>NC_070585.1:3445943-3760943 GCF_027409825.1 Scomber japonicus
TACAATTACAAAGTCAATTGTACACAGCTATCAACATAAAGGTAGAACACAATACAATACAAACAATGTTTGTTCAGTGTGTTTTTCTACTCATGTATGTGGATTGTGTATTTCACCGGAGCAACCTTAAACAGCGCTAGGCTCATGCCTAAGGTTGTGTTGAGTCAACGCTGCCTGGTTTCAGTTGTGTGTCTGAACCAGTGTTCACAGGTTCATCAGCCCTTTCTGGTGCTAATGGAACCTTTCTGCAGTGACTGGAATGGATCCAGGTTGCCCTTTCAGCGACTTTGATGGCGGTGTGTGTCACAAGAAACATCTGGAACGGGCCAAGTCACCTACGTGCGTGCCACAACTTCCTTCGGAGGTCCTTGACCACCACGAAGTCACCTGGTCTCAGTTGGTGTAGTGGTCCTGTGGCAGGCTGGGAAAGAGCTGCTGCTACGGTGTTTCTGATTTTGGAAAGGTTAGAGGACAGGTTAACACAAGATCTCAAAATAGCATTCTCACAGGTCTGTGGATGGAAGTGGCTGCCTTGGAGGAGAGATTCCTAAAGGAGGAGAAACTGCAAACAGGATTTCAAAGGGACTGAGTCCGGTTCGTGTTCTTTTCCTCATTCTCATGTACATCAGTGCCAGTAGGAGAGCCTGTGTCCAAGTTAATTTGGTATCTGCACACATCTTTGCCAATTTGTTTTTTAGTGTGCCATTTTCCCTTTCCACTGCGCCCCCACTTGCTGGATGATAAGCACAGTGATTTCTCAAATCTATACCAAGATAGTTACTTAGTTGGTGGATTGCTTGGTTCACAAAATGTGATCCATTATCACTGGACAGTCATTTTGGGATTCCCCATCTAGGGATGATTTCTGTCAACAAAGCTTTTGTGACCGCACTAGCATCTTGTCTGTTTGTTGGGAACGCATCCACCCATTTTGACCACATATCTACCATAACAAGTGCATGTTTCTTTCCTTGTGATGGGCTTTGCAACCTGATGCTAGGAAATGATCAGAGTGCATTTCAGGCCCTCGTCATCATAGCTGGACAGGCCTTGGAACTAAAAGCACTGTTTCAAGGCATTCTTTGTCTTAGATATTAAATACCTGTAGCAGTGTGAACATATGTGGGAATTCATACAGAGTGTAATCTATGAAATGCCAGGAGGGGAGTCCAAAATGGTAAAGTTTCTTCAAACTAGAATACCTGCTTGCAAGTAGAGCTAATGGCCTCAAGGACAGCTTTTAATACTCAGCAAACAGGAATTTGAAACATGTTCACCATAGACCTGTTGACTGTTGGCCTGTTGAGTGTTCAGCCAGTTCATTCATAATTGTTGTTTTGCACTGAATGTTTTACTGCCTGACTGATTTGAACTGTTCCAGTTCCACTATATTGTTGATATTTTCTAATAATAATTTTTTTCAAAGATTCCAGTATTGTTTAAGTGTTTATTGCATAATATATGCATAAATCTAGCATGTATTTTGTTATAGGTTTGTAGTTTAACAGTTTTATAGCTATGGGTAGTCTACTGCAATGTGTTAGAATTAATCTGGCATATTGGTTAATTTGACCCAGCATTTGGGTAGAGTATATAACAAATATGTAGCTGAATCAACCCAGAATTGTAATTAATTTGACCCAACATTTGGGTAGAATATTTAACTAATCTGTTGGGATAAAAAGGACCAACCCATCTTGCTGGGTCAAATTAACTACTGCTGGTCTGGTGCAATATTGATCCAGCGATTGGGTTATAAAACAACCCAAGTTGGGTTATTTTTATTTACCACTCAGAGCGCTTTACACTACATGTCAACATTCACACACACACATTCATACAGTGAGGGCAGAGGCTGCTCATCAGGAGGAGTTTCTAATCATTCACACTCACACACACACACACTGATAGCACAACCTTTGGGAGCAACGCATGGTTCAGCATCTTGCCCAAAGACACTTCAACATGTGAACCGGAGGAGCTGGGGCTAAAACAACCTGATCTTCTGATTGGTGGACAACCTGCTCTACCTCCTGAACCACAGAAGCCCTATGGTGGCTAAACATCGGGAGGGAAAAACAGAAAAGAGAGCAGCAGAGTGTTGTGTATGAATTCTGTCAGTATTCTGGCTGCACTGATGGAATGAGTGATGTATAAATGGACATGTCATTGACTGTATCAAGATACAGGTACAGTCTTTAGTTTGTGTTTACTGTGGAAGAAGGGACAATGAAGGCCTGTCAGTAATATAAGCATGTCTCAAATAAAGGCCTTGTTTTCCCTGTTGGTTTTAGTGCTGGTGGACATTTTTCACGTGTTAGCTCCGTTAGCTAACTTAGCTACCTTTGACAGAGGGGGGACTGTTTGTGAGCAAAGAAAACGTTTTTACAAGTTCAACCAGACATTTTCACCAACTCCTGTCTCACTTGCATGAGACTGGCCAAACATTGAAGCCCTGCTCAGTGGCGCTGTGGACGTGGGCTCAGGGAGGCTAAACACACACTGCGCTTCTAGTGGATGAGAGAGGAGGGCAACGAGAGTACTGCTGTACTGTTTATTACTGAGTCTGTTGAGTACCACTGAGTTAACATTAGCAACCTCTTTGTATCTTGAGACAGATGTTGACAGACCTAACATTACCATGATTAGCTATTAGCAGGGTTGCCAACTCATGTTTCTGGTGTGTGACACACAATTTCACACTCAATCTCACACTGCCCCAACAGTTCTCACATCAAAACCAGATGGACCAGCGATGGTATTATGGTTGGTTATCAACTGACCTATGGCTAAGTCCCGCCCTCAAACGCGATGAACCAATCACAATGTGTGTAGCCATTCCCATACACTAGGACATTCTATGCCTGCACGTCCATTGAAATACATTGCAGAAAGTCAGTTTTCGTTCGGTTTTATGAGATTTTGAGAAGTATACAGGGTACATGCAACTCCGACACAAGGTATCCTGAGAGGCTGGGCGACGGGGTGTATTTTTTACCCTTCCTAAGCCACATCTCAACCGAGAAAAGTGTCTTCTTTGGATAAAGTTGTGCCACAACATCAACTCAACGTGAATAAAATGAACATAAATGTCTACATCTGTTCTAAGGTAAGTCAACATCGTATCTGAGGCAACATATTGTCATTTTGCTGGAAATAAATATAAAGTTATCTTTAACATCTCAAACGTTAGCTCCTAGCTGTGTTGTTCATCATGTCACTTTGTTTTCTGGGAGTTTATTGGCCTATTTTGTTCTAGTTTTTGTACTTTAGTGACCGTACATCATTGTTAGCTGTTGTCCAAAGGGCTCTAATTAAACTAACGTTAACTTCTGTATAGGGCTGGGCAATTAATCGAAAAATAATGGAAACCGACATTTAGAAACTATAATCGACTTAATCTTGCTCATGTCAATTAATGGTGGTGTTCACTGTTGCCATGGCAGTAAAG
This sequence comes from Scomber japonicus, assembly GCF_027409825.1. Taxonomy (NCBI): domain Eukaryota; kingdom Metazoa; phylum Chordata; class Actinopteri; order Scombriformes; family Scombridae; genus Scomber; species Scomber japonicus. Next base: position 3,449,395 of record NC_070585.1, read on the forward strand.
GTTTCATATCTTTAAGGAATTTGATCATTTGAACCCAAACCATGATCTTTACATAGTTCTAATCAAGTAAACTAGATATTAACCACAGAGTCACACCTTAAAACATCTTTATTTTCACTCCCTAAAGATCCTCATGTGTGAGGGCAGCAGTGGAAAATACTAAACAATCGTAATCGAGATTAAAAGTTCAATTAATCGTGATTTTGATTTTTGCCATAATCGCCCAGCCCTACTTCTGGAGCTTAGCTTCATTAGCTTATCTGTAATAGCTGAGATAACAAAGGTTGGCAAATGTTATGCTGAATGATTCAATGTAAATACTGCAACTAGATGCGGTTTATCACGTTTGCACTGGGACCTGTACATTTTGGCTTGTAACTGAAGCTTTTTTATTGACTTTCTCAACAATAAAATGATTAATATATCCCTTCAATGCATAGTTTAGACCCTTTTGGTGACTTCTAGATGATATCTGATCTTTCTGTCTCCAAAAATCATCAATGGCCTCCTGCGAAATGTCTCCTACTGTGACACCTGCCATAGCGCCTGTCATGCAACCTGATCTCACAAAAATACGTAAGAGGGGCATAACCTCACGGAATACCATGTGTCAAATGTATGTGTCTCCACCACATGTATTTCTCTGTTGGACTTTCCCAGGGATTAAAGTTTTCCGGCCCCGTGCCGGCATTCCGGCGTGCGGCGCTTGACTGCGGGCGCGTCAAAACAAAATAAATAAAATAATATATTTTTTAAATGTGAAAGAGAGTGTAATCGTTCGTCTGCCAATGATATGAGAGAAGCACAACTCTCCCGCTCTGAAACTAACATTATTATCCAATCAGAGGTGAAATAAGGCGGGTCTTGAGGAAACGTGCCTCCACCAAGTTACGTATGAAGCCTAATCGCCAGAGTAGAGAGAGAGACGTTGCATGGAGTGGAAAGATGGCTCAGTTCATGACTCCAGGGAAAAATGCCCTGATAATCGACCAAGGGTTGAAAAATAAATGGCGTTGGGCATGGCTAGATGAGCTAGGGAAGGACGGCAAGCCGTTTAGTAGTTGGTGCAAAAAGATGAGAGAGCCACGTGCCTGTTTCTGCACGCTGTGCTCCAGAAAGATTAAACGCATCCAGCGGCAAAATGTTTTTATTATTACTATTTATTTTAAAGAAAGTTCAAAGTTGTTGAAATGGTGAAACCGTTTTAAATCTAACTATCTGATTTAACTACCGTAAATTCCGGACTATAAGCTGTACAATGACGGAATGAGGTAGATTACTCCAGTAAAAGTAAGACTTAGTTTAATGACTTAGAAGTCGTCAAATGACTTACTTTAACGAATTTCGTTAGTTAATATAATGCAGATTCATAAAATATTACTTTTATGAGGGTCACAGTCACATACAATAAACTTAGCGTTTGATAATTGTGGTAGCAGCGGTGCAGCAGATGTAATGAAGTCCACGCAGCACGCTGGATGCAAACTAATATTAAGCCTATAGCCTATTCATTATAATGTCCATGGACATAGATTGAGTTATTTTGCCTTAATAATGACAAAATAATACACAATAAATGGTCGGATTGGGAACCCATATGCATAATGTCTCCACGTTGCATTTAGTGTTGCTTGAAATGACCAGGGCTCAGCTAGTGTTGCCTTTTAAAACATCGTTGATTTCCCGGGATTCCCGGGAAAATTGCCTCCCTAAAGCAGGGTACACTTGCACTCACAGTAGCCAAATAATCCGGACTGTAGGGGGCAAACGTGCTTGGGCATGGTATGATTGCCTAGTGCGCGCTAAATGTCTGTAGTCAGAGGAGGGGGTTGCGTGATGGCTGTCAGGCATCGCCGATCGGACCAACCCTCGCTAATATCTCATGTTACAACGTGGGACACCTGCGGCTTGTACAAGTACAAAATTGATTTTCTTTCTAAAATTAGAGCATGCAGCTTTTAATCAGGTGCGCTCTGTAGTGCGGAATTTACGGAAATTGTACCTGATTTGTTACTACTTCATGTAGAAGTTGTTATTTATAGACTTGATTTTCGAACGTCTAGTAATTTCTTAGTATTTAATTTGCCACTATTTATTTTAAAGAAAGTTCAAATATGTTGAAACTGTTGAATTAAAACTCTTTAAAAAGAGAATCATTGTCCTTTTTTGAATACCTTAAATTAAATGATTGCAAATAAATCTTATTCTTCAAATGCCTGCCTTCCAATTTCACATATCCTTATAACATGTCACCTTGTGATTGTAGGCCATTTTGTAACCTGTCAAAGACAAAGATTAGCGGCGAAACTTGATATCAAAAGAAATCCTAAATGCTACATGTAGCATATTGTAGTGTGTTGGACTACTATTGCCACCTATTGGCCTTTCTTGGTGTTGCAGTTTAGTCAAACCTTAGTCTGCAATCATTTTGACCTTGCGAATGTGTACACGCCACAGATTACCACCAACATCAAAAACAAGGCCTGTGTCGTGTGCAAACACTCCAAAACGTAAACCGGTTTCCAATCGATCAACCAACGTAGTGGCGTATAGAGTCAAGTGCACAAGTCTAAAAAAGTTCAGGCTCAGGATTTTTTTTTGCTTTAATCCCTGCTTTCCAAAACCTCTTAGGGACTTTTTTTCTCAAAAGCGACTAGCGACAAATCTAGCAAGCTTATTTCATCACTTATGTGGGTTTGAACTAGAAGCAGAAAAATGAACCAAATATTAACCCACATGCAACCATCTCAAACTGCAAAAAGTCATTTCAGGGAGGTCTGTTCTGGCTGCGATTGGTCTAATAAGGAGAAACACAGAGCTAAGGATGCTTTTCCAGATTCGGGGAGATTGTATCTCATTTGCGGGCGTCAGGGAGTCGCTATCAATGTGTGAGACTCCCGGGAACTTCAGGGAGAGCCTTCTTTTTGTCTCATTGTTATATATTTATATATATTTTTGTTTCATTTAAATGTGTTTAGGGACTCTGTGTATTGATTGGCTGCAGATTTTCTCTTGCTTCACAAAGTTGAATTATTCCCAACTTTGTTTTTGTCCGCACTTCGCCACAGATGAGGTTTACATAGAGATTGCATTTCAGCTCGCCACGCCACTCTTATAAAACAAATGTTGTATTTTCAAACACAAAATCTTGAAATAAAACTGATTCAAGAATGTGTTTTTTTTTGTCTATTTTTTTGTCTTCGACTTTTCAGGTACTTTAGTTAAAATACTAAGTAGAGTAATTGTGCAAAGCATTTGATATTTGACAAATGATGTTAAATAAAGTTGCTATTTAGTGTATTGAACTTAAAACAACAATTCTAGCCCTTTTGAAGCACTAAAGTTGAATTCACTCAAGTTTACAGGGCACATACTTAAATTGTTTAGGGAAACCGGTTTCCACTATTTTTTTTAAAGTAAATTCAACTGATCTGGGTTTACAGTGTTCTGGGAAATGCTGCCTTGGAGTGATGCTGAAAAGAAAACTGTAATATTCCCTATACAGAAAAATGTAGCATGACGAGCTGTTATTATTGTGAATGTGTTGAACAGAAGTGACAGTGGCAGTTCTAATGCAGTGAGAGCTCAGAGAGAAAAACACAACAAGATAAAGGTGTTCTGTGGATTAACAGAACAGGAATGTACCAGGTTTACAAGCCAGCCAAGCAGTCTAACTAGCAGTTTCATATCCAAGAGGAGCCCATAATGATGTCATAGATTACAAACCAGCAGAATAATGCAATATCATGAAAAAAAAGTGCTTAATATTTTCTCTTAGCCCCTTTTCAGTGTTTTCAGGATTGAGGGAATACATTAAGCGGCCAAGCGTGAAACCCAAATGCAATATCGACTCCTGTCCGCAATTTGTCAAATCTGTAAAATATATGGCAGCGTGGAAATATCCAGCGACGCCATTTACGGGAGCTTTCATAAAACATATTCTTTGGTAATAGTGTTCTGCAGACAGCCTTATGTATTATTGAACAGTTCTCATTTTCATTCAAACAACCTGTAAGTCCTTCATACACAACACACACGCGCGCACACACACACAAACATAAACACGCATGCACAGACGTACAAAAGGCCCTTACAACATTTTGTGAGGGAATTAGTCACCCTGTCCTTTGCAGCCAATTTTCCGTGGCTAGCCGTGGCATTTATCAAAGCCGAGCGGCGCAGGTAAATGTGCACTTGCCGAGCAGTTTTACTGAGCCTTATTCAGTTGGCGTTCTTAACGAGCTAACCAAATCCCCATAAACAATACACACACAAACACACACTTACACACAATAATCCCAAACTGAGGTTGTGGAGAGGTCACCTGCTAGTCATAATAAGCAGCTAGATGTGAGTGTGGTTGATTACATTATTACCTTCTTGTGGTTCAGACAGAAGACGCCTCATGTTTCCTTTGACTTACTTGTCATTTTCACTTTGTTTCTCTCTATAATAATATTCATATGAGGCTTTTATAGAGAATAAAGGGTGCTAATTTCATCAGAGACAAGGGTAAGGTTTATAGTTATCACATAGTTAAACGGTATACTCTTGTGTTCCAGTTCAAATATATCTGACATCCAACTGGAGGTGCCCAAATGTGATTTTACTGTATATAGAAAGCTGTGCCAGGGCCGTCATATTATCATGTATTACTGTTCTTATACGACATGGTCATCTCATAGAATGATATCCCTGAGCTCCAAAGCACCTATTCCTGCTTATAGTTTGACTGTAACTGTCACTCACACCAAAAGCAAAAGCAGGACGTGAGGAGTTATTCCACATTGGGTAAATGTCACGCTTCAACATACTTTGCTATGCTCAGATAATGTTGAAAAGCTGGAAGGAATGGAAAGGATATAAATGGAGATACAGTATAATAAACCCAGCTTTACACTTTCATGCCAATAATGAGCATAACTTTATTAACCCTTTGTGTCTGAGGGATGCAATTCAGAACACAGATGCCATACACACACTGTGAAACATCAGTGGAACCATATAGTAACCTACAGTACAGGAAGTTTTCTGATCTGTTATTGATCAAAATCAGTAGATTCACTTTGAATTCTTAGTAAAGAAAGAAAAAAGCTCTTTATAACTTATATAATCTCCTATAATCTTGGTTCATAATCACCAATTTTCTGACTTTTTTTCCCTCAGTAAACATTGTACAGCTGCATACATGCCTGTGTGTAAAGTGGAAGTGATGAGAAGCAAATGCAGCATGTAACTCTGTGGAAAACATTCACCATCATGGCAAAATACTGGAGAGAGAACAATTACCATAACAATCAAACAGAGAGAGTGTTGTGTAGTAATGTGGTAATATTTGTTGTGGTCACTGAGGCTGACTGACTCATCGTAACTTGTTTCCTCCTACTGTGAAACTCAATTCATGTCATTGAGCTGAACTCCAAATAGTTCCACTTATATCCACAATGAGTCAAAGTGTATGAGGTGAATTGAAGTCCTTTTCTTTTCTCTCTTTATCCCTGAGTCATATAAATCTGAACACACAGATAACAAACACATATTAACAGTGTTGGAGAGTAACTAGCTCCATCTAACAGCATTATGTAATTTAATAACAAAATAAATGTAACTACAATTTGTTAGTTACTGAGAGAAAATGTATCATTAAACGACAGTTACTGATGAAAATGTTGATGATTACAAAGGAGGTTACATCTGAAGTCACACCTTTAAGATTTGACTCATTTTTTAATATTGAACATGTTACTGAATACATATATTGATGGTTTTAATCAATCTATTTTATATTTAGTCAATAAATCATGATGTAGGATTATTTAGAGCACACATGAGTTTAAATGGAGTCACAGTAACAATTAAGCTCATGAAAGACTTTTGACTTTTTTCATCAAATATCTTTATTTTATATTCTAAAATCTACATAAACTAATGAATACATTTTACAATGACAGATAAATGTTGCTTTATAGGATAAATAATAGGAACATTTACCCTGACACATGAAAACATTGAGTTAGAACATTAGAAAAGTCATTGAAAAGTAATAAGTTACATTACTTTAAGTCATTGAAATAGTTACATTACTTATATTTTAAATAAAATAACTAGTAATCTGTAACCTATTACATTCCCAAACATTCCCCCCCAACCCTGTGTATTAATATCATTCAGTGTGATTTTCACTTCTATTCCATCCTCCATTCCTAATAAAACTCCACAAATCCACTTAGTAATCAGAGAAAAAAAGGCTACAGAACTGAGAATCATCACAGTTTCATGTGTTCTTGAAGTAAATCCATTGATGTTCAATATCCACTTCACACAGGAACTGCTAATAACTAATTCAGCAGACTTTTAATGGAGCAAATTTGCCAAAAAGTAAACATATGTATTTTAAACGAGGTCTTGCTCTCCTGATGGTTTCATATATTTCTTGTTGTCATGTTGATACTCAAATATTCTCAAAAGTCAAATTGAACACCAAACATGAATGAAAAGAGCAGACTTGAAAAACTACATACACATCCAATCAAATCATTAAAACCATCATCAGCCCAACTCTGCTGTTGTAACATCTGTAATTTGAAAGCTGTATGCCAATATATGCCAGTAGCAGTAATAGTAATTATAGATTATAACCTAGAAAAAAAGAAACAATCATGATGTGACAAGTTTTCATTCTGTCTGACATTTGAATACGTTATCATGAGCTCTAACCTGACCTGCTTTGTGTAAATAAAGTTGGAGGCATTTTCCTTTTCCAGATCTATCAATCTCTGTCTGACATGCCAAAGTGTTCTTGATTAAATTACATTGAAATATTAAGTAATCTATTAATGTGCAGGTCTAATTATTTAGGATGCGCTATTGACCTAGTTTGTAATTGAATTCAAACAGCAACACGTTGTTGTGTTTATTAATTCATGAAGAACAGCCTGCTGCTAATGATTTGGTGCCTTGGAAATTAATTCCTGGTTTCTCACTCAGTCTCTCTCTCTCTCTCCGTCTCTGACAGACTCTCTTTTTATGTAGTACATGTTCCGCACTGATCACATCACATATCTGAGGATTGTGAACAACTTGACAGGAAATAAATGTTTTATTTGTTGTGTCTGCTGGAAAATATTTAAATACTGCTCTGCTGTTGTTTTGTCTCTCTAAAAGCTCTGGTTCAGAAAAATATGCTCAAGAAATTTTTATGACTTTCATGACTAGTAGATTTTCATAATGTGTCCTGCAGAAGTGGAAGTTGGAGCTAAGTATGGTGCTAATGGAAAGATCAGGGGGTCGCCTAAAACATAAGGATTAATCCTTGTAAAAAATCTGCATATCCATACTGATCTCTATGACAATATGGCCACTATGGTCATTGTTGGACAGTGATGTGTTAGTTATGTTTTATCAAAATTATGAAATGACGTCATAATCTGATATGTAGTAATGATAGAAATGCTCTTATGGTTATGGTATGGTATGAAGAGGAATGTAGGGGAACTTTGAAACTTCCATGTGAGGATTTTTTGTTTAATTGGGTCAGGAAAGATGAATATATTAATAAAACTTAAAGTCCATGTAAAGTAAGAATAAATATGTGTTCTGAGTTTGACATACCACAGAAAAGTGTGTTGTTAACCACCCTGCCAAATGTGAATGATTAAAAAAATCGCCAAATATATGAAATTAGGCTTCAAAGTTGTGTAAAAATCAGCCTCTTTCTCTGCTCCCAAACACTGTGGGAGTGCCCACCGAGTTCACTGAAACCTCGCCCCCTACCAAGCGTCACCTGTCAATCAAATTCACCACCTCTACCAGAAACACGGATGCTACGTCTGAGAGCTTTCTGCTGCTAACTCAGCTAACTGGCTAACTGTAGACTGTAGTAGTAGTAGTATATATGTGAATGTATTTATACCTCTACAGCAGCAGGGGCGGGGTTATGCGGTGGTGATACATTCCATAAAATGTTCTAATGGATCATAAAACAGTAATTGTGAATCTTTTTTTGAACATAAGATTATTCATACATTTATTAATGACTGATGGGGGATTCATGAATGTGAATAGGTATAGAGACTAATTATGAGTCAGAATATGAACATTATGTAAAGATAAGTTACTTTATAGACTAACACAGCGTTGTTACAGTGTTTATATTCATGTGACATTGGAAACTCACCACACCACCAGATGTCAGGACAGGAGGTAGTGATAGACGGACTTCACTGAAGTTTAGTTCTGCAGTAACGTAAAACTGAAACCTGTCCCCACAACTTTTAGTTTATCTTAGTTTATTAACATATAGCCTACTATTTTGTTCTTTTTATTATTTTTACATGCAAAGGTGATTTATTCCAATTCCTAGCACCACCAAGACTAAAGGAACAGTGATGCTACTTCCAGTGTGAACATTTGTTCCTCTGACTCTAAAAGATTAACTTGAATATTACACAGCACACATTGTTGTGTGTAGACCTGTGTGGATAACTACTTTTATTGGACAATATATTGTCTCAGAAATAATCGCGTTAAACGATATTATTGTCATTTGAAGGATAAGTCAATAACATAATTACTGTGACAGGCCTAGTTGTGTGGCTTACTTTCATTGATCTGTTAGCACTGTTTGAGCTTATGAGGCTAATGTAGCACACTGGCTCCAATTGGCACCTTTAATTTCTCCCACAACACAACACAATTCTCATGGCTCAACTCTACCTCTAACTTAAATAAACTAAACAAAACAGCTGGTCGACGCAATCAGACAATAACCAATATGAAGTTTTTCTAACATATGTACACATGTTAGCGCCTTCAGAAACACATATCATCGTTAGAACCTGGAAACAGCCTTCTGGCAATCTGTAGGAGTTGACAAAGGTTCAAATTTGAGACAGATTTCCTCTGACACATCGCCGTGACAACCTGGACAGAAGCGCTCACACTCACTGTGACTGCCTCAGGAAACAAGCACAGCTGTTAGCAGCTCTGTTTGTTAGCTCCAACTCAACTATGTAGAAGCATTTCAGTCTAATTGTCGCTGTAAACAGCTTCCTCATTTATTATCATATCATTCTAATGAGCTAGCGGGTCTTGAAAACGACGCGTGGAAACACAGCCCTCTGGAAAACGGCAACGAAGTTGTGCGCCAGTATGGTGGCAAAAAAAAGAAGAACTGGCCAATCAGAGCTGAGTATCTACATCAGGGAAGTCAAACATGCGGCCCATGGGCCAGAACCGGCCCACCGAGGGGTCCTATCCAGCCCACTTTCCTTCCTGTGTTCTTTTCCTTCCTTCCTTCCTTTTGTCCTTCCATCTGTCCTTCCTACCTTCCTTGCTTTCTTCCTTCCATCTGTCCTTCCTCCCTTTCTTCCTTCTGTCCTTCCTCCCTTTCTTCCTTACATCTGTCCTTCCTACCTTTCTTCCTTCTGTCCTTCCATCCATCTGTCCTTCCTCCCTTCTTTCATTCCATCTGTCCTTCCTCCCTTCTTCCTTCTGTCCTTCCATCCATCTGTCTTTCCTACCTCTCTTCCCTCCTTCCTTTTTCCTGTCTTTCCTTCCTTCCTTCCATCTTTTTAATGATCCGGGCCACATGAGATCAAATTGGTGTGTATGTGGCCCTTAAATGAAAATGAGTTTGACACCTCTGATCTAAATCATGTGTTTAACTCTAAACATGGCCACAAGCTCATGAAAAGCAACAGTCCATATGTGTGTTAGTCTTGTTCTGATGACATGACAACTCAAACTCTAGTCTATATCACACATCAAACTTTATGATTTCCCACATGGATAAATTATACTGTATATCTCAAGGGCCACAGAAGAGCAGCAGGTGCTGTTGAACCTCCTGGGGTCCAACACAATAGAGCCACCTCTCTGTAACGGCTGGGGGGGCGGGGGGGTGCTCAAGGTCTTAACACAGCTGTAAACATATTTTGAGATTCCACGAGCGGTGCCAGGTGCCTGTCGCTCCCCTGCCGCTGCTGCCACGAGAGCAGTGCCATTGAAAAAAGCCAACAGTGTGAAGCAAATCAAATGCAGCTGAAATGTGAAAGTCTGTGAAATGTGAAGGTCTAATTTGTCCTGTTTACTGTGATAGGTCTGAGATGAAAGCAGCATGAACACCGTATCGCTGTAGATCACGGCCTCGCCACTGTGTGTGTGTGTGTGCGAGTGCATAGAAATACACACACTGTCATCAGCAGCAGAGTTAGTCAACGCCATCTGTGGTGTCTGTTTATTCCTCTCTGAGATAGAGTGCTCATCAATAGAAATCAGGTTGACTGAGATCACGTTGCTCTGTAAAAGCTGCACTGCAGGTAAAACTATCATTCAAACGTGTGTGTGTGTGTGTGTGTGTGTGTGTCTGTGTGTACATAATTGCCTCTAACATTAAACTCAGGCTGTTTTCAATCCAAATCGCTTTGGTAAAAAGCATTTCTGCTACCACATAACCACCAGAATGCTAGTTAAATATCACACACACACACACACACACACGCATTTCCCTCCTCTTTTTGTTCCAGATTGAGGCCTTGGCAGTTGACAGGAGATAGAATCTAAAAGACAGGTAGGCAGTGGCAGCCAGAGACAGTACAAATCATGGCGCCGTAACATTTCATGTGTCTCATCAGGCAATGAATTGTGGGTAGGATTATCCATGGGGGACACACAAGGAACAGTCTAATTCATCCCAACGGCCCCGGTGGTGGCAGCAGTTCTGGCTTTTTTTTTTTTTTTTAATTCGGACCAAAATGTGCTACATCAGCTTCACAGAGGGGAAGAGCAGATGAAGACAGCCACCTCTGTGATGTGTCTCACTGCCAAGTGTGCAGGGTTACAGCCAAGCTGCTCTCCTCTGCCATGGAGGCAATTTTGCCTTTGAAATCAATGGGAGACGCTCTATTGTCAGAATGCTCTGGCATCCTCTTCATGCTAGCTTTGCATTCATGTAGCGTTTGTGTTGTGTTCTCAAAGCGTTGGCTCTCCCTCACATTCTCTTTGAAGCCGCCACACAATATATCTGACATTGTTGTATCTCTACCTTTTTTTTTTTGTTAGAATTTATATGATTTTGGTTTAAGCTCTAAAGAATGTTGGAATGTTGTACATGACATGATTATTACTGCGTTTTAAATGTTATACTTCCAATATACACGTGTGTCACATTCTGTGCACTTTTAATAAAATGGTTCAAGTTGGCTGCTTAGTTCATGTTAAGTCAGCAAATTTACACACACATTATTATTAAACACAATGAGCAGTTTATTAGCAACACCCCATTAACATACATGAAGGGGGGCAAAATATTGGGGACACTTCTCAGTATGATGAACTACAGTACACCACCATCAACTACTTTAACCTCAGTAATAAACACACAGTAGAATTATCACCTTTTTCGCCATTAAGTCAACAAAATGTAAATGTTTTTATAGCAGAGCTGTTGTATTACATTACATTACATTGCAATGCCACCAGTGTATGAATATGAATGTGTATGGTTGAATGTTTGCATGTAGTGTAAAGTTTTTTGACATTATATAAATGCCATTTACTGTACATCATTTTCATCTGTAACAGAAGCAGCATGCATCAAACCACCAGCAGCAAACCGTGTGCAGCTGTTTTTAGTCTGAGAATTCTTACAGCCATGTTTAAAATCTGATGGAGGCTGCTGGAGCAGCATATGTTTGAGGGTCCACATACTTTTGGACATGTACTTTAATTATAATCTGTAGACTTTCTGTATCTGTATAATAAAATGTCTGTATCATCAGAGTAGAAGCATGTTTGTTGATGTTGAGCTCAATAAAGGATGTACATTGTCACAAATTATATATTTTTGAGTTGTTTTTTTTTACATTTCTATTTCATACAATGTATTGTTGTATTCTAGTTTAGTTCTGGGTTTTTGCAAAGTAAACAGCTACCTATAACACTTCAATATTTCTCACAATAATGAATGTAAATCTCGACATATGTGTTAAGCCAAGTATTTAGTAGTTTTGTTTTTTATCAAAAGTAGTTAATTGCATATCATATACCCTAATCCTAATCCTAACCCTGTAAAAAAATCCGGCAAAACCGCAATCATCTTTACAGAACAACCTGTAAAAAAACAGTTAAAAATTGTATGAATTTACATTTTAATCCAGTATGAATTTACTGACTTTACTCTTCTAGAGAGTCACAGAGAGGCTGGAGTCAATCCCTGCTGTCATTGGGTGAGAGGCAGAGTAAACCCTGGACATTCACAGTCACAGCCAATTTACAACGACCAATTAACCTAAACTGTAACAGAGCCTTCTGTCCGTGCTCTGCGTTCATTTTGTCCGTATTTCCATAAAGCCTACGGATACGGACCAAACCCAGCAGTACCACAGGAAACTGTGGGGGGGGGGGGGGGGGGGCAGTGCTACTGTGACTACTCCATACGTAGCTCTAGTGAGACATGAAGAAGAAATAACAATGGTGTAACTTTTTGAGGAAAGGTTGTGTGAGCTGTCGTTTTTGTCTTTAATGCAAGAGGAACATTATCAATATCTCCTCCACAGTCACCATGTTTGTTGTTGAGTTTGTTGTTGTCATAAACTTTTGACTCTGTGCTGCCCCCTGGTGGATGTATTGGTTAACATCCATGCCAACGTAAAGGGCGCATGGAAGTATGTGAGCAGTGACGGTAATATTGTTTGAAAAGGACGTATACATTTTCGTACGTACATTGAGCATAAATGGGCCTTTAGTATGTATAAATGTTTCTCAAATCACATGTTTTTCTGTTTTATGTAAAGCACATTGAGTTGCCATTGTGTATGAAATGCGCTATATAAATAAAACTGCCTTGCCTTGCCTTGCCGAGTAGCACAAAGAAGGGTGTATTTCACTGACAACAACAACATTATTTAAGAATCATTATAAGATATTATAAGGTTATGAGACATTTCATGCCACAATATAAGTTGTTTAACTGAATTTTTCTGTGAATTCCCCTCAAAAGCTAAAGCTAAAAGTTTAAACTACAGTAATAGGTCATTCCTACAAAGAAATGTTTTTTTATTGTATATTCTTTCATTTTTGTTTTACTAAATATAATTGTAAAGTAAACAATGCTCCATTGTATTTCCTTTTACAGGTTTTTAATGTCATGCTTTATGTTGATGATGTTAGTCTGCAGTTTAAGACAAAACAAGAACAATACAGTTGCCATAGTACAACTGTAAGATGAGTCCTGCCTGGTAATGCATTCCCAGTGTTTCTTACATCACACTTTAATTCAATTGACTAAATTGAATATTGTTCTAGAATTGGCTTTAACACTAGTTGTGATGTCACAAATCATTCTCACATATTTTCACAGAACTCAGAGAAAGTGTCCACTGTCAGCAGACATACATCAATCTGCACTGAAGAAACAAGACAAAAACAACACACATATCTGAGTGGAGAATGAATGCTATACTCACTGGGTGTGCTACAGAGCCTAATGCTTTACACTCCATTAAAAGTTTACACAGTGAGCTTATGGAGTCCTGAATCTACAGCTCGTGCAGCGACTGAAGAAAACAGCACTTGTGCCAACAGTAAAGTAAATAATAGAAGCAGCAGCCACATGCAGTGTGTTTGACTGAGCTTAGTGAGTCTCATGAGAACATATAGAACCATTTCTGCCAAAGAGACGATGGTTTAAAATGTTCATTATGCAAAGTCACAAATCATTTGGTGAATGAATAAAGTAAAGTTGATATGCTTAACATTTTAAAAGCTGCAGCTACAAAGTGCATTACAGATAGACAAAGGTAGTGGCACGCAGAGTTAGACATAAGAGCTAAATTTAAAAAAAAACAAAAAAAAACACCCACATTATTATTTCATGGAAATGCTGCTGAAAAGATGCTTTTTACACATTTGCTCTCATTTGACTTTGTGCTTTGTAGAAGATGAACCTTCAGTTTGCAGTTTGGACCTTGGAGGAGCCAACCCTAACCCTGTCCATAGATTCTACCTCTGAATCTCTCCTACAGTGTGTATGGAGTGTGTATCACAATAAGGACTTTTCCTAAAGCTTAGTTTGACCCTATAGCAGCATGTATGCACACATTTCATACATGCTGCCAGTGCTCCAATCACAAGATACTCTGCAAAAACAACAAAAACATTTGTATCAAATTGTCCTGTATTCTTTGTATTGTGAGTATGTGTCCTTCAGGGACAATGACAGCTGTGAGAAGGTTTGAATGGATGAGCAACAAGTGGGAACTCTCATGTGCATACTGTCACACATTGGTCAGGCCTTGAAAGTGTCGTTTTTTGGAATGTGTGTGGTTGGGCTGGACTGTTTTTGTATTTTTATTATTATTGCCAGTAATGAATGGAAAATGAATCCAAGCAGACCTCAACCTCTGTACACCATGAAGCAAGAAATGTTACACAAGCTTACAGGACTGGAGTATTTTACGTGTAATATGCAACACTACTTTATTCTACTGGGGAATTTTACATGAATTATTTGGATATAAAGAAGAAGAAGTAAAATATAAACCATTGCAGTTTATGACCCAGCTCCTGCTTTTACTTTGACCTACTGTACTTTTCATATGTGTGTGTGTGTGTGTGTGTGTGTGTGTGTGTGTACATGTGTTGGCATTGGTTACTTCTACATAAAGTGGTTTGACTATTCTGCATGAATCTTTTGTTTTGAACAGAAATGTCAAACTGTCATTGGTTTTAGTTGTTTTCTTTACTTCTTTCTTTTTTTAATTGGCTGTTTCTTTATCTATGTGATATTTGTGACTTGACTCTTAGTCAGACACAACAAAACATCCATTTGGACTCTGGGACATCAACTTTTATTGAGAAAATAATTGGCTGATTAGTTGAAAAGGAAAGAAAAAGTAGTTTTGTGACAAGAGAGCATGTCAACAACAGCATTTATTCAAATCATAGATATTTAGACAGCTGACTACTGACTACTTCTGAATTATTCTGGGTGTTTGTGACACTGATGAACATGTATTCATCATTTTACACATGGTTCTTTTGTAATGAACAGTGCTGGGGAGCGTTACTTTTTAAAATAACTAATTACATTACAAAGTTACTGTCATTAAAAAGTAACAAGTTACATTGCAGCATTAGCTTGTGAGAACAGTAACTGGTTACTTTAGCATTACTTTGTGGCAATATTGTGACCTTGATAAATCACTGCCAAACCAACAGATATGCCCTCATGCAAGAACATAATCATATCCTCATGCTAAATCTCTCACTTTTATTAGAGGTTTATAATGAGAACCTTTACTAGTAGTGTCAATTCGTGCACTAGGTTTGTCTCACTTATGTTTTATTGCAGTTAATTTAAGTATCATCTGTATCTATTACTTTAGAAAATAGAAATATAAGATACATCATTTGTATTGAATCACTCGTACATGCTGCTTACTTAAAGGGCAGGTCTGTTTTTTGCTTCCTAGTTTTGTTCCACATGTATTCAAATATGAAAGTTGATGACATAACCTGATGTAGGCTTCTACATGATGACACTGATACTTATAAAGCAGTATAAACCTCTCAGACTTCCTAGCCAATAGTGAGACTGAGCTTTCACAGTTTCTGCAGACAGTAAATGGATCAGATCAGAGCAGAATGTGCTGTAACTTGCAGTTGTTATTCATCCAGAAGCTCTGCTCTCTCCTCTCTCCTCCAGAGCTCCCTGCACTCAGCTGTCCGTCCCTCTGCTCTGTCCGCTGCACATAAACATCTCACACACTCTGACTAAGAACTGCCACATCACTCTTAGTATATCTGGACAATGTTTCATATTCTAACATAAAAAGAAGCAAGTGTGTGTGCGTGTGTGTGTGTGTGTGTGTGTGTGTGTGTGTGTGTGTGTGTGTGTGTGTGTGCATGCGTTTGTGTGTGTTTGTGTGTGGGAGTTGAAAGACAGCTGTCACAATACTATAACCATACAGGTAGCAGAGAATACAAATCATTGTTGTCTGGTCAGAAAACACTCAGATGCTGCTTTAGAAGCCTGTTAAAAACTGCTGAAGAAGATCAGCTGAAAGCACCAAAAGGCTAGTAAGTAGACCTTTGAGCTAAGGTTGCTATGTTACAGAGGCATATATGAGGGACTTTGACTGTCTTTGTCCCTGCCTACATAATAGAAAAGTTCTCCCCAGTCAGCTGGCAAGTCAAACTGATTAAGATTTAAAAAAAAAAAAATCTGGATGATTATAGGTATGTAAAAGATTGTTCATATTAAGAATTATAACTATAACCACAACTACAACTTTAAACATAATGATGTGAGTGTCCACACTTATGAACTATAACCTGTCCTGTAAACAGCTGTGTCGGGCACGTGCTGCTCCAGCTGTGTCTGCAGCTAATGAATATAGACTATTGATGAGCCGTTAATGGTGTATGACAAAATGATGGTGTGTTGATCAGAAGTATTTCAGACACTAGCTGCTGTGATGTTTTAGTATCTACATATGTGAAGTTACTGTGTTCTTTTAAAAAGCTTAATTGAAACTAAGCCTAACTGAACCCAGTCTAGTTAATACACCGGTCCAGTTCAGTTAA
The DNA here is from genome assembly GCF_027409825.1 of Scomber japonicus. NCBI lineage: Eukaryota > Metazoa > Chordata > Actinopteri > Scombriformes > Scombridae > Scomber > Scomber japonicus. Next base: position 3,465,982 of record NC_070585.1, read on the forward strand.
ATCATTACCGGACTTTTAACCATTAACCTGACACACTGTTTCAACTGTAATGCGTGTGTTTTAATTGTGTTTTCAATCAGTAAAGGAATATAAACATATGTGTTTAATATAGTTAAAATAGTTACTGGTGCATTCAAATAAACCAGTCTTTAATAGAAAAGTGGTTTCCCAGCATGACACCCCCCAAAATAAACTGTGACTTATACACCAGCTTTAACAGCAGGAATGTGAAAATCATCTTTATCAGTGTATCATGATAGATGTCAACAAGCATCACCACACACACTACTGTACATTCACTTCACATTCATACATCTAACATTTTAAATCGTCTGTTTCACACCTTGCAGATTTGTTGTTAGATGCAGTTATAGCTTGAAGCTGACTGGTCCTGACTCATCCATCATGTGATCATCTGCTTTATTAACACGCTGTGTAACACGAGCACCGTCAGAGGCCACACACACACACATCACAGTGACCATCAGCACGTTATAACTGTGGCCTCGGAGCGTTTATAACTCTGGCCTGGGAGCATTTATAACTCTGGCCTCGGAGCATTATAATTGTGGCATCGGAGCGTTTATAACTCTGGCCTCGGAGCATTATAACTGTGGCCTTGGAGCGTTTATAACTCTGGCCTCGGAGCGTTTATAACTCTGGCCTGGGAGCATTTATAACTCTGGCCTCGGAGCGTCTATAACTGTGGCCTCGGAGCGTTTATAACTCTGGCCTTGGAGCATTATAACTCTGGCCTCGGATCATTATAATTGTGGCCTCGGAGCGTTTATAACTCTGGCCTCGGAGCATTATAACTGTGGCCTCGGAGCGTTTATAACTCTGGCCTCGGAGCGTTTATAACTGTGGCCTCGGAGCATTATAACTGTGGCCTCGGAGCGTTTATAACTGTGGCCTCGGAGCGTTTATAACTGTGGCCTCGGAGCGTTTATAACTCTGGCCTCGGAGCGTTTATAACTCTGGCCTCGGAGCGTTTATAACTGTGGCCTCGGAGCGTTTATAACTCTGGCCTCAGAGCGTTATAACTGTGGCCTCGGAGCGTTTATAACTCTGGCCTCGGAGCGTTTATAACTGTGGCCTCGGAGCGTTTATAACTCTGGCCTCGGAGCATTATAACTCTGGCCTCGGAGCATTATAATTGTGGCCTCGGAGCGTTTATAACTGTGGCCTCGGAGCATTATAACTGTGGCCTCGGAGCGTTTATAACTGTGGCCTCGGAGCGTTTATAACTGGGGCCTCGGAGCGTTTATAACTCTGGCCTCGGAGCGTTTATAACTCTGGCCTCGGAGCGTTTATAACTCTGGCCTCGGAGCGTTTATAACTGTGGCCTCGGAGCGTTTATAACTGTGGCCTCGGAGCGTTTATAACTGTGGCCTCGGAGCGTTTATAACTGTGGCCTCGGAGCGTTTATAACTCTGGCCTCGGAGCGTTTATAACTGTGGCCTCGGAGCGTTTATAACTCTGGCCTCAGAGCGTTATAACTGTGGCCTCGGAGCGTTTATAACTGTGGCCTCGGAGCGTTTATAACTCTGGCCTCGGAGCATTATAACTCTGGCCTCGGAGCATTATAATTGTGGCCTCGGAGCGTTTATAACTCTGGCCTCGGAGCATTATAACTGTGGCCTCGGAGCGTTTATAACTGTGGCCTCGGAGCGTTTATAACTCTGGCCTCGGAGCGTTTATAACTCTGGCCTCGGAGCGTTTATAACTGTGGCCTCGGAGCGTTTATAACTCTGGCCTCGGAGCGTTTATAACTCTGGCCTCAGAGCGTTATAAATGTGGCCTCGGAGCATTAGATCTCTGGCCTCGGAGCGTTGCCTTCTGTGGGCAGCGCTCCTCCTCCTGTTTCTGTGCTTTTTCATGTTTGCGTGCTGCAGCGAGAACTACTTTTTCTGTGCTTTTAACATTTGGACATCCTACGTTTAAAGCGCTGTTTAACCTTTCAAAGTGCTGCCGAGGCTCTGAGCTACATTTGAATAATACTGTCTCTGCCAACATTTTACCTCGCGCACTGAGAGAGAGAGAGAGAGACAGAGAGAGAAAGAGAGAGAGACAGGCTTGTAGGCAGTCGACGATATACAGCTTACATCAAAAAAAAAAAAGTTGCGTCTATATTTAGGGTTCAAGGAAAACGTGTGTATTTATTTTTAAAACAAATGTTTATTATTCCTTTTTATCATCCGGCTCTTGAAAAACATGTCAGTTACAATCCTTTACTCGCTCCCCTCTGTTTTCCCTCCATATTAAAAACTCATAAGCGATATTTAAACAGTAAAAGGGTGTTTAAGGAGGCGGATGCAGATAAACTTTAGGCCTTGTGTATTTTCCATCTCAGCCATTCCCTCGGGCCTTTCCTTTTTTTCCTCCTTTAAGATAATACAAATCACTTCAATTATTCAAACCTCTAGAGAACTCAGGAGGGAATAAAATCTAATACACAAATATACAAGCTAGAAAAAAAACTGATAAATAAAGCAATGTATAAACAAACTCCGCGCGCATTAATTACACATTTCATAAAACGAGCAGGAGACAGTGAGGATGCTGCTCGCCGAGAATAAAGCACAACTTTCCTGTGTGTTTGTATTAGGCATAGTGCTGTGTGTACGCCTTTACCTACCATGGAGTAATAAGCCCACACAGGTAAACAAAGCAACTCCCTTGATATGTTGGAGTGAAACATTCTCTCTCTTTTTTTTTCTTTTTTGTGTTGTTTTCCTGCCTTTTGTCATCCTTCGCTTGATCTGAGATGCTTTAGTCATATCGCACACAGGGACGGCTGCGGCTTTCGTGGGAGGATGATGTTTACCAGGCTCGCAGAATCGAGGAAACGGTGACCTACTTTTTTTTTTTTTTTTGGATCAGTGCGCTCCCTCGACGCGACGACGACGGGCCAGAGCCGAGGTGTTAGGAAAAAAAGCGTTGACCTGCTGTCCGGCCGGGAGCAGGAGACGGCGTTCAAAAAAAAGAGAATGACCACTGCTGAGCCAATAGTCCATGCTCACTGAAATATGCAGACTGTGAAAAGTTGAAAGTGATATTGTAACCTGGACACCCAACAAAACCCCTTATTTCATGTTCTTGAAAGGCCAGACAGTGTGTGTGTGTGTGTGTGTGTGTGTGTGTTCTGAGCTTCAACACACAGCTGCTACTATGTGTATGCATTCAAATAACTCCACAACAAAGTATTTTTCTTCTCTGGGAATCATTTTCTCAGTTGTATTGTAATAAAACGTCTGCACTAGTGAAAGATGGTTGTCACAATTTGAGCAGACCCTGAGTTGACATATTAAGATGTTTTACTTTGTTTAAAACACACAAAAAGGCTTTTAGTTTAGAAAAAAGTGCAACAATGAGCTGGGTACAATTATTTATTTCTGCTCAAAACAAGCCTAGCCGCCACATTTACTAAGAAAATGGTGTTGTGCAAATGTGTGCAGTGGTTTTTACCGAGTATGTCGATACAATTCAACATCGAGACAGAGAAGAGAGAGAGAGAAAGAGAGTGAGCAGGTCAGACTGCTGCAGCAGAAGGATGGGGAGATGGTCTTGATATGGATGTAAATGCTGAGGTAAATGTTTAGTTTGTGTCTGTAGTGATTCTAAAAACACTGTTGACATGTGCACATACAACACTAGCTCCTGTAGCTTTCTCTGTAGCTGCTGCTGTGGCTGTAAAACAGTGAATAAATTGTAACAACCCTTGTAATATGACTCCATTCACCATCACAATTCAATCTATTTGGTCTGATAACATTTGGAAAGTCTAGAAAAGTGGCACCATTAAATTATTTTTTCTCCTCCAAGTTAGCGAGAGAGCTAACCAATATTAGCCGCTCGGCCAGCAGAAGTCTCTGTAGCACAGCTTCTGCCAATAGAAAATGCTCACTATGCACTCATCACATCAATAGAAATGCAGACTATGATAAATGACTGTGATATTACTGCAATATGTTTTATATGCATAAACAAACCACACGTGCACATTACTTGTTAGGCCTACTGAAGAAGTGAAAAAGGAAGTGTGTGATATCTGTGCTGCATCTCCAATCATTATAAAGCAGGCTGAAAACATATGAGGCTGTAAGAATAACAATTGTTGACACAGATTGAATCCAGAGGGGGTTATTTTAGTGACACTCAGGTATTTTACATTTTGGGTGATCTTGTATTACTTAACACTGACCCATTCATTTGCTGTCTAGAACACTGGACACCCTTAGTACAACAAGTAATTGCATACAGAAGCATTAATATTGTGGTTATTCTCTCCATTCTACATGTGCTGTCCCAATTTTACAACCAACTTTCAGATTTGAACCGTTAACTGCCATCAAAACAATCTTTATATACAATCTTTACATACAGTCTTGGACATTGATGTGTGCAGCACAGTGATTATATGTAGGCCTTCCTGCATGATTGTAACCCTCAGTGTTCATTTCTCCATGAATACTATGACTGAAAATATTCATTTATATTTATGATATTGATGCTTTAACTGCCATACTTTATATCTCCTGTTAAGTTGATTAAGCCTATTGACATGTTATACTATGCTGTTCTGTTCTTTATGGACTTTTCCATCTACAATCCTCTGTGAATTAGACCAGAAAAAGCATTAAAACAGCTGGACAAACATGGACACATTTATAGTTGATATATAGTTGGTGATGTGAACTGATAAATCAAGTGCAGTCTCACATAGAAACTTAGTTGGATTCATCAAATAAAAGTGTCTAAGATGAATCCAGTACAAGGTGAGAAAGATCCAGTCATGAAGGACTGAAGTCAGACACAGAAAGAGACGATGGCTGACATTTCAGTTTGACTGTGGATGAAGCGTGACCTGAAGGTGGTGGCGGTGCTCATGGAGGAGCAGTGGGGGTATTCTCTCTATTGTTTTTTTTTTCCGTGTAGGATAAATGTCAAGATGGCGGGAGTACATGAGGAAAGCAACAGGAGCAAAAGCCCACTGGCATCTTTGAATGCTTATAAACCTGCTGTGACACAACCCCTGTATACGTGCCTATTTATATCCGCATTCTCCCAACATGCCTTTTAAGAGCGGAGAGAGTGGCCATCATATAATTCATAGGCTCATAAATGTCCAGTGTTATGAGCCTGTGTTGGTGGAACGCCGGCTCAAAGTGCGGAGTGCCGCTACGATCTTTCAGCATTTTCTGAGCAAATACGCCCGTGGCTTGAGAAGACGTGGAGGTACTACAGAGCTCTCTGAGTTCACCAGACAGGCCGCTTCACTGGTAATTTGCAGCATTTTAGACAAGGGGGGGGCTTTGATTTACACCGTTACAATACAAGGCTCCGTGTACCTGCTGCCTAATCCTATCCACCCTGAATGAGAGGCTCATTAGCAATGCATGGGACCTACTGCAAAATGGCCCGGCTATTGTTGATTCTGCTGACGAGGCGAGCTTGCTGGCTGGCTGGCTGGCCAGCTGCAGGGATGGAGGGGAGAACGGTGGGGGGGGGGGGGGGGTATGGCAGGACTGAAGCAAAGGGTGGAGGTGCAGTCTCGTAAATGAAGAATGAGCAGCTGTAATAAAAAAAAGGAAAAAAAAGGAGAGAGTTTACTGACAAAAGGAGAGAGAAAATTCACTTATACGACAACACTGAAAGTATGTGGACGGCAAATATTTGAATATTTAGGCCAAAAACACCCATGTGCAGGGTGTGGGTGGGAGTGGGGTGGGGGGGTGGGTGTTGTTGCTTCAGGTACCAGTGAGACAATGAGATATGATCCAAGAAGGCTAGTTTGAGGAACAGCCGTATTTAGCAGGCTTAGCAGATGGCTTATATTATGAGACAGGATGCTACATTGTGAGGTACAGTAAGCTATGATATAGCACAGGGATGCTGGATGTCAGTCAGAGTTACGGGTACTGAGAAAAAAAATGACATAATGTCATATGAAATGCTGCACTAAGTCATGCTTTTTGCTTTAATGCGTATGTCCAGAATAACTAAGATTGTGTAACTCTAATTTACTTCAACAATAAAGAGAAGTGAACGTAGACTTCATTACTAAACCACTGAGAATGACGAGATATGATCAGACAAGAGGGGCATATTAACATATTTCCAGCTCTATATTTTTAATCTGGGCTCTACTGGAATATCTTTGCATGATTTCCAGGTAAAAGCTCCTTATTTATCTTCTACTGGCTCTTTATGTAGCTGTGTTCAGCCTCTGCTTCAAACAGGCTGTGTTAGCTCTCATCTCTTTATGACCACCTCCAGATAAGCACACACTGTTCTAATTGGTTAGCATCACAGGCATCTTCTGTGTACTACTTAAACAAACTATATTAGTAGGATTTCACTATGTTTTCTTATTCTTTACTCCAAATGGTCTTAAATATCAAATCAGATGCACAGTGGACAACAACATTTGGAAAAACCATAGCAACAGCCATAGCATTATATATTGTGGGACAGATGTTTTTTTATAGGGCATGCATGATAAACTACAGCAGCGTAAAAAAAAAACCCGGATCAGTATCACGTTATAACTTGATACTGATCCAGGGTTTTTTTCCCGGTGTGGCAGCAAAAAAATCACTGGAAGCATATGTCGCCTTTAAGTTTTTGTCTTGTTTTTCATTTCATTTACCATATCATTAAATTCATACATCCCTCTTAAACAATACACACTACTACTGGATTTTATTTTGTAATCAAGAGCAGTAAACATATCAGATATGAATTATATATAGGCCCAGAAAACACAAAATAATGATAATAATAATAATTTATATATTGCATCAGTTCCTGCTAGTAGAAAACCAGGTAGCAAGTTGATTTCATGTATACTAACTGTATAAAAACTGTACACTATGGAGATGAGTATACTGTATTGGGATATAGTTTAGTCTTCTGTTTTCATACAACACACATTATTGCCTAATGTGTCTGATTGCTATGTTGAGCTCACACAGTTTAGTTAATATTCTGCCATTTAGTGTCAATGTACTGCCATTTCTTTTGTACCTTTGTTCTCCTGAATGGGTCCACAGTGAATCCTCTAATAGATAAAAGACCATGACAAGCAGGAAGTGGAAGGTACCAACTGGACAGGATTCCAGAGTTAAATCCTTATAGTTAAATCTAATTATTTGGGGTCTTTAAGTTTTATGTTTTATTTATTGATTTTTTAAATTTAGACTGCTTTCTTTATTCAAATATTTGTTTGTAATGAGGTTAATTAGTATTACCTTCATTTATATAGAGTTAATTGTTATATTTTATATAGAGTTAATTGTTATATTTTATATTATTGTCATATACTATTTCATTTGGCCCTAAAATTGCTCTTTGTTTAGTTGACTGCTGTTGAAGTTAAAGAGCTGTTTGTCTCTAATTATTTTCTCTTGTTTTTGTATCGTAAATATTTGCTTATTTTTTTAATTTCACATGAAGATGCAGATGAATTACTTTACCAACACAACAGCTGTGCATGATATGAATGTACAAAACATTCAGGCGTCCACATTATTTTGTCCATGAAGTGCAGCTTCCTTTTACACATCAGATAATAAAATCAGTCTGTGTGTGTTTACAGATGCACAGAATCTTGTGCACATGCATGAGCAGTGTGTGAACGCTGCTGCTGCTGCTGCTGCTTCCTCCGCTCTGCTTGCATGAGAATACTCAACTAAGCGTTTGACAGGCTGGCGTTGTTGCAAAGCCCCTCTCCTGTGGTGTAGTCAGACTTAAAGCCAAAGCTTTACCGCCATGTTCAGATGTATTACACAGTAAAAACTGGATTTGCAGTGTCTATGACAAATCAGCATCTTCATGACAAACTTTTTAGGGAGAGAGAGAGAGAGGAGGGAGGAAGAGGAGGAGGGAGGGAGGGAGAGAAATCTGATTCTCTTCAAAAAAAAAAAAAGGCTGAAAAGTATAAGGCTATTAGCCAGCACATATTTCTCCCGTAAGCCTCTTAGGGTGCAGAAAGACACACCTAGGATGCCAGGCCGCTCCCTCGGAAGCTAATCCCGAGCCATAACGTAATCTCGTGTTAGGTGATCAAACGGACGAGAGGAGAACCTGTGAGGAGGAATTGTATGAGCCGCAAATCCACGGGAACAAATCTTATTATGGCGAGAAACCTCTGACTTCAACCATATTTACTGCTCAGGCTTCCTGTTAGAGGAAACTCTTTAAATTGTCACAGTTTCAGTCGAATGGGAAGATATAACAGCTCGTAAACGGGGAGATGTTATACGTGGGTTTTGCTGCTGCTGTTTGCTGCTTTCTGCATCTCCTGCTGTCACCAACAGAAGTCTGTGCATTAGTGTAGTTCTTTCAAGGCAAAAACAAAAAAAACAAAAACAAAAAAAACACCACATCCCACTGAGGCTGAACGCGCATAGAAAATTAGTATTTGATTTGCACCCCGTGAATAAGCTGCTCTGTTGTACTTTTCTCACCCGGTTCTGAACTTTCAAAGGAAAATAAATTATTATACACCAAAACAAGGATCAGCTGGGTGGAATCAAATGGGTGTGTTGACACAGCGAGGGGGGGATGTAATGACTGATAAACAATGGGAGCGAAAAACAACAGCAGCTTCAATAATAATAATAATAACACAAAAAAAACCCAACTGTATGTAATATGCTCAGGCTGAGTTTTCACCAAGAGTAATCAGAGTCATTTATGCAGCCAGGCAGGGGTCGCCTATCAATTCCAACTTTTCCCGCAGAGCGTCTGTGCCTCTCTGACATCACATCCTGCGAGCCTGTTTAAGACAGCCAGCACGCACTGCACTGCCTTCTGGGACTTCACCAGACTACAAATATCAGGTGTCATCTGAACTAGATCAGTTGAGAATTCTGAGAAGCCTGCTGGCCATCACAAAAAGCCACTGTTGCTATGATATGTGGCTCCACTTGGCTTAACTCATTGTGATCTGTAATCCATCCCTCCCTCCTATCACTCCTTTCCCTTCATCCTCAGAAGATGCGATCTGACACCAATCATGTCAGCGTCGCCCAGGACGACCAAAAGAGCAAGTGATGTGACCTACAGTATGATCAAGCTGGACACTCTTTTTTTTTTTTTTTTTTAAATGCATCTACAACACCCACGTCTCATGTTTGTGTTTGTTCTCTACTGTAACATATTCCAGCTTCAGCCACAGCTCTGTGTTACATAACAGGTGGAGAAAAAATAAATAAAAATAGCCCTTTGAACCTCTCGGCTGGTTGTGCTCAGTTTCACTTTCTTTATTTACAGGCTGGTGGCGTTGTTAGGTCTGCTGTATGTTATTATGTTTCTAGACATTTACTGACAAGAAAACAACAAAAACTATTTTAAAAAAGGCCTCTATATTTCTTATTACTGTCAAAAATGATTGAAAGTGTAAAAAGAAATGTGTTAATATTCAGAGGTTTCTGTTTGGGATGCATATGATGTGATGGTGATGGGGTTTGTTTTTTTTTGGCACTACAATTCCCAGCAGCTCCCATTAGGCAGCAGTGGAAACAGCAAGTCTAATGTTTCTAAAGAAGAGGGCTTTTCTCTACACTAAATGAGTTTTCCATTTTTTGAACGCTCAGCACCGTTATGAGTCTTTCAGTGAGATAGATTAAGGCGTGTTTAGGAGGAGATTGGATGATCAACAGTGATGTTACACAGCTACTGATGGAGCACCTGGAACTCTGCCACACACACACACACACACATACACACACACACACACACACACACACACCCCGTTATACTCATAACAAAAACCTCAACAGCCAATATCCAGAGCCAGCTTGATTTTCTAAAAAAAAGTCATACTGTGCCTCAAGAATACACACTCACACATCTCATGTGTATCTATATTGTATTTTACTTGATTTATATATTGTATTTATTCTATTATAATTGTTTTATTATTATTTCCAACTTATATTATATTAATGTTTCTTTTTTTAACAGTGCTATATGATCCTTGTAGGTGCTGTTAATGTGAAGCACTTGGTGCCATTGATTTTGTTGTAAAGCACTATGAGCTGCATTTATTCTATGGAAGATGCTGTACAAATAAAGTTATTATTATCATCATCATCATCATCATCATCATCATCATCGTAGTACTAATAGTAGCAGCAGTATTATTATTACTATTATTATTATTATTATTATTATTATTAATAGTAATAGTAGTAGTAGCAGCAGTATTATTATTATTATTAATATTAATAGTAGTAGTATTAGTAGCAGCAGTATTATTATTATTAATAGTAGTAGCAGTATTCTTCTTATTATTATTATTAGACATTATTATTACACAGAATCATAAACTGTTACCTTTTAGGTTATTAACCAGTTTTATTCATCTGTTGTCTAAATATCCATCAAATGCACACTGAATATATATTTTCATTCATATTGAATATTTTCTCTTCTTTTTGTCCTTGATTATGGAGGTACAACTATTCAGTCTGTTTTAATATGATGACAATAAATGAAAGTGTGTATGTACTTTTACATCCAAGTTCATTAAAATGATTTAGATATCACACAGGAAGTGACACCTCTTCACATTTATGCAGATTTCCCACCAATAAAGATGCTGACATGAAAATGACTTTTTCTCACTTTTAATCATGTTATCATTATACTTATTTTTACATCATTACATATTTTCTCTTTCTATAAAATCGTTTCAAATGTTTGCTCATAATGTGTCAGAGGCATTTACAAAAGTTCAGCCAATCAAATGAGACTTTGTACGAGTAGCCATCCACACTGGACATATAAAACCACACTTCACTATATGTGAGTCATAGTAGCTAACACAGCAATATGGAGGGAGAATAGGAAGATGTGTTTTTAGATCAGTGGGCTGAGCTCTAATTCATTCAATCTTTGGTATCTTAATGAATATTATCACAGTACAGATATTCATTCTGGATCATTGCAGATTCTGTTCTAGTTTTGGACTTTCTACTAATTATTCTTCATATACATATATATGTATATATATATATATATATATATATATATATATATATATATATATGTATACACATGTAATGAGCTGTGTGTAATAGTTTCACATAATGAGAGTGTTAGGAGCAGGTTGATGTGTTCTCCCTCTCATCATACCTACCTCACATTTGCTGTTAGATTTATATGATCAATGCTGTTAATGACTCTTGATGATGTGACAGTGTTACCAGCTGTGTGTTAGTTAATGTCAGGAGGATTACACTCTGGCTCACACTGAAACAGTAAGAAACCCCTGAGCGTGTTGGTTATTTCTTCTTCTGCCCCTTTTATCCCAGCTGTGCCGGATGTCACCCGCAAGTTTAGAGAGAGGCGGTTGAAAGATTCGAAGGCCCCCCGAATCTTTCATGCCCCGCTGATCTCTCAGTCCCTCCGCAGCCCACATGCTGCAGCTTATCAGACTCATCATGACAGCTCTCCTCAGAGTTGCTCTTCCAGGGCTTCTTGCGTGTGAGAGAGGGGAGGCTGCCTCAGGCTGAGGTGACCTGGCCATCTGCTGGGGGGTGAGGGGGGGGACAAGCAGACCCTCTGCTGCCAGGTGAGCAGGGGGCACAGACCTTGTTGTGGGGTGTTTGTAAGGTGTAGCCATGTCAGGTCATGTAGTTTCAGAGAAGCCAAGTACACACTATACAGCTAAGGCCTTTTTTTAACCACACGAGTGCAACAACAAGCACAGTGGTAGTTTTTGGGTGCATGGACCGTGTGGGTGTCTCCACCTGCTATTTTAGTTCATGCCTCGTACAAAAGGGCTGGGTGAAGGTGAATATAGATGCGTGTTATGGTGATTATTAAAATACTCTCTCTGCCAGTCACATGACTGCTGTCATAGCTCTGAAACTGCTGAGCCAATCACAATTGAGTGTGATCATAACAGCTCATAAAACATAACATGAACACACATCACCATAAATCTGCATCCAAACACGTTAGCAGTTAGTTACCATAATTATGGTCAGAATATATCGGAAGTAATTTATCAGTAATGCATCAGAGATCATTTTTAAGGTATTTCCTTTCCCTGTAAATGCTCATATAGTTTAGTCATGTAATAGTAATAGTAAATGTAATTCAATGTTACACACTATATTTCAAGAGGCTACTTTTGCTAAAAAGTTAAAAAGGTATAGTAAGAGAATATATTTATTGGATCAATAAAGTAAATCTGTTTATCTGTGTATCAATCTGTTTATGTAATAAAACACAACGCAGTAAAAACTAACAGGAGTTAGCTGTTCAGGTTGATTTTACACAACAGTGACCAGAGTTGAAGTTAATGAGCTGTAGTAACAACTCTGCTACTTTACAGCTAACATCACAACAACAACAACATATCCTGACTAACTAGACAGTGAGCTGAATGTCAGCAGGTAACGTTACAGTTTATGTGAAGCAGAGCTGATGTTACTCACCTGTCTTGTACAGCAGCGTCCGCCTTCGCTCTCCGGTCCTCCGCCGGGTCGTCTGTTCCTCCGCCGGGTCTCCGTGGGTCCCTCCGCCGTTATAAAACCACACCGATGTGTCAGCGGGTCCTTGTCTGGTCAAAGTCCTTCTTTTATATTAAATGTTCTTCTAACTTTGTCCTCTCGGGATGTTTCTTGGTCACCTCTCCTTCTCCACTATGTTTGGACCAGACGTTTCTCGCTCCGACTGCGTACACTTGTCGCTACCATAGACTGGTCGCTGTCACCATAGGCTGTCACTACCCGATGTGAGTCGCTACACGATTTGAGTCTGACATGCGCAGTAGCGTCCGCCATCTTGGACAGCTACTTACGGCAAATCACTTGGACAAACTACTGTTATATGTTGGATAGATGTATTTCAAAGACGTTTCAGCAGTTGGATCCGAGTCTTCACAGAGTATAGAAACAATAGAAGTTCAACACAAAGTGTACATCTGTATGTAACCGGGAAAGTATTAATACACGAGCCGTTACCCGTCGCTACCCGATCTGAGTCCGACGAAACAGCCAATGTGAGTCGCGCATGCGCAGTGTTCATTAGTTTTTTAAAATATAAACTTTATTGATATATCCTGATCTGAGTTAGCGGCTATGTGACTGAGACTTTTTTCTTTTTACTTAGACTCTATATATTTTTTAATGCCCTTAAAAGAAATATTTATGAGTATTAATGTGAAAAATACAGAGACACACAAACTTTCCTCGGGTCACGTGTGTAATGACTGACAGCTCTACACTCCCTCTGCTGGAGCCCTGCAGTTACTACACAACACTGCTGCTGCTGTTAGATTAACATGATACACATAAAAAATGAGGAAACATAGAAATAACTCAAAACAATATTTAAAATGCAAGATAAACTATAACCTTAGAGATGTAAAAAGCATTCAAAAGTTCATTTTTCTCATGAATCGCGATTGAGTCAGGTTGTTTTTTCCAAGCGGTGTTGCTGTGTGATGCACATCAGGTAGCGACAACACTACGTAACCCCTGTTATCTACATTCATTTATAGATCTTATTAACCACATTAAATCAGATTCAGATTGACATTGCAGCAGAAACAGGCTTGGTTCTATCTATTTTCAGCACATCTTTTCACCCATATCAAAAAAATGGACGTCCCACCTGTTTGTCCCTCTCTTCCAACCTGTTCACCTCTTATTTAGAAAATCCACCAGCGACACCTCATGCCTGCCCGTTCAGCCCCTCACGGTCCATCACACACACATATACACACATGCTCGGTTGGCGTCTGCATCTCTGGGGGGGGGGGGGGTAATGCGCTCTGATTAAGATGTCTGTACTGTGGTCTTGGGGGTCATTGTTATTTGTGATTCAGGTCACACACAATTTGAATCACTGTGATCCTCATGAGTACTTTAAATTCCACTTTATTGCGTCTGCTTATTGAGTCAGAGAGGTGACAACAAAACAGCGATGACTGTTTATGCAGAGCTTTGTCAAAGGTTAAAAAGCATCATTTTTATTAGCATTTTATTTTCTCCTCCTATTTTTTTCCTCTTTGTCCTCATAACTAAACTGTAAGCTGTATTTTTTTCCTTTCTTTATTGTGTTCTTGTTTTCTTAAATGAGTTATAACTCAGAGATTGTGAGTCCAAGGGCAATAAAATTTGGATGTAAGAATTCAAATCACCCCACAGGCAACAAAAAATAGACAGGAAGGTCAGATAGTGCTGCTGTAATAAAAAGCAGCTCCACAGTTTGGATAAAAAACAAGAATATGAAACTCTAGTGGTAAAAAAATTCACCTCAGGCAAATTAACATGTACAGGTTTTCATTTCAAATTGCATATTATTTTGTTGTCTATCTAAAGCAGTCATATTTTACACACTGTATGGAACATAAGATATTCATAAAGATACAGAAAGTTGGATAAATGTATATAATGTAAATGTGGCAGATTAGGCTTTTCTTTTTCTTTCTGGTTTCTGATCTGCTGTGAAACTGCACCTTCACTCTCTTTGGTATGTATACCACTTTGCATGCATTTTGATAAACCAGGCTATAGTGGGTGGCCCTCTCCAAACCCACACCTTCCTCACTCCCTGAGCAACTGCTGTTCCTACTGTTCCGTCTCTATAGATTACAATTCTACAAACAGCTGCTTTTGTTTGGTCTCTGACGGTCTTTCTTTACATCTGTACATCAGCTGTCTCGTCTCAACGTTTCCACGCCTCCACTCTGCATATGTACTGCTAAAACATCTTTCTCCTCTCTATCTGTGTGCAGGTCAGTCAGGAGTGAAGTGGTCCATGTAGACACTACGCAGTGTGTTTCAGGTTTATTTGAAGTTAGAAGACAACGTTTTGTTGGTAGTTTAGAGGAGAGTTTTCTTTTTTTTGTTTTTGGTAATACCTGCATTTCATTGTGTTCATTATTATTATTATTATTTATTATTGGAATCAGGTCTTGGTCAGGGTTTTTTAAGCCTTCTTTTTTAGGGGAGTGAAGGAGGTTGGTTAACACTAGAACCGCCAACATTCCAATACACCTAGAACTGCTGGAGGGGGTCATTTTTATCCCCTGTCAGCAATCGCAAAGATGTCATTTCTTGAAGCAGTTAAGTTGTAAATTTTCATCTATTTAATTAATAAGTAAGACAAAATAACTATTAAATTTCAGTTAATGGAGTTTATTAATTTTAGGCCTACAATTGTTTTAATTATTTCTTTATAGATCGAAAATGTCAGATAGGTCAAATTTGACTGGGCCGGACTGTTAAATTGTTAAGTAATTTAATTCAAGTATTTAATTATTAGAAGTTAAAAGTTAAAACAGTTAAAAATACATTTTGGATAATGATGTGTAGTTTTAGTAACGCTACTGGGAATAAAGAAACGGAGCGCTCACTATTTACAATTGCTTTATTTACAGATAGAAAAGGTAAAAGATTCACCAATAAACTATGAGCTACAACAAAGAAACAACAAAATGATTAACACATTTAAATAATTTAATTATTGTAGAAGAAGAACAATTAAAAGTTAAAAATGAATTTTTTATAAAGGGAATAAATAAACGGAGCGCTATGTCTCTCTCTCTCACACACACACACACACTCCTCATCTGTTCACCCATGGATTATATATATATAAGGATGTATGACAATATATAATAATAATAATAATAATAATAATAACGTAGATTTATATAGCGCCTTTCAAGAGAACCAAGGATGCTTTACCCATTGGGGCAAAATAAATAAAACTAAATATAAATATATACTGTACATTGACTGTACTTGGCTTTCAATTTTCGTTCTCACTTATAAATATTGAAACAACAGACAACAAACTTGAACACCAAAGCTGCCACAGCAAGCGTCAAGAACACTGAAATTAGACCATGAAAGTAAGACCATACATCCATGTAAAATAAAAGAGCTCCTCAAAGTGGCACCCCAAGGTATGAAAAACAGAGAGAGAATGATATATATAGAGATTAATCTTTTTTTAGTAAACTCACAATGAAAGAAAAAGAACACATTTGAACTCCACATCAGGGAAAGGCAAACCTTCACTCCAAATATGCTCTAAGGGCAGAGAAAGAGTCCGTCCCTACATGAAACGTCCCTCTTCATTCTGCTAACATTTCGGCTACTTCTTACCGGGCTGACAGTAGCTATTCTGACCTCTTCCTCAATCTGTCCCTGCTGGGTAATGTCTTTCTCCTCCTCCGAAATTCACCTGAATAGCTACTTCTCCTTCCTCTGTGTTACTACACTGTTGCACATCAAAGCTGTGTGCCACTCCGACAGCCTGTGCACTTGATGGGGCTGCTTCTGCACTTGTCGACGGCCCTGCCCCTGCTGTAACGGTCAAACTTGTGGTGAACATATCAGTGATTTTGGCTCATTTTGCTGCACCCACTTGTAGGCTTTTGAACCTTTGGTCTCGTAGCTTCTCTGTGCGCCCTTGTGCACAGAGAAGCTGTGCATTAGGCCTACTATCCATTTCCGCAGACGGACACTCACTTCTCTCCACGCCGCGGTCAGACTCAGCTCGAATGGCAAAATTTGATAACCTTGGGAGGGGAGGGGCGGGCCGAGGAGGGAGGGGAGGGCTGAGAGATTTCATTGGAGTAGCCCAATTTCCGTCAAGAAAATCAACCAATGGGCTGCGTTTCATATCTCAAATACAGTTGCAGCTGACAATTTAAAAACATTTTTTTAAATTATGACAGCCCCGGCCCAAAGATGGGCGCCGGCCCACCCGGTACGCCCGATGTCCTGTCCATGCCTAGTTAGGATAGATAGGATATCTTGGGCCTTTTCTCTTGTGGTCTCTCAGGGTTACAGTTAGGTTAGGGTTAGGGTGTTAGGGTTAGTGTTAGTGTTAGGGTTAGGGAAACTGCAGCTGTCAAAGCCAAGGCTATAGCAGTGCTAGAGAGCTGAGCGGTATGTTAACAGCTTTATGGCTAACATTCTTCAGTTGTGAAGCTATGCAAATGCAGTGATCCTTTTTGAATCTAACAAAATATTTTGCAAAACTCAACAGTGAGAAACCAAATCCATCCCTACTTATAAAGGTGTGTCTGCGTGACTCATGTGTATCTTTGTATAATTCACAGTGTATACAGTGAGTACTATGTGTACTCCACCGGGCTATGTTTATTTACAGAAGCCCCACTCTGAAGGGGGTGGTGGAGGGCTGGCTGTCATCCATCGTGCAGACATCCTGATTAAGGAGGTCACTGTACCTGCTACCACCACATTTGAGGGTGTCGTTTTCACCTTGGCTGGGAGTTCTCAGCTCCAGTGTGTCCTTGTATACCGCCCTCCCAAGGCTCCTGCTGTTTTTCTGTCTGAACTGTCTGAGCTCCTCACGCCTGTCTGTGCAACATCTCCATCCACACTTCTGCTTGGTGACTTTAACATCCATGTTGACACTAGCGGCTGCAAATTTGCTTCGGAGTTTCTGTCACTGCTGGATTGCTTCAACTTTGTGCAGCATGGGCAGGGCCCCACCCACAGTAAAGGCCACACGCTAGACCTGGTGTGTTCCACTGGCTTTCCCCTCACCAACCTACAGTGCCTGGACCTAGCAGTTTCTGACCACCATGCCATTGTCTTCAATGTTCCTGCCTCCCTGCCCAGGCAGCACCCTAGACGGACCATCATGTTCAGGAACATTAAGACTGTGAGCACAGAAGCTTTGTCTAGCCTGATTGCCAACTACTGGACTACTGACTCCTCCATATCTGCTCCTGATGACATGGTCGCCAGCTACAATGCAGCGTTATCCCGTAGCCTGGACGCTCTGGCCCCCCTTAAAATCCGGACTGTTTCATTCACTCGTCCCGCCCCCTGGTTTACCACTGAGCTTCGCTCCATGAAAGCCACTGGTAGGAGGCTGGAGAGGCTTTATAAAAGAACTGGCCTCACTGTCCACCAGCTTGCCTTCAAAGATCATATTACGGATTACAAGGAAGCTCTCTCCCAGGCCAGGACCCAGTACTACTCCACTCTGATTGGGTCTCAACAAAATCATCCCAGAGCACTGTTCTCTACTATCAACAGACTACTCTCCCCCCGTACTGCCCCCCACCCTACTGCTGGCTCTGACCTCTGCTCCAAGTTCCATGACTTTTTTCAGGCCAAGGTTGACTGCATCCACCAGCAGCTTCTGGTTCCACCCACCACCCCTCTTGGGTGTCTATCTCAGGACGGCGCTTCCCCTGCTACATGTCCCTCCTTCTCTTCTTTTACCCCAGTTGACGCTAGTCAGATAACTGAGCTAGTCACCAAGGCCAAAGCCTCCACCTGCTCCCTTGACCCCATGCCCACTGCTTTGGTCAAGGCCTGCCTATCTTCTGTCTGCCCTTCCATTGTGGACATTGTCAATGCATCCGTTCTATCTGGTTTTGTGCCCATCAGTCTTAAAACTGCCTCTGTTACGCCCATCCTTAATAAGGCGGGTTTGGACCCCGTGGACCTCAGCAACTATCGGCCAATCTCCAACCTGCCTTTTCTCAGCAAGATCCTTGAAAAAGCGGTTGCTGCCCAGCTCCATCAACATCTGTCCAATAACGACCTGTATGAAACCTTTCAATCAGCCTACAGGATCCACCACAGCACAGAGACCACCCTTGTCAAGATCACCAATGACCTTCTGATTGCTGCTGATTCTGGCTGCATCAGCATCCTGGTTCTGCTGGACCTGACGGCCGCTTTCGATACGGTCTCCCACTCAATCCTGCTCAACCGCCTTTCTACTCACCTTGGACTCACTGGTACTGCTCTATCCTGGTTCACTTCCTATCTATCCAACAGAAAACAGTTTGTTACCTTTAATGGATCCAGCTCCCACCCTGCCCCAGTTAACCACAGTGTGCCACAAGGTTCCGTACTTGGTCCCCTCCTCTTTACCATCTACATGCTCCCGCTCGGCCAGATCATCCGCCACCATGGTTTGAATTTCCATTGCTACGCTGACGATACCCAACTCTATCTCAGCACATCACCTTCTACCCAGCTCCCTCCACAATCCCTCATCAACTGCCTGCATGACATAAAAGTCTGGATGACCACCAACCTGCTCAAACTCAACAGTCAGAAGACAGGACTCATGGTTGTCGCTCCAAAGAATCTGCTCCACAAGGTAGATGATCTTGTCCTCCAAGTTGATGGCTCCTGCATCTCGCTGTCCTCGGAGGTGCGCAATCTTGGTGTTATTTTGGACTCCACACTCTCATATGACACACATCAAATCTGTCACCAAATCCGCTTTCTTCCACCTAAGGAACATTTCAAGACTCCGTCCTTCACTCACTGACTCAGTTGCAGAGACCCTCATACATGCATTCATCACCTCACGTCTGGACTATTGCAATGCCATCCTGTATGGGGTCCCCAATAAAACACTGGACAGGCTCCAACACGTCCAAAACTCAGCTGCCAGGGTTCTCACTCGAACAAAACCCTGGCAGCACATCACCCCCACACTCAAACAGCTGCACTGGCTTCCAATTAAGTTCCGCATCACTTTCAAACTTCTTCTTCTCACCTACAAATCTCTTCATGCCATTGCACCCCAGTACCTAACAGACCTTCTCCATATCTACCACCCTTCACGAGACCTGCGCTCCGCTGACTTGGGCCTCCTGTCCATCCCCCGCACCAGAAGGCAAACCTTTGGGAGCCGGGCTTTTAGTGTGGTAGCTCCTACACTTTGGAATTCGCTCCCTCAGGACATTCGCCAGGCACCAACTCTGGACAATTTTAAATCTCTGTTGAAAAGGCACTTGTTCCTGCAGGCTTTTGCCGGCTAAATGTGTGTTTTTGTCTGTGTTCTTGTTATTGTGAAGCGACCTTGGGTTTTATGAAAGGCGCTATACAAAATAAAGTTATTATTATTATTATTATGTGTCACTAGGTTGCATTAATGTCTTGACGGGCAAAATGGTGGTGCCAGAAGTAAGTAAATGCAAGAAATGAAGAAAAAAGTTAGTGAGTGAGGTACAGTATTCTTTATGTTGCATGATTACATTTAGTGATACGTATAGGTAACAATTATACTACATGAGAAGGAAATGCATTAACTTACCAAATATTCTTTGAAAAACACATCCGGGTCTTCATTCACGTAGACTACAAGGCTTCGCAGGATGCACTCTCTCCTTACGTTGATGTCATCGCACTAAAACATGGGTGACAAAGACATCTAGTTGTGATGGTGGTGCAGGAATTGGACTGTCTCTTATCTGTCCAAAACGAATTTCTCCTAAGGGTGACAAAGACTCATCTTATCTTAAAATTATATCTACAGTAGGTAGGACTGAGATTAGTAAGAGCATGGAAGGTTTTCAAACACTGGCCTCCTCCCATCAGGCCTTCCTCTTACTGTGATTAAAATAATGCACTGCCAAATTTAAACCAGATTGTTGTTGTTATTACATGATGGGTAGTGCATGTACAAGGACAGACTGCATGCCATTTTGTTTTGGTTCTAGGATTGTTATATTTCCACATTTCTATGTAAACCAAGCACCACTCAACTTGCAAGAGGTGTTTTTTTGTGTATGGTGCACTGCAGTGCATTCTTGTAGTTACAGTTTTTTTTTGGGGGCAAAAGTAAATGCCACAGCCCCTTTTCTCTGGTGTGTCATGTGTTATCCAAACACCATATTTTCAGTTGTTAAGTACATCTTTAAATGAGCAGCTACAGGTGGAAAAAAAACTAAACCACCACAACACAGTGAAAGTTTATTTGAAGTATTTACTAACCAAGTCTTTCATTGCCAGGATGCACTTGATCTTTTGCCCCTTAACTCCTCCTTTGCACGCGAAGACCTCCATTAGCTTGTCCGAAAAGTGGTCAAACTGTGACAGGAACTTTGATTGCAATGGCTTGGTGGTGATGCGCAAGAACTCTGCATTCACCTGAAAAAATTCAACAAAATACATACATTTCACTTTAAACAAGCCTGTGAATATTCTCATTTGTCCAGGTCATCATTATCTCAAAGGAATTTTCAATCAAAAGCAACTGGACTAGGTTATTTGTCTAGGAAGACATCATCAGTCATCAGTTCATGCTCGCATCTGACCAGTCCCAGCCTGGTCAGATGCGAGCATGAACTGATTAAGCTTCTTGGGTGAGAGGTGAAACGTCGTCTTCTTAGACAAATAACCTAGTCCAGTTGCTTTCGATTTATTTAAAAAAATATATATATAAATACTGCCTTAAAGGGATACAGGATTATTGCAAAATACAAACTGCAGCCATTAATCACCATGAACAATAATAGAAATTGAAGCACACAAACATTTACTTACTTCACTCGGCTCAAACAGAGCAGGCCATCTGTTTTTGAAGTCTCCTATCATAGGCCTCCTCTCCACAACTTCGAGGCATCTGTGGGAGAAGGTTTTCTCCATTTTTGCTTTTATCACTCCGTCATTGTCACACTTTTTCAGTTCTGACAATAAAGCAATTCTCTCGTTCTCCAAGCTCTCTACAGTTTCACCTTTTGAGTGTAGAGGAATGTAGTTAACTTCAGCCTTTCTAGGCTTCTTGATATTAGCTGCCGCTTTGCCTTGGCCTTCTCGCTTAAGTTTCAAGGAGTTCACGCGGATTTCGGGATGACCGAGTCTCCCAAGCTTTGTTCGATAATTTTGCATTTTATATTTTAGAGACTGTTTCCATCCCCAAAATCCTGTCTTGGACCCTAGCTGCCCCAAACAAGGATGGGTCCTTGTCAAAGCTGCTGCTACCTCATCACACTGGTAGTCTTTTGGGTATTTGGTGTATTTCATCATTTCTTGAGCTAGACCATCAAGGATGATCCCTTTTAGCTTTGGGCCAGGGTTGAAGTATGTTCCATTTGTTTCGAACTCATTATTCTTTTGCTGTAGCTCAAATTCAGCCTTGTAGGTGAATTTAGGGGCCACAAAGACTATAGGCCAGGAGGACAACCCTGAGAGCTGAATTTCTGGGGATGAACGTGGGGTCAATGTGTACAGTGTATCAGCGCTGCTTGATGAGGCTACTGACGAAGAAGAAAAGGTTAGAGCATTTGAGCTTGTGGTATTTGAAGCCTCGGACGGTTCCACTGGGTACAATGTGATGTAGGAGTCCATAGATGGTGTGACAGACGTGTATATTACTTTGAGTGTGCTCTTATTTTGGATTTCAGATGGTGAAGTTAGATTCATGAACTACTTAAAATCAGAATCCATGTTCTGCAAACGGAAGTCCTCATGCAATTGAAAGCATGTCTTTACAAGTTGATGCAGTTCATCCACTGTTTCTGGAATTCCAGAAGCCAGGTGCAATTTTCTTAAGTCAGATGCATCACCAAAGATGATCCGTAGAACAACTGGATCTGCCATTGTGGAACACCTTTACTCCTGATCTGAAAAAACAGAGAATTAGCACAAAAAATACATGAGCACCATATACTGTATTAAATGCAAATAAAAATAGTATTAGATTTTGCAGGAGCCAGGCATCCAAAACCCAAGTATTTAGTAGAGCCTAACTGAGACTTAATTTGAGGCCAAAGCCACACACAGTTGTTGCGATGATCCTTCAGATACCATATACCGGTGCATCTCAATGAATTGGAATATCTTGGAGAAGTTAATTTATGTCAGTAATTCAATTCAGCAAGTAAAACTAATACATTATATAGATTCATTACACACAGAATGAAACATTTCATGTCTTGATCAATCAATATCTCAAAAAATAATAATATTACAAAAGACCGATTAAAAAAAGCATTGTTAACATAGAAATGTTGGTCTTGTGAAAAGTCTGTCAATTTATATGAACTCAATACTTGGTCGAAAAAAAAATAGGGAAAAAACTCTACAAAAGGGAAGCTATGAGACAAACACCATCGCATGCTGTCTCATAGCTTCCCTTTTGTAGAGTTTTTTCCCTATTTTTTCTATTTTCATGGCTGACTGTCTAGCCTTTGGTGTTGTAACCATACACTGTAGATATCACATAAATAACACACACTGAATTCAAAACGGCGATTTTGACAAGTTTGTACCAGTAATTGGTCTTTTCTGTAAGCAATGAAGGTCTACACCTCTCCCCTCTCCTGCTGGCTGTCCGTGGGGAGCGTACCTATGTTCCCCGGGTCCTATGTTCCCCGATCGCGGCTAACTCCACTGTTAGCTCGGCGGCTAACTCGGCTGCTAATTCGGCTGCTAGCTCAGCGGCTAATTCGGCTGCTAACTCGGTTGCTAGCTCGGTGGCTAACTCAGCTAACTGGCTAACTGTAGACGGGATCATCCCTATGTTCCCCGGTCACATACAAAGCGGGGAACATAGGACCCGGGAACATAGGGATGATCCCCTGTCCGTGAGCGGGAGAGGGGAGAGGAGGTCTGCTAAAACAGGTTCATTTCTTGTGAGAGGTCACAAGATGTACACTTCTTCCAGAAAAGATGTGTGATTATAACCTCTTTTATGTACAGCCTATGATTATAATACTAGTCAGAGTAACCACAGACACTTACTCAACTTATTCTCCCTCCTGTATCTTAGCTAGCCAGCCCGCAATGTCCGACTTCACTTCACTGACGGTAAAACCCGCCCGGTTTCACGGTCCGTTAACAGCAAGCTCTATAAATACAACAAAACCAGCGATGGGTGTCTGCACACAATAATATCTCGCAGCAGCGTCAACAGAAGATGTCCGACTCCGAGAAGAAGGAAGCAAGGAAGACCGGGAAAAAACAGACGGTGGGAGCGTGTTGCCTCGCACATGCGCAATAAGCGGTCCCAATTCAAATGAAACTCATTGTTTTTGAGTTTGTGAATGTCGAGGTGATACTATTATGTTATCTCAATTAAATGTAGATGTGT
Source organism: Scomber japonicus (assembly GCF_027409825.1). Taxonomy (NCBI): domain Eukaryota; kingdom Metazoa; phylum Chordata; class Actinopteri; order Scombriformes; family Scombridae; genus Scomber; species Scomber japonicus. Next base: position 3,489,838 of record NC_070585.1, read on the forward strand.
AAGTTTTAATAGATTTGTTTTGAGTAAATCAAACAAAAATAAAATGTGTCACATCTAAGAAGGGCTTGAATCAGTTTTTTGAGTGTAAGTGCCAATGGATTGGCACACTCAAAATGTATTCAAGTGGCCCCCCAAAATGACTCAGGTTCCCCATTTTGACCCAAGGGCCCAAAATTTGCTCAAGTGGCCCTAGACAGGCCCTTGGGTCAAAATGAGGCGCCTGAGTCATTTTGGGGCCCCTGGGGGCCTGTCTGGGGTACTATAGTACATTTTGGGTCCTTGGGTTAAAATGAGGCGTCTGAGTCATTTTGGGGCCCTGGGGGCCAGGGGCCTGTCTAGGCCCCAAAATGACTCAGGCGCCTCATTTTAACCCAAGGACCGAAAATTTGCTCTAGTGGCCACAGACATGCCCCCAGGGGCCCCAAAATGACTCAGGCGCCTCATGTTAACCCAAGGACCCAAAATTCACTGTAGTGGCCGAACGGTAGTAGACGGACTGACGGAAAGAATGAAAGAAGGAAGAAAGGAAGGACGGAGAGAATGAAGGAAGAATAGAAGGAAGGAAGGAAAGAAGGAATGAAAAGAAGACAGGAAGGAAGGAAGGACGGACGGACAGAATGAAGGAAGGATGGAAGGAAGGAAGAAAGGAAAGAAGGAAGAAAGAAAGGAAGGAAGAAAGGAAAGAAGGAAGAAAGAAAGGAAGGCAGGAAGGAAGGAAGAAAGGAAGGATGGACAGATTGAAGGAAGGTTGGAAGAAAGGGAGGAAGGACAGAAAGAAGGAAAGTCAAAAGGAAGGAAGGAACGAAGGAAGGATAGAATGAAGGAAGGATGGAAGGAAGGAATGAAAAGAAGACAGGAAGGAAGGAAGGACGGACGGACGGAGAGAATGAAGGAAGGAAGAAAGGAAGGACGGACAGAATGAAGGAAGGATAGCAGGAAGGAAGGAAGGAATGAAAAGAAGACAGGAAGGAAGGAAGGAAGGACGGACGGACAGAATGAAGGAAGGAAGAAAGGAAGGAAGGAAGATTGGGAGAAAGGGAGGAAGGACAGAAGGAAGGAAAGTCAGAAGGAAGAAAGAGGAAGGAAGGAAGGAAGGTTGGAAGAAAGGGAGGAAGGACAGAAGGAAGGAAAGTCAGAAGGAAGAAAGAAAAGAAAGAAGGAAGAAAGAAAAGAAGGAAGGAAGAAAGGAAGGACGGACAGAAGGAAGGAAGGAAAGAAGGAAGGACGGACAGAAGGAAGGAAGGAAGGAAGGATAGAACGAAGGAAGGAAGGAAGGAAGGAAGCAAGGAAGGACAGACAGAAGGGAGGAAGGAAGGAAGTAATGATGGAAGGAAGGAAGGAAGGATAGAATGAAGGATGGAAGGAAGGAAGGAAGGAAGAAAGAAAGGATGAAGGAAGGAAGGATAGAATGAAGGAAGGAAGGAAGGTTGGATGAAAGGGAGGAAGGATAGAATGAAGGATGGAAGGAAGGAAGGAAGCAAGGAAGGACAGACAGAAGGGAGGAAGGAAGGAAGTAATGATGGAAGGAAGGAAGGAAGGATAGAATGAAGGATGGAAGGAAGGAAGAAAGAAAGGATGAAGGAAGGAAGGAAGGAAGGATAGAATGAAGGAAGGAAGGACGGACAGAATGAAGGAAGGATGGATGAAAGGAAAGGAGGAAGGACAGAAGGAAGGTAAGTCAGAAGGAAGAAAGGGAGGCAGGAAGGAGGGAAGGAAGAAAGAAAGGAAGGGAGGAAGGAAGGAAGATAGGTAGTAGGGAAGACAGGGAGGAAAGATGTATGGAGAGAAGGAAAGAAGGAAGGAAAAGAACAAAGGAAGGAAAGTGGGCTGGAGCAGACTCCTCAGCGGGCTGGTTCTGGCCCACGGGCTGCATGTTTGCCACCCCTGATTTATAGTCATGGGTTTGGTTAGGGTTAGGGTTAGGGTTGGGGGAATTAGGGTTAGGGTTACGAGGGTTAGGGTTAAGGTTACGAGGGTTAGGGTTAGTAGAGTTAGGGTTAGGGTTACGAGGGTTAGGGTTAGTAGGGTTAGGGTTGGGGGAATTAGGGTTAGGGTTACGAGGGTTAGGGTTAAGGTTACGAGGGTTAGGGTTAGTAGAGTTAGGGTTAGGGTTACGAGGGTTAGGGTTGGGGGAATTAGGGTTAGGGTTACGAGGGTTAGGGTTAGTAGAGTTAGTGTTAGGGTTACGAGGGTTAGGGTTAGTAGGGTTAGGGTTGGGGAAATTAGGGTTAGGGTTGGGGGAAGTAGGGTTAGGGTTACGAGGGTTAGGGTTGGGGGAATTAGGGTTAGGGTTACGAGGGTTAGGGTTAAGGTTACGAGGGTTAGGGTTAGTAGAGTTAGGGTTAGGGTTACGAGGGTTAGGGTTACGAGGGTTAGGGTTAGTGGAGTTAGGGTTAGGGTTACGAGGGTTAAGGTTACGAGGGTTAGGGTTAGTAGAGTTAGGGTTAGGGTTACGAGGGTTAGGGTTAGTAGGGTTAGGGTTACGAGGGTTAGGGTTACGAGGGTTAGGGTTGGGGGAATTAGGGTTAGGGTTACGAGGGTTAGGGTTAGTAGAGTTAGGGTTGGGGGAATTAGGGTTAGGGTTACGAGGGTTAGGGTTAAGGTTACGAGGGTTAGGGTTAGTAGAGTTAGGGTTAGGATTGGGGGAATTAGGGTTGGGGGAATTAGGGTTAGGGTTAGTAGAGTTAGGGTTAGGGTTGGGGGAATTAGGGTTAGGGTTACCAGGGTTAAGGTTACAAGGGTTAGGGTTAGGAGGGTCAGATTCCCCTGTTCTTTCCAAGAACCCAAAATGTACTCTAATGGCCCCAGACAGGCCCAAAGTGACTCAGGTGCCTCATTTTAACCCACGGACCCAAAATTTATTCTAGTGGCCGCAGACAGGCCCCCAGGGGCCCCAAAATGACTCAGGTTTCACATTTTGACCCAAGGGACCAAAATGTATTTGAGTGGCTGCAGACAGGCCTCCAGGGGCCCCACAATTACACAGGCGCCTCATTTTGACCCAAGGACCCAAAATGTACTCTAGTGGCCCCAGACAGGCCCCCAGGAGCCCCAAAATGACTCAGGCGCCTCATTTTGACCCAAGGACCCAAAATGTATTTGAGTGGCCCCAGACAGGCCTCCAGGGGGCCCAACATGACTCAGGCGCCTCATTTTGACCCAAGGACCCAAAATGTACTCTAGTGGCCCCAGACAGGTCCCCAGGGGCCCCAAAATGACTCAGGTTTCCCATTTTTACCCAAAGACCCAAAATTCACTGTAGTGGCCCCAGACAGGCCCCCAGGGGCCCCAAAATTACTGAGGTTTCCCAATTTGACCCAAGGGCCCAAAATGTATTTGAGTGGCCGCAGACAGGTCCCCAGGGGCCCCAAAATGACTCAGGCTCCTCATTTTGACCCAAGGACCCAAAATGTACTCTAGTGGCCCCAGACAGGCCCCCAGGAGCCCCAAAATGACTCAGGCGCCTCATTTTGACCCAAGGACCCAAAATGTATTTGAGTGGCCCCAGACAGGCCTCCAGGGGGCCCAACATGACTCAGGCGCCTCATTTTGACCCAAGGACCCAAAATGTACTCTAGTGGCCCCAGACAGGTCCCCAGGGGCCCCAAAATGACTCAGGTTTCCCATTTTTACCCAAAGACCCAAAATTCACTGTAGTGGCCCCAGACAGGTCCCCAGGGGCCCCAAAATGACTCAGGCTCCTCATTTTGACCCAAGGACCCAAAATGTATTCTAGTGGCCCTAGACAGGCCCCCAGGGGCCCCAAAATTACTGAGGTTTCCCAATTTGACCCAAGGACCCAAAATGTACTCTAGTGGCCCTAGACAGGCCCCCAAAGGCCCCAAAATGACTCAGGTTTCCCATTTTGACCCAAAGACCCAAAATGTACTCTAGTGGCCCCAGACAGGCCCCCAGGAGCCCCAAAATGACTCAGGCGCCTCATTTTGACCCAAGGACCCAAAATGTATTTGAGTGGCCCCAGACAGGCCTCCAGGGGGCCCAACATGACTCAGGCGCCTCATTTTGACCCAAGGACCCAAAATGTACTCTAGTGGCCCCAGACAGGTCCCCAGGGGCCCCAAAATGACTCAGGCTCCTCATTTTGACCCAAGGACCCAAAATGTACTCTAGTGGCCCCAGACAGGCCCCCAGGAGCCCCAAAATGACTCAGGCGCCTCATTTTGACCCAAGGACCCAAAATGTATTTGAGTGGCCCCAGACAGGCCTCCAGGGGCCCCAAAATGACTCAGGCGCCTCATTTTAACCCAAGGACCCAAAATGTATTCTAGTGGCCCTAGACAGGCCCCTAGGGGCCCCAAAATTACTGAGGTTTCCCAATTTGACCCAAGGACCCAAAATGTACTCTAGTGGCCCTAGACAGGCCCCTAGGGGCCCCAAAATTACTGAGGTTTCCCAATTTGACCCAAGGACCCAAAATGTACTCTAGTGGCCCTAGACAGGCCCCCAGAGGCCCCAAAATGACTCAGGTTTCCCATTTTGACCCAAAGACCCAAAATTTGCTCTAATGGCCCCAGACAGGTCCCCAGGGGCCCCAAAATGACTCAGGCGCCTCATTTTGACCCAAGGACCCAAAATGTACTCTAGTGGCCCCAGACAGGCCCCCAGGGGCTCCAAAATGACTCAGGTTTCCCATTTTGACCCAAACACCCAAAATTTGCTCTAATGGCCCCAGACAGGTCCCCAGGGGCCCCAAAATGACTCAGGCGCCTCATTTTAACCCAAGGACCCAAAATGTACTCTAGTGGCCCTAGACAGGTCCCCAGGGGGCCCAAAATCACTCAGGCTCCTCATTTTGACCCAAGGACCCAAAATGTACTCTAGTGGCCCCAGACAGGCCCCCAGGGGCCCCAAAATGACTCAGGTTTCCCATTTTGACCCAAACACCCAAAATTTGCTCTAATGGCCCCAGACAGGTCCCCAGGGGCCCCAAAATGACTCAGGCGCCTCATTTTAACCCAAGGACCCAAAATGTACTCTAGTGGCCCTAGACAGGCCCCCAGGGCCCCCAAAATTGCTGAGGTTTCCCAATTTGACCCAAGGACCCAAAATATACTCTAGTGGCCCCAGACAGGCCCCCAGGGGCCCCAAAATGACTCAGGCGCCTCATTTTGACCCAAGCACCCAAAATTCACTCTAGTAGCCCCAGACAGGCCCCCAGGGGCCCCAAAATGACTCAGGCGCCTCATTTTAACCCAAGGACCCAAAATGTACTCTAGTGGCCCTAGACAGGCCCCCAGGGCCCCCAAAATTGCTGAGGTTTCCCAATTTGACCCAAGGACCCAAAATATACTCTAGTGGCCCCAGACAGGCCCCCAGGGGCCCCAAAATGACTCAGGCGCCTCATTTTGACCCAAGCACCCAAAATTCACTCTAGTAGCCCCAGACAGGCCCCCAGGGGCCCCAAAATGACTCAGGCGCCTCATTTTGACCCAAGTACCCAAAATGTACTCTAGTGCCCCCAGACAGGCCCCCAGGGGCCCCAAAATGAGTCAGGCGCCTCATTTTGACCCAAGGACCCAAAATGTACTCTAGTGGCCCTAGACAGGCCCCCAGGGGCCCCAAAATGACTCAGGCTCCTCATTTTGACCCAAGGACCCAAAATGTACTCTAGTGGCCCCAGACAGGCCCCCAGGAGCCCCAAAATGACTCAGGCGCCTCATTTTGACCCAAGGACCCAAAATGTATTTGAGTGGCCCCAGACAGGCCTCCAGGGGCCCCAAAATGACTCAGGCGCCTCATTTTAACCCAAGGACCCAAAATGTATTCTAGTGGCCCTAGACAGGCCCCCAGGGGCCCCAAAATTACTGAGGTTTCCCAATTTGACCCAAGGACCCAAAATGTACTCTAGTGGCCCTAGACAGGCCCCCAAAGGCCCCAAAATGACTCAGGTTTCCCATTTTGACCCAAAGACCCAAAATGTACTCTAGTGGCCCCAGACAGGCCCCCAGGAGCCCCAAAATGACTCAGGCGCCTCATTTTGACCCAAGGACCCAAAATGTATTTGAGTGGCCACAGACAGGCCTCCAGGGGGCCCAACATGACTCAGGCGCCTCATTTTGACCCAAGGACCCAAAATGTACTCTAGTGGCCCCAGACAGGTCCCCAGGGGCCCCAAAATGACTCAGGCTCCTCATTTTGACCCAAGGACCCAAAATGTACTCTAGTGGCCCCAGACAGGCCCCCAGGAGCCCCAAAATGACTCAGGCGCCTCATTTTGACCCAAGGACCCAAAATGTATTTGAGTGGCCCCAGACAGGCCTCCAGGGGCCCCAAAATGACTCAGGCGCCTCATTTTAACCCAAGGACCCAAAATGTATTCTAGTGGCCCTAGACAGGCCCCTAGGGGCCCCAAAATTACTGAGGTTTCCCAATTTGACCCAAGGACCCAAAATGTACTCTAGTGGCCCTAGACAGGCCCCCAGAGGCCCCAAAATGACTCAGGTTTCGCATTTTGACCCAAAGACCCAAAATTTTCTCTAATGGCCCCAGACAGGTCCCCAGGGGCCCCAAAATGACTCAGGCGCCTCATTTTGACCCAAGGACCCAAAATGTACTCTAGTGGCCCCAGACAGGCCCCCAGGGGCTCCAAAATGACTCAGGTTTCCCATTTTGACCCAAACACCCAAAATTTGCTCTAATGGCCCCAGACAGGTCCCCAGGGGCCCTAAAATGACTCAGGCGCCTCATTTTAACCCAAGGACCCAAAATGTACTCTAGTGGCCCTAGACAGGTCCCCAGGGGCCCCAAAATCACTCAGGCTCCTCATTTTGACCCAAGGACCCAAAATGTACTCTAGTGGCCCCAGACAGGCCCCCAGGGGCCCCAAAATGACTCAGGTTTCCCATTTTGACCCAAACACCCAAAATTTGCTCTAATGGCCCCAGACAGGTCCCCAGGGGCCCCAAAATGACTCAGGCGCCTCATTTTAACCCAAGGACCCAAAATGTACTCTAGTGGCCCTAGACAGGCCCCCAGGGCCCCCAAAATTGCTGAGGTTTCCCAATTTGACCCAAGGACCCAAAATATACTCTAGTGGCCCCAGACAGGCCCCCAGGGGCCCCAAAATGACTCAGGCGCCTCATTTTGACCCAAGCACCCAAAATTCACTCTAGTAGCCCCAGACAGGCCCCCAGGGGCCCCAAAATGACTCAGGCGCCTCATTTTAACCCAAGGACCCAAAATGTACTCTAGTGGCCCTAGACAGGCCCCCAGGGCCCCCAAAATTGCTGAGGTTTCCCAATTTGACCCAAGGACCCAAAATATACTCTAGTGGCCCCAGACAGGCCCCCAGGGGCCCCAAAATGACTCAGGCGCCTCATTTTGACCCAAGCACCCAAAATTCACTCTAGTAGCCCCAGACAGGCCCCCAGGGGCCCCAAAATGACTCAGGCGGCTCATTTTGACCCAAGGACCCAAAATGTACTCTAGTGCCCCCAGACAGGCCCCCAGGGGCCCCAAAATGAGTCAGGTGCCTCATTTTGACCCAAGGACCCAAAATGTACTCTAGTGGCCCTAGACAGGCCCCCAGGGGCCCCAAAATGACTCAGGCGCCTCATTTTGACCCAAGGACCCAAAATGTACTCTAGTGGCCCTAGACAGGCCCCCAGGGGCCCCAAAATGACTCAGGCGCCTCATTTTGACCCAAAGACCCAAAATGTACTCTAGTGGCCCTAGACAGGCCCCCAGGGGCCCCAAAATGACTCAGGCGCCTCATTTTGACCCAAAGACCCAAAATGTGCTCTAGTGGCCCCAGACAGGCCCCCCAGGGGCCCCAAAATGACTCAGGTGCCTCATTTTCACCCAAGGGCCCAACATATATTTGAGTGGCCCCAGAGAGGCCCCCAGGGGCCCCAAAATTACTGAGATTTCCCATTTTGACCCAAGGACCCAAAATGTACTCTAGTGGCCCTAGACAGGCCCCCAGGCGCCCTAAAATGACTCAGGTTTCCCATTTTGACCCAAGGACCCAAAATTTGCTCTAATGGCCCCAGACAGGTCCCCAGGGGCCCCGAAATGACTCAGGCGCCTCATTTTGACCCAAGGACCCAACATTTACTCCAGTGGCACCAGACAGGCCCCCAGCGGCCCCAAAATGACTCAGGTTTCTCATTTTGACCCAATGACCCAAATTGTACTCTAGTGGCCCCAGACAGGTCCCTGGGCCCCAAAATGACTCAGGTTCCCCATTTTGACCCAAGGACCCAAAATTTACTCAAGTGGCCCCAGACAGGCCCCCGGCCACCAGGGGCCCAGAAATGACTCTCAAAATGACAGCAGGGGCGCCGTGAGTCCTTTTGGGGCGCTTTGAGTCATTTCGGGAAATCTTATAGTCATGGGTTAGGTTTAGGTTGTGGGGTTAGTGTTAGTAGGTTTGTATCGGTTGCTTCTCATTATTATAAATTAGGTTCCGGTGCACAGGCCTTGGGACGTGCAGCATTCCCCCCGCCTCCCTGGAAATAAAATTTAATAAACAAGTTCTGTTTTTTTTTTTTTTTGTTAAATCTGTTTTCAATAAAGGTTTTTCAATTAAATAATAATGGAAACCTGAAATCAACCAAAAACAATCCATTATAACCCGTGCATATGGCTTATTTGTTGTGTATATTGTACATTTGACCAGACACAGATGGAGCTCAGGACAAACAAGATAAAATGCAATTAGATTTTTGTGAAGTGATATTCTGTACAGTTTGTAATTGACCTTTAAATGAACACAGATGTAAGAATGACACATTTGATTTTTAGTCTTTTATTCTTATTAATTACATTTTAAGTAATGATGTGTAGAGGTTGGTCTGTAGGCTGGAATGTGCAAAAAAAAGAAGAGGTTATGGTTAGTGGGAGGAAAGATTATTCATAAAAAAACAGGAGGAAAGTCTGTGAGTTCTCTTGCTCCAGATGCTCTCCACCCTCCACATAGGGTTAGGGAATGGGGGTATTAGCCATGATTAGACACTTGAGAATCAGACAATTTTGAGATAACTTTTGATAGGAAGGTCGGATCAAAATTTAGGGTTAGGGTGTTAGGGTTAGGGTTAGGGGGGTTAGAGTTAGGATCAGGGCTGGATTGGGACCAAAAAATGGCCCTGGCCCTAGAGATGTCTTTTCAGTGTTTACCACTAGAACCGTCAACATTCCAATACACCTAGAACATTAAAAATAACTTAAACTTTAGAAAATAAATTTTGGATAATAATGTGTTGTTTTAGTAACGCTACTGGGAATAAAGAAACGGAGTGCTCACTATTTACAATTTGTTTGTTTAATTACAAAATAAATAAAACAAAATATAAATATATACTGTACATTGAGGCGAAAAAAACCTAAACTGAACTTGGCTTTCAATTTTCATTCTCACTTATAAATATTGAAACAACAGACAGCAAACTTGAACACCAAAGCTGCCACACTGAAATTATGAATGAAAACTGCAACAATCAGCACACACGCTGCAGACTTTGATGGACCGTCAATGACGGTGCACTGTCCACACACTGCACGTTGGCACTTCTGTCTGTCTGTCTATCTGTTTATCTGTCGGTTATGCTATCTATCACATCTAGCTCTACAGTAGCCGTCAAATTGCATCTGAACAATAGGCGTTGCTAAGCAACCGGACTTTGTGGAAATGTTGAGCATGGCATTATACAGCGGTTTTATGAGGGGTAAAAATGAACCCCTCGGCGGTTGGAGGTACAAATGATCATATTTTTTTTCTTTTTATCCCACACCCCCCATAATTAACTAGATGATTAATAAACCCATTTTAGGAAAACTCATGAACTGAAAGATGTAGGGGTTTTAATTTAACAGAGTTACATGCATTTGAAAACGCTAGGGGGGTAAAAATGACCCCTTGGCAGTTCTAGTGTTAAGGGGTTGAGGTTCACCTTTGGGTGAAATTGACACTATTAAAAACTCCCCTCACTCTTGCCACACAAATAAGTGTTACATTCCAGTTATAGTGTCCCATGATTAAACTGGCATCCTGGTGAGAGAAATCTATTCTGAAGGAGCACTGAAAGTCTTCACATTTAAGGAATATTTTGTTCTTTGCAACTTGGATCTAATTTCTGTACTTTTATCCCATTATTTCCAAAGAATGTACTCATCATCATCAGTTGCACATCTGGGAACACTGTGACATCTGTACAAAATGTCCAATGAGCCTACTAGAAACAATCACAACGGGTTAGTTAAAATCCAGACTATTAAACACAATGTATTTAGAGGTAAAATTAAATCTGAGCACACCTGAAATGTTGATAATGTGGGAAGTGGGACTGCTTGGGTAATCATTTTACAACCTCAGGGTGTGGTGATGGTCTTTTAAAGTCTGTGTAAAGTAAGAATAAATATGTGTTCTGAGTTTGACATACCACAGAAAAGTGTGTTGTTAACCACCCTGCCAAATTTGAATGATTAAAAAAATCACCAAATATATGAAATTAGGCTTCAAAGTTGTGTAAAACTCAGCCTCTTTCTCTGCTCCCAAACACTGTGGGAGTGCCCGCCGAGTTCACTGAAACCCCGCCCCCTACCAAGTGTCACCTGTCAATCAAAGTCACCACCTCTACCAGAAACATGGACGCTACGTCTGAGAGCTTTCTGCTGCAAGCTCAGCGGCTAGCTCGGAGGCTAACTCAGTTAACTGGCTAACTGTAGACTGTAGTAGTAGTAGTGTGTGCTGAATGTATTTATACCTCTACAGCAGCAGGGGTGGGTTTATGCTAATCAATTCAAATCTAAATGGTTGAAATGCTTTTTAAACTTTTTTTAGAAATACATTTATGACCTATTTAATGTGTTTAGAATAAAATGTCTGAATTCACTTTACACAGTCTCTAAATGAATAACTGCTCCTTGTACCATGTTTCTGGGTTTCAAGTACTGTCACTATCACTAAATGCTAAAAAATACTAAAGAAATAATGAAAAAGATGTAAGGATGAACTTCACAAATAGAACTAATTGACTAATAAATTAGAACATATATAGAGTTCTGTGCAAAGGTTGAAGGCACTAAAATTAAAGTGAGGATGATTTCAAACATAGTGCCATGACTTGTTTATTAACAACTTTGCACAAAGTTCAGTAGAAAAAGGAAAAATTAATAAATCGATATTAGCAGTGAGCAGTTTTGTCTTTAAAACAGCAGCAGGTCTCCTTGGTGCACCTGCACACTGTTTTTCAGGTACTTATCAGGTCGGTTGTTCCTGGAGAAGTTGCCCACAGTTCTTTTTCTTCTTGTGGATTTAGGTTTAGTCTCAGATGTTGAGATCAGTTGAAACTTGGGGCCAAACCATCTGTTGCAGGACTTATTCTTCTCGTTAGTAAAGAGATAGTTTTTTATTGCTCCGGCTAGATGTCTGGGCACGTTGTCCTGCTGCAGAATAAATTTGGGACCAATCAGACGCCTCCCTGATGGTGTTGCATTATGGATAAGTGCCTAAAGCCTTGGAACAGTACTGTATGTTTGCAGTAATGAATCAGCAGCAGTTTTATTAGTCACTATCAGGTGGTGAGGAATAAGTTAGCTCATAGCTAATGTTACACTTACTTGAGTGGTTTGCTTGCTGTGTAGTACAAAGAACTCTAAATTAAAGGGAAATTCAGGTTTATTTCAACCTGGCATATTTCCCATAAATGTGTCCACTGTGGCTCTTTGTGTCATGCTAATGTAGTTGTATCAAGCTCTGTTATTAAGATCCTGGTGATTCAGCACAATCTCTTATTAATATTAATTTATATCATCAGCATCAATAAACTTCAATGTACGTCATGTAACGCCTCCTCCAGCCCCCGCACCCCTTTCCTCACAATCACTCACCCACATCTGCTCAGATTGATTAAACAATGAGCAGCTCGGCCCTCCTCACAGGCCGTCGCTCACTCATTGAGCAATGATGCACCTCCGTGTGAATGCTTGTTTGAAGGAATCAGGCAGTCAGCAGAAGTAATGGGACACGCCTGATCTTAATTACCATATAAATGTTACTCACACGGGGCTGTAGGAGTAATTAGGACAAGCTTGAATGTACAGGTCTTGAGAGTAACCCTGAACATCGTGGGGTGTGGAGGTCTATTAACAATGGAGTCAGGGCCTGCTTGGCTTTTCTACTAGACTACACATCTGTGATTCCTCTCAGTTTGTGAAATTGTGTGCTTTCACAGCAGTATGTCAATGTGACGCATAAAAAAAACCAAGTGCACACTTTTGCCACCAGAGGATTTCTATAATATTGCATATGTACTGATGTATTTGACATATATTGTGTGTGATATAGTGTGCTACAGAAAATGGAATCAGATTCCACCCCCTCATAGGTCATTTTATATAAATGGCCTCACTTCACATCACATCAGGCAGATATTTATCAACCAACCGAAAAGGCTGGAGTTATAATAGGATGCACAGGATGTTGATACTGGTATTACATATCATACATTATACATCCAATTCATAGAAGCATTGTTACATTTGTAACTCTTAGTTTTATTTTATCACCAGACTCTGCAGCTCCGCTCAGCTTTACAGAGGTTTCAGCTCATTGTTTAGCTGTCTGGCTTCAATTTAACTGTTTTCAGAGAAATACTTTCTCAGCACCATACAACAAACAGAACCAGTTAGCTTAGGACTAACTGGTGAACATAGTGGAGCATTTAGCAGCTAAAGAGCCAGGTATTTCCTTCAGGCGTTGGTAGAGAGCAAAAACAGAGCTAAAAGAGAGAGAATATTGGACTTACATTCAGCAGGTGGATGGAAACACTCCTCTAAATGAATGATAATGTGCTCCATATCTGCTGGATGTGAAAATAATCAACTGTGTGCTAACATGTTCCACATATCAGTTAATAGGTGGTGATGTGTTGTGATTTGGACAGCACAATATTACTTAAAAATGACTAAAAAGTAATTTTCATTTCACTGGGTTTTACAAACAGCATCTTTATTGGTGGAAAAGCTGCATGAAATCTACGCTGGCAGATTCAGTGTGGGCCTGAACATGAGTAATGTAATGTAATTACTTTTGCAATGAGTAATAGGTCATTAGTACATTGATTACAATTTACCTAACACTGATATGTCAATGCTGGAAACAAGTGGCCTATAACTCAGTTACTGTACGTTTAGTGCATGAAGATGTTTAACCTGAAAGAGTGCAGCTCTTATAATACAACATATTGAACATATAATGAATGCTTTGACTGAGGCAGACACTTGCTTAGTGAAGCATGTGTTACTGGTCTTTTACACTGAATAAAACAATTGTGCGTTAGTTAATCCAGTGTGAGATCATTCACAGGTCCAGATATGCATTACTTCTTAAGTACTGTACATTTGAGCTGCATTAATCCTTTTCTCTTCTAGCACATTGAATAGATACACAGTTCTTTTGTTGACCTTGCTGTGTTCAAGCAAATGATGAATAGCGCATGCGATGCTCAACAATGGTTTGTTCAGTCTTTTGTCGAATCTGTTTCCTTTTTCAGTGTATTCAGGCTCAAAAGAAACCCCTTTTGTTTTCTGGAGGCAAAGAGAAGCTTAGTGTGCATGCCAAACAAGCCTCTCCAGCATGTCATCACCGAACATGTGATAAGTATCTGCTTTCCAATAGCAAAACGAAAACAAAGACACCAGTTTGAGCAGGCTCTGTCGCCCTGTGGTTTTGTTCAGATATCTATTGGTTACCATGCTGTCCAACATTTTCAAACCCTCGCCAGGATACGACTGACCTTACATCTGAGTGTAATGTGTTGAAAAATCCAAATGGTTACCATGCATGCATATTGGTCCATCTTTCTGAGGCTTGATTGTGGTCCCTTTTGTGCTCGGTGTAACCTAACGGCTCCGGTTCTCTGTTGGATACACGGCATCCCAAAAAGCCAGGGCCATAATCCAATTAGGGACACTTGACTGGTGGAGCTAATTAGTGCCGGGGACATTGTCTTCAATCTATTGGTCAAGTCTCATGGACCAGTGAGCTAACAGCCCCGTGCGTTGGCCCCGACATCTGGACGCAACGTGGGCCGATCAACAGTCTCCTATCCATTGGAATGCTAATTACCTCGTTCCATTGGTCCGAGCATCCCTGAGTCGTGTCTTTACATCTTTTATGAACACAGGGGCCCCTGGACCTCAGAGGGTGCCTTTCTATCGCCTCTCAAAAAGTGAAAAGGCCTAAGATTTTCACACGATAAAAAGCATAAAATGAGCTTGACTGTTCTCGCTGAAGGGGCTCGCGGTCCTAGAGGTTTCTCTGGAGCTCTGCCCGTCTCTATTTTGTGCTTTTTTTTGCAGTGTCGTGGTGCGTTCGGTGTGAAAAGAGCTCATCAAAGAAGGAGGGCCAACCTTTTATACCTCACACAAAGCTAATTGGAGCCTGACAGAAAGAGAAGGCATTCAGTTCCAGAGAGAGAGACAGAGAGAGACAGACAGAGACAGACAGAGAGACAGAGAGAGAGAGAGAGAGAGAGAGAGAGAAAGAGAGAAAGAGAGAGTGAGAGTGGATTCTTTTGGACTTATTTCCATCTCTCGCTTGCTTTGCATAGCTGTGTTGATCAAATCATGAAGAAAAAAAAACCTAGCAGCGGATGCATAATTCCTCAGTGAGTTATAAATGCACATGCACATTTACATGTCAAGAGGCTGAGTTTAAGAGAGAGGCAGGCAGTGAAACAAAAGCAGACCCTCTTTCACTCTCTTTCTCAGCCCTTCCATGTCTCTCTCTCTCTCTACGGAGTTCCAGCCGGCAGCTACAATCCAGCCTTAGAGAAGCGTGGTCCAGTCAAGCAGCATAAGAGGATTGGAGCTCAGATACCACTTGATTAGGCCACAGTGAATGGAGCTGTGTGCTCAGTCCCAACAGGATTTCCATGGCACTTGACAGAGGACATACAGGCTTTAACCCAACGCCGTGAAACATCCCGCTATACGCCGCTTCTCTTTTCGTGTGCATGTGTTCAACATGAGGAATAAGAACACCCAGGAAGCTTTAAACCCGTTCACATAGACTGCACAGAGAAAAAAACAAAAAAAGGGTGCATGCTTAAATGAGTTGTACCCTTGGAGCAGGCCATGGAGCTTACACTAACCTAATTACTATATGATAGAGCTGAGTTAGGGAGCACTCTAATTAATGTAAGCTTAGAAAACACAATGGTTGTTGTTTTCTCTAGTGGACAGGGGATTGCTATGAAATGTAGATAACGTATGCAAACATTATGGGAGCAGTCATGGATAATTTGCACTTACAAATGCATCTGTCAGCACTATAAAAGTGTTTAAATGTGGAAGCTGACCTTCATTTTTTGGAAGCTTTCCAGCCTTTCTGTAAATATCTGCACTTGATTCGCTGCGTCCCTGCAGACAGCCAGCATTGCAGAGCTGTGGGAGTTTTTGTTTTTGGGGGGGTTGCACAGTTTTGAAAGGCTGGTGAAGTTTGACAGCTTATCTTACTAAAAAGCAAAGGTAAATCTGTCAGTCATGGTACTATGTAAAACACTGGATGGGAAAGATGGAGCAGGAACACAAACTATATGGAATTTGAAAAGGCATTTCTTCTCCATAAGGTTAAAAGACTTTCATCAAATAAAATATTTCATATAACGTATGGAGGCAAATATGCAAGGCATTAGCCAGGGCTGGGGCTATCATTTGAGAAAGTTATGCCAGTACCAATCCAAGTACTTAAAGTCATACTGACACCAATGGAGTATTTCCCATTAAGTTAATAGAAGCATTAAAATGTCACCACTCCTCAACATCTAAATGATTTGATTTTTACACAAATGCATTTTGAAAGACTTCAAATTTTTAATATTATTAATTGAAGAACGCTTGTGTTGATTTTTAGTGAGCAAGTCCAAACAAATAGTCATATTTTCTAGCTCTGGGCGCAAAAATAATACTTGGTATCGATTTATTTGGGTTGATACCTTCGAGGTATAGAGTACAGATACCCAGTCCTAATGGAAATAGTGTGTCTGAATATGTTCAAACCACTATTTTCTCTGACCCTTAACCCAGTGGTTTTATATTAACAAAGAATAAAGTGACTGTGTAATGTGTAACATGTCACTCACAGTGACAGAACATCAGCCTTTTAGCTCTTTGTTTAAAGTGTGAACATCACATGTGAATGTGTGTAAAGCACTGCATTAATTCACAGTTGAATTACAAATATGTATTTAATTATGCACTTAACTTGTTGATGGCTCTGATTTAACACACGGACCTAGACAGCCAAACTAGTTGAGTTCATGTTTGTAATGAGGGACAGACAAAGGAAGGACTTGCTGGAGGACTCCATTCAGTCCTCCAGCTCTCTATGATCATATATTTAATGCACTCAAATTTACCATATAGTTGTTCTAATTTACATAAATATTATGTTTCTATTGTCAACAAAAGTAGTGTGGATTTAGTTACAGCCCAAAAATACTACCTGCTAACCAGCAGTCATTAAGCTGTTGTGCTGTAGATGAAGGACAAAGTTAGAGGCAACGAAAAGTTTTACAGCCACAGCAGCAAATATGTAAAAATTGAAGAAAAATGAAAAAAGTTGGAAAAACAGCTCTGAAGGCAGAAGCAGCTGTTACTTTTTGGTTCTGTAGCACTGTTCATTTAGGGAAGCTAGTTAGTTATAAGGATTTGAAATAAGCAGGAGTAAAGTACAATGTTTAGTGCTCAATGTCTATAGTCATGAGTGAACCAGACTGTGCATATCTTGAGGCAGCTGTGGCTCAGAAGGTGGAGTGCATCGCCCACTAATCAGAAGATTGCTGGTTCGATTCCCTCCAGTCCACAAGATGCTGAACCTCAAATTGCTCCCAATGGCTGTGCCGACAGATAGATCATTTACTGTATATTATAAATACATATATGTACACTTAGAATTAAAATGAAATATATATTTAAATACAAAGCCAGTTAAAAAACAATTACTGTCTGTAACTGAACTTCCACTTTTCCCACAGGTGCACTTTTCAGTTAATGAGTCAAACTCTGAAATTAACAGTTCCAGATGAAACTGCTCCCAGGTGTTTGTGAAGATGCATTTGAAAAGTCATTTTTTTTCCTCAGCATGCTAATGTCCCCGTTATAGAGCAGCTTCATTTGACCCATTTCAGCTTTGGAGTTAATCAACAACTTCAGAAATGTAATGATGTGTTCATAGTTCAACCAAAAGACAAAAATAAGTTTGGTAATAGTTCTCTGTGTGTTCATCACTGATTTCATCTCTCATTACATATGTATGGTTAATATAAAAATGATGCAGCTTAGACAAACATTGTGAAATATTGTGATTATATCCAACATTTCTGGTTGTGTCTTGGTTGTTTTTTTTTTCACTATTTATCCAAGACCATCTCCCTTTTAATTCAATTCAATTTTGAATCACAGCCAGGTTTCAGTAAGGCAAAATACATCGATATGATGACTCTGATAATCTGAATATGATAATGTGATAAAGAGTCCACAATTTAATTCTCCTATTTTGTTATACTATTACAATGGTGGTGTTTTTTAGCTTTTACACCACTCATTTTTGGAGAAAGAACAGCTACTATCACACCATATCATGTCCTATTTTACCTAAGACTTTTTAAAGACAAATTTAAATTTGACCCAAACAGTATATAACGGGCACAGACAGTTTATTTGTTGTTTTGGGTAAGTAACTATTCTAATGGGAGCACAGAGTAGTGTGTAGGACTGCAGCTCTGCCTCTTGTTCTTGCCTAAATATAACTGTAGACACAGTAAGTATCCTTTAGTTGCTATAGTGGGTATTCTTATCAATGTGTTTGCAATTTGAGTTTGCAGATATGTTTAATATCTTTGTACCAGTATATGTTCAACATTTACTTATGTTGATCAGAAAAAAACTAATAAAGCCAGTATTATGTTTTCATATCAGGATACATAGAGAAAATTATACTGATGTGGGTGGAATGTACTATAAATTACTGTCAGGATCATTCCTCTCAGTGTGTTACTTCTTATTTGAATTTAACAGGCTAAACATATGATATTTGGAGCAAAAACAATGATACAATCAATGGTGTACAAAGTATGTGCAAGATAAATTGATTCAAATATAGATTAGATTAGTAAAAAAATGAGCTAAATACTGCACATTGATTTCGTTTTTTAGGGGATGAACACATCACCAGTGCTATAACTGCTGACCAATGTAAGTCACTAAATTGAGGTTTGTGCACTTAATAAGCCAAGATATATTTGAAACACTGTGGTATCATTGCCTTTTAGATCAGTTGACATGTCGATGTACCACTGTCCTTTAAAGTAACTATAATTAAACCACTTCTTAAAAATCCTACTCTTGATTCAGGTGTTGTAGCCTATATCTAACGTTCCTTTTCTTTCTAAAGATCCTTGAGAAAGCAGTTGCCAATCATTTTTGGGACTTTCTACTCAGTCAGATCTAGAGAGCATCATAGCACAGAGACAGCACTGGTGAACGTTACAAATGACGTCTAAATTGCACAAGTACTTCTCAGTGTACTTGTCCCTTTAGATCTTAGTGCTGCATTTGTCACCACTGAACATCACATCCTATATAATAGAGACTGGAACATTTAATTGGCATTGGAGAAACAGCATTAAGCTGGTTTAAGTCCTATTTATTGGATCAATTTCAGTTTGTACGTTAACCTTGAATCCTCCATGCAAACAAGAGACAGCAGTTCCACAAGGTTCTGTGTTTGGACCAATACTATTAAAGTCTTTGTAAAGTAAGAATAAATATGTGTTCTGAGTTTGACATACCACAGAAAGGTGTGTTATTAACCACCCTGCCAAATTTAAATGTTTAAAAAAATCGCCAAATATATGAAATTAGGCTTCAAAGTTGTGTAAAACTCAGCCTCTTTCTCTGCTACCAAACGCTGTGGGAGGGCCCACTGAGTCCGCTGAAAACCCGCCCCCTACCAAGTGTCACCTGTCACTCAAAGTCACCACCTCTACCAGAAACATGGACACTACATCTGAGAGCTTTCTGCTGCTAGCTCAGCGGCTAGCTTGGTGGCTAACTCAGCTAACTGGCTAACTGTAGACTGTAGCAGTAGTTGTGTGTTCTGAATGTATTTATGCCTCTACAGCAGCAGGGGCGGGTTTATGCTAACGTGGCAGTGATTTTCAGACCCGCCCACTAAATCCTGAACACAGAAATCTTGAAACACAGTTTGTGAAGCCTAGCTCCACAATTCAAATCTAAATGGGTGAAATGCTTTTTACACCTTTTATAGAAATAAATGTATGACCTATTTAATGTGTTTAGAAGAAAATGTTTGAATTCACTTCATTCACTTATAACATTATACTTCCTTTAGGTAGTATTACTAGAAAACACTCTAAACTCCAACTAAACTCCAAACACGACTTCAGGACATACAAAGCTGCACGACCTGCAATTTTCTGCCACTTAACTCTGAGAAACTGAAGTTACTGTGCTTGGCCCTGAACTCTATCTATCTCTATCTAAGCTACTCTAGGTGGCATTGTCCTGGCCTTCAGCACCACTCTAAGGAGTTATATTTGATCAGGATTCGTCCTTCAACTCCCACATAAAACACGTTTCAGAGACTGCCTTCTGTCAACATTGTAACATTGTAAAAATCAAGCACATTCTGTCTAAAGATGATGTAGAAAAATGAGTCCAGGCATTAAGCTACTTCTAAGCTTATTGTATTTCTATAGCACCTTTCCAAACTGAGGTTCTTCCCACAATACATAACACACAACATTTAAGCAAAATAAAATTAAAAGACATAAAATCAGTGGTCAAGCATAGACAAAACAAATCTTTCCTTTTTATTCATTATTATCAGGCTGCCCTAACAAGTCTCTAGAGACGCTCCAGCTGGTCCAGAATGCAGCTACGCACGCTTTTATTCTTATCTGAGTCATTTCAAACCAATCCAAAGCATCCACACAAGGAATCTCAGAACAGGCTATTAAAATTGGGGGGGGGGGGGTGATGAAGCCAAAGCTCATGAGACGAGACGTGTCCCTACCCTGAGTTAACATTATTGGACGCTGGAGGAGACTGGCCTACTAATCAGGAGCTACAGTTTGTGGATTCCACTGATGCATGCAAGTCCTTCAATAAGACTGCATTCAAACTGTAGTTAATTTGTTCATTTGTGCATCTTTTACATTATTATTTTTTACATGTAGTTCATTAGAGGTCTCCTGATTTTACAGTATAGATGCTGGAGAAAAAAAAGAACATGTCATGCTGAGAATCATAGATGGCTTCCAAGGGGACATTTGTCATTTATGGCATGAAATGTACCTTTAATATTTCAAATAGTGTATGACTGCACTTTAACCAAAGATCCATTTATCAGTAGAACACTGTCACTTCACATTTCACTCTTCATATAGAGCATGGGCAATCTGCAGAGTGGCCAGACAACAGACATATACTTCTGTCATACACAAACGTAACACACACACACACACACACACACACACACACACACACACACACACACACATAACCACACTGACATATACCTTTGAAGACACTTGCCTACACACACCATGCCTGAGCTGCCAAGACCTTTTCAGATCACCCACCTACCCTCTATCCTTTTCCTCACGACCACACACACACACACAGCCATTAAAGGTGTGTGTGTGTGTGTGTGTGTGTGTGTGTGTGTGTGAGAGAGAGAGAGATAGGTACAGTCTGTCTGTCAGGCTAGCAACAAAGTGCTCTGACATCTTCCGGCTGTGTTCGCCAAGCTTTGTGATCCCTCCTGTCCCCTTGCCATCCCTCCGTCCCCTCCCTACTCCTCCTTCTTTACCTGTGGATAGAGACATCACATTCTATCATGTCTTACCAGCCACACACTGCAGCTGCCCCTCTCCCCCACCTACCTACCCCTTTCCTTTGTGTACTAGGATCAGACAGCAGTGTGTTGATGTGTTTGACAAAAGATATGATGGGTACTGTGTATGATCTGAAAGCAGGTAATAGATCATGTTACATGGTAAAAGTTTATAAATGTAGAAATGTGTCCTTATTGTGCTGACAGGTTGGAAGTGGCAGTAAATACAGATCCTTTGGAGTGGAAGCAACTTAACTGTAGAAAATCAAACACTATAATTCATAGGACGGCTCTCAAATTAACACCTTACATACTGTTTGGGTCAAATTTGATCCATTTTGACATGTGACAGCTGTAAAAACACCTCAAATGTCTTTTACTCTGAAATGTGATGTTTATTTATGATGTAGCAGTGAAGACTGATGGCTCTAATGGTTCTACAATAAACCCCACACTTCCATAAAGTTATAAAATACATTTCCATCATTACTGCTATGTTATATTTTCATGTCTTAGGTCAAATAGGACATGATATTGTGTGATAGTAGATGTTTAGTGGTGTAAAAGCTAAAAAATACACTCTCTCTGCTCTCTGAAACATGAATCAAGGTTTAATCACATTTATTGATCAGTCAGATCAACTATTGATGCTTTCTAAACACATCTGTGCTTCAACATTTGGTATAGACACTTTTTATGAGAGGATCCTTAGACCGGGTCAAAATTGACCCAGAACATACAGCGAGGGTGTAGAATATGAACAATATGCAAGGATGAATGATAAGAGACTCTTTCATGACATTAGTTTCTCATTTTGGATCATTTATCATCTGTTCATTTTATTTAGTATTGGTTAAGTTTTTTTGGTTTCCATGAGATGTAGGAGATTAAATCACTGCACATTAGCTTTGATGTCTGTGCTGGTTATCGGTAGTCCCACACAATACTGCTGTTAGTATTTGACTGTTTGCTATAATAAATGAGGGTCACCCACACACTAAATCAAAACTCCCTTTAATTTTAATTGAAATGTTTGGACCAACCTAAGGCGCCCACCTTCTTACATAAATAAAATGAGTGTTTGACATTTAATTTGTGATTTATTGATTTGATTGTTGACTCCTTTACATAATACCTGTATATCCTTTTAAATTAATGTGTTTATTTCTCTTGTGATGTGGATATCTTAACACATATGAATGTGATTATATTGATGGCAATGGTCATTTTGCTATTACTGTATATGCCACATTTCCTTGTTGCAGGAATCTGATATTTGATTTGAAGATCTGTTTGGTTGAAACACCTTGTACACCTTCATCTTACCATCAGAACTGTCAAACTAGAATACACAGGCATCATGACGAAACTGATTTCTGTTAAGGATAAGCATCAGTAAATTCACTGAACACATTTACACTTACCCCTTACACCTTGAGATCTTGGTAAAAAAAATGAATGTGTTGAGAAGCAAATGCAGTATGTAACTCTTTGGAGCAGATTCACTATAATGTAAAAAATATACATATTGGAATAATATCATTAAATGTATTGATCCTTGCTGGCTGGTGAAAATGGCATTTCTGTATATGGTTTATGTGGCACCATGACCACATGTTTTAACATAACCAAAAACCAGAATGTTGCATCAGTATGGTGTTTATACCTCTGGAACCCCTTTATCATTTCTTATATGGATATTCATGCTGTATTGGAAACATTTAGAGTAGGTATACAAATCACATGCAAAAGGCCTAATGTGTCCTGAAAAAAACAATAATAGCAGCCTGGCTGACACATATCATGACTTGTTCTTATTAATAAAGGAAATTAAAAATGAACATGAAAAACAGGGTTAAGTTGTAACTTATAATGTATATTGCTTACCATTAATATTATTTTACTCCACTGTTTTCATGTAACTAACTGTTACTATTGACAGATGTTTCATAGACCAGGGCCTTCTATATAACATGAATCACATACCTCTGTGCATGTTTGTGGTCATTTCTTTGTGAAATTTCAGGAGGTTTTATACATACAGGGGGTCCAGATGTCCAGTGTGACATCCCTCTCTCCCTTCTGGTTGCTCTTCCTGATCCAAGAGCCAGAGGGCGGAACTAGAGAGGACATCAGGAAACTACCTGCACCTGGGTAGTTTAGGCTTCTTTACTAATCAGTCTTCTCTTCCTCCCAGGAATCCACCAACCAGATGGGTTAGGGTCTTGTTTTGTTTGCACATTTCACACCACACATTGTTGTTTTAGCTGACTAACACTATTCTATCTTAAGTTCATGATAAATGCTATTTTAGACACTTTATTCATGTGATTCCCTTTTTTGTTGCTCACCTAGCACCTGTCACGTACCTTTCTAAAGGTAACGCTTCTTTCCTTTGTAACATACACAGATCTTTAAGAGAACCCTGACTTTATGCATGGAGGTGATTGTTAACTTCCACAGTTGGGTTAAAGTGTAGATGAGCACAATTGTGGAGCTCTAGGCAAGATTTTAGGTTACCCTCCTCTCATCCATTGACATTAAGGCCACATCCACCACTACAATAAGAGTTGCGTTCACCCCCGTTATTGCGTCGCTGATGGGTTCACATGAGGACTTTAATGTGTGGATTGTCGCCTCTTTTTCAGGGCAGCAGCCATATTAATTTCCTCACACATCTGTTTTGAACTGAAGCAAAGCCAGCATCTCCATCGTCAGTCAGGAAAGTTTTGTTTTTCCAAGCAGGTTCACCACCACATCCAGTGGCACAGAGACAGACTGCATCAAGCTTGCTAACTTTTTCAATGCTGTTGAGAAAGTCATACCAGACTGAGCAGATGGAGAAACAAATGGATTCAGTTTCCTTTGCCAAAGACTGAGCGTCAGTTCTTATGGCAGGATCTGTTGCTTTTCCTTTGGCCTCCAGCAAAACCTGTCTCACTTGTGAGGCCTGGTACTTTACTGTCTCCACACCGTTTACATGGTTCTTCCACCTTCAATGTGGTTTGGATATGATTTTTCAAATGGACTAACTGGTGGATGTTCAGAACAGTGATCATCATGTGCAAATAGCTACAATAACCAGTGCCATCTTGAGTCAGCCTTGTCAGCTATCTGACCTGTACACCTTTCTTATTGTCCTCTGCAGCATCTTGAAGATGAAGGCTGATAGCTCTTCTCATGTTAAAGGTTCTCCTTTACCTGTGGCTCGTCCTCTACCGATACAGTCCTCATGACAGCTGAGAGCATATCCAAAGGTGCAATCCAGTATTATTGAATAGTATTTGCAGAGTTTGATCTCAGTTACCATTGCTGCAGGATCACATTTGGCCAATAGCTCAACTTATCTCAAGAAGTTGCCATTGTTGGTGTGGTAGATTGAGTCTGTGGATCGTCTCAGGGCCATATTTCTCTGGGCAAGAGATGTATGAATACCACTATTCTTATCAATCTTTCACACCACCTCTTCCTCTGTCTCAATGAGTGCCTGGATGTCTGTTGTAAAATAGGAAGTTCAGAGAAGGTATACGATCATGATGATCATCAGTCAGGAAGCGTGGAAACAAGACCATGAAACTTGTCGTCACTCTCAAGAGGTTTATTTCAGTAATTTAGATTGTGGCAGTGAATGAAAGGAGAAAATGAAAGACACACATGGATCTCATATCTGAAAGAAAAAGATACAAGATTAAATGAACACAATCCAAATCATCCTGATGCATTTAAAGGGGTAAATTAGGTTTCATTTAAATTAAATGTACATGAGACAAAATGTGGACTAAATGCAACTTCTTACCATATATGCTTCCCTGTGTGACAGTGAAAGAGAATGAGTTGAAAGGAGGGCTGACTTTAAATAAGGCTTGAGTGTACAGGTGAATTCAATCAAGATAATCAGGGGTGAACCAACCAACCAACCAACCAATCAGTGAGAGGGAAAGAAGACAGGAAGTGAAGTGAGGGAAAGGAAGTGAAATAAATAACAGAAAATAGTGCATATTTACTACATCTGTTATTTGACAACTTTCAAAGCAAAAAATGTACCTTTAAAACCTGGATGGCATTCTTCCGATCACTCAGTCCTTCACAAATCAGATTAAAAATCCTTCTATGAAATCACTGCAAAAAGAAAACAGCGTGTTGGGTTTTTTTTGTCCCTGGAGTGGATAAATCGACTTCTAATTATCTTCTCACCGTAGAAAATGTTGAAAAAAGTAATGATAATGGTAACTCCATCTATCCTCTCTTTTCAGGGAAATGGTATTCCTCTCGACCTGATGAGGCCCTCTGGTGACTAATTCAAGCCTTACTTTATCAGAAAGGGCAGGCCAGTCTGCAGGATTCAGAGGTGATGGTTTGACAGACTCACCAGCAACAGAGACAGATTGTCAGGGGGAAGAGGAAGAACCTGTGGTCTTCCCAGCAGCAATCGGTTGCTCTGTGGAGGTAGATGGGCAGCTAGGGGCCTCTTGAACAATAGTAAGAGGTACAGACAACTTGATGTCTTTTCACAATAATGTTGAGAAGAGGTAGATGGAGAGGTGGGCTCTGCTTGGTCACTGGGGGCTAGTTGGTGTGAGATAGATAGAGAGACCAGAGTCCCTTGTAAATTCTTCATTAGAGAATCTGCTAGAATATGGAAAATACTAGACATGAGCCTTTAACACAAATATAAAGACATGCACAGGCACACACCCACACACAAACACGAGTGTTCCTTCACTCAACAGACGCTAGTTAATAAAAAGGTGTTAGTGGGACTCAAAAGTAAATGCATGAGATAGGGTGGAGTTCAAAGGATTTATTGAAGACGGGGAGCAGTGAGGCAGTGTGTGTGTGTGTGTTGGTGGGGGGGGGGAGTCCTTATCCTTGAGTTAATGATGAAGAGTGGGATTCTTGAGCAGAGGAACACAACAAAGTCTAAAAAAGCTGAGATACTACCACACATGGTGAGCAGACAAAGTGGCAAGGAATAGGCAGAAAACCAGAGTCTTTATACTGAGTGTTGATGAGATGACTGAACCCAGGTGACCTGATTGCAATGAGGAACAGTTGTGGAGCCAGCCAGCTGGGAGGAAAAACATGCTCCTGCCAGTGACAGAGCAGAGAAGGGAGGAGGAGAGAGGCAGAGAGGAAAAAAGGAAAGGAGACACTAAAATCTATGCATCTGTATGTATGTATCACAGCAGCCGCCGTGACTGATGTCACTGCCTGAGGCCGAAAAATCAAAGGCTACTGTACTGAAAGTCTGCTAACTTGGCAACATTGCATAGTGCATACAGCAAAGGCAGCTGTTAGACAAAGTAATCATGGAAAAAGCTTTTTTTAACTTTTCTTTGTTTTTAATAGTGTAAAATACAAAGCTCTATAGGCTAAATGAACTGTGCACATGATAGTTAGTTTCTAGCTCTCTAAGTGGAATAACATTAGTACAATCACATTATCAAATGACATATAATCATATTGTGATGAATTTACATGGCAAACTAATGCAAGCAGTAGACCTATTATGGAATATATAATTACACATAAATTACCTTTCTTCTTTCTTCTGCTCCTCTTCTTCATATCATGTTGTCAACTTGTGACTGACAGTTCACAGGGTTCAGTGTATTTATTATAACACTTTTTATGTGGATGTCCAATCAGTGTGGATGGTAAATGTAGTCAGCTTAAGCAATCATCCTCTCCAATCCAATGATAATGCTAATGCAAGTACTGACGCTCATTCATACCAGTGTGCAAATATTATAACCCAATCGCTGCACTGGAGTTGTGGATCAATGCAAATTTTCTAAGAGTTTTTTTTGCATATATTCAAATCAAGTCAATCGTATTTAATCGCACTTTTCTTAATGAACCAGTCTATGTGGTTTGTCCAAGCGGTGTTGCCATATCTAGCTGTCCAAAATGGTGAACCCACTCAATCAATTATATTTAGGGATGAACATAGTGACTAGGTCCACATACATATTGCCAAAAAGAAAAGATAAAAATAGATGAAAAGCAGATGAAAGTTATGGATTTTAACAGAGCTATGTACACTGCAGGAGAAATCATTAGAAAAATATAAATCCTATAAAAATACAAATGTCACCTCACATCTCATGACATTTGGATAATTAAACACAGGATTTATAATAATAGTATATATTATGAGTTGAAGTTTCAGTGCAGTTAGTGTTTATGTGCAGTAGACTGAATACTGCTTTAAAACACCAGATAAAACTGATGATTTGAGGGGGAGGTTTTGGCTTGAACATGGAAAAAATAAATAAATAAGTAAAAAGCTATTGCATCAGCACAAAGTACAGCCTGTCAACAGCTTACATCCAGAAATATTGTATCATCTAACGGAAACCTTCTAACTTTTATCCCACTCCTACCTCTTTCTTATCTTTCTACACTCATTCTCCTCCATCTCGAGGCTTCATCTTCCACCATCAAGTCCTCTCCTCATCGCCCTTTGTTTTTTTTCAAAAGGTGTCCTGTCTCTCTATTTTCTTCTCATTTTCTCCTCATTTTCATCACTTTTCTCGCCTAACTACGTCTGCTCCTGTCCTCAGTCCAGTCTGTCAGAGCTTTTTATATAGAAGCGAAACAATTACATACCATTAATGAGGCGCTGACAGCAGTGAATAACAATGTATCACAGTCTCATCTCGTCCACTATCAGCTCTTTTCTCGACCGAGCTTTCTGAATGTCATGTTCATGCAGCTCCAGAACCATTCACACCTGTCTCTACACTCCCAACACATAAGTGACAGTAGATGACAACAAGGAATAATAAGAAATATCACACATTAGAAGACATTTGTAGGTCACAGTTGAACTACATTACAAAAAGTCTGCCTTTTGGTTGATAATGCCAGTGTACCTCAGATGTGCAGGATTTTGGAAAGTTCTGCCATTGAAAGCATGAAAAACATTAAAGTCTGTGTAAAGTAAGAATAAATATGTGTTCTGAGTTTGACATACCACAGAAAAGTGTGTTTTTAACCACCCTGCCAAATTTGAATGATTAAAAAAATCACCAAATATATGAAATTAGGCTCAAAGTTGTGTAAAAATCAGCCTCTTTCTCTGCTCCCAAACGCTGTGGGCATGCCCTCCGAGTCCGCTGAAGCCCCGCCCCCTACCAAGTGTCACCTGTCAATCAAAGTCACCACCTCTACCAGAAACACGGACGCTACAGCTCATGTTGCTGCTAGTTCAGCGGCTAACTCGGCGGCTAACTGTAGACTGTATTGGTAGTAGTGTTAGATGTAGTAACAATAACTGGCCACTAGGCAGGTTAACCACTGAGGAGAGAGGACTCTAGGTCTTATATAGTAGGGGAGGGACCAAGGGTATGCCACTACGTCACGGAGTAGCCCTTTTTTGCAGGCTCAGAAAATCAGGAAAAATGAGCGAGTGAGAAACAGTTTAAGGCTCTATCTCCACAATTCAGTACTGCATAGTTATCAGCCTTTTCACATGTTTTCTGTAACCATTTTCCAACATGTATAATATGGTTAGAAGTAAATCAATGAATTGACTTTACAATTCCTTTTCTTTAAGGAAGAAGTGTTTTTTTTACATATTGTGTCCTGTTGCACTTTGTTGATGCTGGGAAAACAGGACAAACCTCTGAAAGTTTGACTATCTGCCATGGGCAGTGAGCCCATGTGGCTGTACTATCAGTTCAGTGGCTGGCTCATTGAGTTGGCGATGCGCATCACAAGGGCATTGAGATAATGGTTAGCACACCTCTGGTGCGTGTTGGGCATGCTCCACCAGGAGCATTGATGGTCATCCTGTGCAGAGGTGTGTCAGTGTACACATCTGGCTGGCTGTGTTGCATCCTTCTTTATGCAGCCATATCTCAAGGATATGACATCTGACTCTGTGTCTCACTCTGTGCTTGGTGCAGTGTCTGTGGAGAGACTTCTCAGCCTTTTTTGGTCATTTTCACCTCCTATACTTGGAGCATATGGTTACAGACACACTTTTCACCAAGGCAGCAGTTGGGTCTAGGTTACTATATACACAGATTCAGTCCCAGCAAGGAGTACATCACATCCCTGACGGCAACTGTTGTAACGCAGAGTGAAGCCTGTTAGAGGGCATAGCATGTATGAGTAACTCTAGTTCTATGAGTTCATGTGCAGTTCTTTAACTACAGGCCCAGCTGGCCCCTGTTTAATCTTGTAGCTGGGCTCAAAAAGAGACGTACAGCAGGTGCTCTGATGCTTTATAGTGAGTGGATTCTACCTCCTGACCAGCCAGGATTATTTGTTTTTATACATGTATCTGGGCTGAAATACCTTGTTCTACTGATAGCATGAGAAACAAGAGAAGAAAATGACCTGATCTACCTAAATGTGATTGATGATGATCTGATGGGAAGGGGACAGTATGTAACGACCCCTACGCTCCACCAGGTGTCCTTGTGTGCTTTGCTTTGCTGGTTTTTCTTTGTTTTGCAGGATCCGGGTCAAGGCGGAGACTAGTCATTAACTTCATGAGTCACACCTGGACCCAATGTGGTTTCTGATGTAAAAGCTCACCACCTTCCCATGGAGACCATTCTGTCTTTCACAGGTATCATTGTGGGTATCACCGTCATGTTCACTCATCCATACATGCTCACATGACTGATTACTGACTTCCACATTTTTTTATTTGGAAGACCATTTGAAGGAATTTGTGCTCCATGTGTTCCACAAAGCTAAGGTACAATAAAGTATACGTTAGAAAGATATCCATGGTTGCCCATTCACATTCACCATAGCCTATTTGATGTAAAAGAAAGAAATTCAGATATTTAGATAGATAGATAGATAGATAGATAGATAGGAGCACAGAGACATGTGACCCAGCTACTCATTAATTACATTAAATACAAACCTCATACGGTAAATTTAAGCTATTTTTGTTGTTGCTGTGTTTTGTTGGTAAAATGAAGAAAAAAAAACCCTGACTCATTTATATAATTTCTCCTCCAGTCATTCCATTGCATAAATCATATAGTTTAAACATATATGGACCTTAGTCTAACCCATTTAATGTTGTTACACACATAATTAACATTAATTACAGCTGATATGACCTACTTCTAGCTCCAGCCATGTTTGTCATTTTAACCAGTGAGAGAGGCAGTCAGCGGCAGCTAAATATGAAAAAAAGAAAAACAAAACTGCTCCCTGACTGTTTTCCACACTGCTTGACTAATTATTATTAATGTTGGAGCTCAGTGATTCATTGTATTATTCCAACCTCAGTGTCTGAATGACTCTCACCACTGTGGCCAAATAGTTTTTTTCACTTTCACAGATGTGATTTTCTCTGGTATACGTAGCAGAAGGCTGCGTGGCTTATTGTTGTACTGGAGATATTGAATTACATTTGATCACCTTCAATGAATGGAGATCATGGCTTTTATATCCCTTCCCCCTCCAGCATGTGTTCTTGACCCACAATGTTATGTTTCTTTTGACTGTCTTACATTGAGGTTCCTGCAGTGTTTATTTATAACAAAGTCACATTTTATGATAAGAATCGTTTCATAAATTATTACACATATGTTTTAAATTTAAAGCAGCCTTAAGCTGAATCCTTTGAGCTGTCGTGTTTACAGAACAGCTAGAAGGATGTTAAATTCTTAAAGTGATTTTGATTAAGTTGCTTTTTACTCTGAATGGAATAGTAACCAACAAAAAGCTGCTCTGTGTGGGAGATATTTTAGTCTGATGTGTTTTGAAATGCTCACATTTTTATCTGTGCACTGTGATGGAACTTACTTTTAAAATTATTGATAATGTGTTTGTTTGAATGTCAGTCTTATTAAATCATTAAACATGTTTATGCCTAACTTTCTCTTAACAAATGGAGAAAAATGAAGAGTAAATGCAAAAGACCTGCCGGCTCTTCTGTGAGACAAGTAAAAATCTTTTCAAGTTATTAATAAAAGAAAGGGAAAAAAAATCTACATAATGTTTGCAATGCTAATTGTGTTTTTTATAATCGATTTCCACACAGATTATTGGAGTTTTTCATCTGATTTCTACGTTGTTTGTTTATGTGCATCATACAAACGGGAAATTCTGTGTCCACTTAAAAACCATTAAAAAAAACCTGTTCAAGGACCTGACAGTACCTACTGGGCTCTCTGTGGTATTGGAAGGGTGAGGGAGGGGAAACTGTAACAGGGCAATGCTGGGTGTGCTGGAGGGAGGGTGAAGAGTGGGTGGGGGGTTTGGAGCATCAGTGTTAGGGTGTGATCCAGAATGACAGTCCCTGCCGGGGTCCGCAGGCGAGGCCACGATACCAAAAACACCGCAGCTGCCACGCTGACAACTAGAAATGGTAGGAGAGACATCGCACTAATGAGTGAGAGTGTGAGTTAGAATGTGCCGTGTTTGTGTGTGTGTATGTGTATGTGTATGTGTATGTGTGTGTGTTCCTTAAGGCAGGCAGGCAGGCAGGCAGGGCAGGACCAGACACAAGTGGATCATTTGGCTGTCTGGGGAAGGTTAAAGTTGTTTGTATGTCTGATATGAGTTCATGTTTATCCTTTTTATTTACACGTTTCACATCTTTCACTCTTTCCTTCATACACACACACATACTTGTTTTCCTCCCTTAAGGGGAACTGCCAATTTTTTGCCTATTTGTGAGCTCCACCATTTCCAGTGGTTCTACACCTCTGTAAAAAATCAGGCAAGATAAAGAGCAGTTCCTAATCATAAATATTACTTCACATTAACAGAGTTTGACATTTTTGTCTCTATACCAGGTTCTTACTCATTTCTGGGGTCCTGTTTCTATCACCTTTTCCCTCTACAGCAACCAATTCATCTCCTTGGTTAGCGCAATCACACACACACAAACACTCACACACACACACACACATGTGAAGCTACATGCCGAGACATTTATATACAAGAGGAACAAAGTAGTTTTCTCCATTTAAACTCAATGCATAACCACACACAACACAGCACAGCACAGGAGTGTATCAACTGGAGCTTGTCTCTGTATATAATCTAATGTTTTATGAAGCTCCCATCCATTAAAGTAAACCAGCCTGCAATCAATCTTTGCACTTTATCAACAAGCAGTCACAGATTCTTAAAGTGACGCTCAATTAATTTCCAGCAGGACTATACAGGTTCCTACCTCAAGACGACTCGCAAAGTGTCCTGTGTGCACAATTTATGAGGGACTTTCATAAAAGTGGGAGGTATTGTATATCTTTCACGCTACACAACACACAGATGCACATATTTCCAGGATCTACGCGTCGCTTGTCGACATAAATATGCAAATCAACTAATGAGAGCGCCGTAAAAGTAACGTGGCAAGGTGTGGAGCAGGCAGAATGGAAATGAGGAGGGGGGAGTGGGGGGACAAGACAGAGTTTAGGTGTCATCAATAATCCCTTGTCTTGTCTCTGTCATGGAAAACAAGGCTGCGGCTGGAATTACATACACCCACACACACACACACACACACACACACACACACACACACACACACACA
Organism: Scomber japonicus; assembly: GCF_027409825.1. NCBI lineage: Eukaryota > Metazoa > Chordata > Actinopteri > Scombriformes > Scombridae > Scomber > Scomber japonicus. Next base: position 3,522,246 of record NC_070585.1, read on the forward strand.
AAAACACACTTCCATAAGGTTAAATTGGGGGGTTAACACATACAGTAAATATACCAATACGTGCATTTGCACATAGTGATGCATAAATGGCTGCAGGTACCACCGTCACACAGCCACGAGGATGCAAATCATTCCTGAAGGATGTATTTCTCTTTTGCATTTAGCTGTGCAGCACTTTCCATATTCACCTCTAGTCATAAACAGACAAACATAAAGCAACTGTGCAACAACAAACGCTTGTCTTAACTTAATGAGAAGAAAATGTCTTCTTCATTTAGTGAAGTTAAGAAAAATTGAACAAAAAGTTAAGTTGGTGATTTTATATTTTTATTTGATTACTTACAGATTGCTACAATACTGCAGAAACACATGAGCATGTTAATTTGAATGACCTGATCACGTATTAGACCTAAAACAATTAACAATAAAACATTTTTTATTGAACAATATGCACCAGGTTAATTGTCATTTTGAACCCTGTTATATGTTTTTTCTGTTTCTCGCTGCTTTCTTCTCTCTCTATATTGTGCTGATGACTGGGATTATTTTATTGATTGCTGTTAGAATTATTTTATATATTCCATGTTTATATGACGGTGGGATGTACGGCCTGGTGAGAATGTAGATGTGTTTATCGTGACAAGAAAATAGAAGCAAACAGAGTATTGTGTCACATCTTAATCACATCATCATTACATCTTCATGAACTGCTTGAATACACAGGGTACCTATTCTCCTGTAACTGTAAACTACTGAAATATCCATATATCAACACTTTTATTACACAAAAGATTGAACTTGCATTAAATTAGGTGTATCATCAATGTGCTACATTAATCTGTACTTCTCAAATAAAGATGTCATGTTGATAATCTTGTTTTGACATTTTTTTTCACAATTCTTATAAAACAAAGCAGGAAAGTAGCACGTCAGTCAGTTACAGATCATTTATAATGCCAAATATAACCCACATGCTTATTGATACTGAAGTTAATTTGAGGTCAAAATGACTTTTATTTTTAACTGTACTGTTCTGATGCTTTTCTACATATTTTTTTTGGCGCGCTATCTCCTGAAGTGTTGATGTAAAAAAGTTTAGCAAAACTAAATCTGGAAATGTCTTTTAAAAAAAGAAAGAAATCACAAAATGAAAACTGAAAACTTTTCTATGACGAAAAGAAAAAAAACAAGTATGTCCTCCAAAGTCTCGTTTGAAATTTGAGAGCAACTGATGCAGAATCATGCACTGTATTTAAGAGGCAATTTTATCTCTACAGCAGCTTACAGCAAAAGTAAAAAACTACTAAGTTGAAGTTTCTTCCTCTCGCTGAAGAGCAACACGATAAGACAACCAGGATGGTAAATAAAACCAGGCTAAACTTTTAAATTCTTCTCTTTCCTCTCTCGCATGCTGACAGCTGCTGCCGTTCTCAGCTGTCTTCGCTAACTGGATCAGGGGGCGTTCAAGAGCTCTCCCTGTTCCCGGGCATTACAGAGTGTTACAAAACATCACTGCGAGCCGCCCATTCAATGTCAACTTTAGCTCGTCCCCAAACGGAGCAGCAGCTTCAGCCAGCTGCTGCAGGGACATCAAACATGTGGGGGTTTATGGGAGCTCACGTAGCATCCTGAATATCATTTTCTAAGGACAACTCTTTTTGGTGAATGTTGTTGTTTTCTAGGGTCGTTGCCATGATTAGTTTAGGATGGCAAAAACTGCTTTTTTGTACTAAGTCTCATACTGCTCTGTAACAACTGACTCTACATTGTACTGTGTGTACTACTACTACTACTACTGAAGGATCTGCAGATAAAAATTAGCTATAAGCTAACTCTGGTACGATGCGTCAAATGGTAACTTCTATGTTTAACAGTGTAAATGGTAAATGCACTGTACTTATGTAGCGCTTTTTTAGTCTTCACGACCACTCAAAGCACTTTTACACTACATGTCACTTTCATCCATTCTCACACATTCATACACTGATGACAGGAGCTACCACACAGGGTGCCAACCTGCTCATCAGGAGGAAACTAACCATTTATACACAATCACCGTTGGGGTGTGAATTTGGGGTTAAGTATATTGCCTACGGACATATGGACATGTGGACTGGATGAGCCGGGGATCAAACCACCAATTTTCCAATTGGTGGACAACCGCTGTGCCTCCTGAGCCACAGCCGCCCCACTGTACAGGCTCCCAATAAACAAATGACTAGTGTTTGCTTTCACATATGGATTTTACAATGTTAAACTACAGTCCAATTTAGATTACGATGGATATACATGCAGAATTTAGATTTGCCCAAAACATATTCTGTTTTTAGAATTCTCATTACAAAATTGCACATAATGAGTACAGTCTGTCAGGTTTTGGTGATAATCTATTAACAAAAATAGAAAAATGTTAAGTTGCTGTAGAAAATACACATCCATCCATGGATAGGATATGGCATAAAAAACCTACTTAAAACAATACACAGAGACATTTTGTTTGACTTTCCCTCCACTCAAAAAAGGTCACTGTGTGTACCTTTATAGGTCACAAGGGTCCAAACCTACACCTCACCTACACCTACGTAAACCTCACCTAAAATGGAACTTAAGAGGCAACAACAGCAATCAATAAAGTCAATCAAGTAGTCAATAAAGCAGTAAAAGACAAGAGTCAAATCTTGATCAAACTAAATGTGAACTTGTGTTTGTGTATCAGCTGATGTCTACTTCAAAGATATCCAGGAACGTACAGGCATCTGCAAAAAGACAGCTGACACACACACACACACACACACACACACACACACACACACACACACACACACACACACACACACACACACACACACACACACACACACACAGTGACATTCACGGTCATAACACACTGTGCTGGCCCTGTGTGCCATATCTGAAAATGAACAATAGTGTCCCCCAGTTGTTTACATGAATAGACTATCAGGCTTGCTGAGGTAGCTGCAGATGTTGCCTGGTCCTAATCCAAAGCATGAAACCATGGAAGCAGTACATGAAAATGATATTAAAAACAAAGAAAGGGCAGGCGAGGTTAAGCCCCTGCTAATGCCCTGCGCTCAGATTACCAATCAGGTCCCCTCTAATTCTGTGTGAGAGAATTATATTTTCATTAAACAGGACAGGGGGACCTGGATGGAGAAGGAAAAAAAGGCAGGGATGGAAGCGTATTGGTATGACAATATGAGGTAAAGTGTATGGTGGATTCTGAAAGGTCAGAGGTGAATCTGTGGTTGATTACATCAACTGTATCATCTCCTGAGGCAAAATGTTTTTGGATTTGTGACTAGCCTGCATGACTGTCGCATGACAGCGAGCCTACAAAACCCATGTCTGGTGTGCGTGTGTGTGTGTGTGTGTGTGTGTGATAGCGACTGGTTTTCATATCCACACGGGCGTTCAGCGGTCCCTTAAGTGCTTGTCATGCTCGCGTAGGCGCTTACTCAGGCGATCCCCGAGGGAAAGCACTTGAAAACAAACAACCGACAGTAGACGAAGAAGAAGAGCGACAAAGAAAAGAAAAAACACACATGCACAAAACAAAGTAGAGCAAATGGAGGAGTAAAGTGATGCGATAAAAGATGCATCATCACCCCCCCCCCAACCCCCCAACCCTCCCACCTCTCTCTGCCCCTCCGCCTCTCCATCTCCATCCTGTTATTTCGCCTGGAGGTCTGCCTGCCTGTCAGTCTCCTACAATATGAGTTCTGACGGCTGTCAGTTTGCAGAAAGCTAAATGAAATAAGTGCCACCGCTTAATATTCACACTGCGGTATAAATCTGTACAGCAGTTTTATGAGCTGGTGTTGTGTTTCATTTCAATACTTTATTGGCATCAGGCTCAGTCGCAGCAGATGCCAGATATTTATAGCCTCCCGACAACCTCAGTCCTGATGCATTAGTCAGTGGGTCATTTTCTGATGCCTATAAATTAGCCATGTTGTTCTTCAAGCTGGAGCGTCTCACTGGACAACAGCTGACATGATGGATATGGGTTTATTAGCAGTTTCTCCTTTCAGTCTTAGTGCTAAGCTGGGCTAAACATGTCATGGATCTATCTATCTCTTCTCCACTACTATCTACTATATCCATCATTATTTAATGCTAGCACTGAAACACCTGACTTCTGGCTTCAGAGATATACAGAGTCCTTCATTTAGCTTAGTGTGGAGAATCAATGGATCTTTGGAACATTCTTAACATTAACATCAAGAAGTCACTTGAGAAATGACTATAGATGTTTTAACAGGTTTTGTTGCTATGACTCTGGGTGTCAGAATCCATTTTACTGCAATCACTCTCTTTTAGGTCTGATTTGGTCTCTGAGGGAAATATCTGTCTATTTTTATTCTCTGTTATATTCTAACTGTGTCTGTCTTCTGATCAGTAAGTAGTAGGTTGGTTTACCAGAGGTTTCTCACTGAAAACAGCTGCCTGCTGCTTGCTAGTGTGACTGAACTATACGACTGTACAACCAAAACAATGAGCTGATATGCTGACTCTAAAAGGTAATGCAGAGTTGGTGATAGTTCTCTGTGGGTTCATCACCACTAGTGAAACCTCTTACATTAAACATATTTGATCAATCCTTTATAATAAAAATATGTAGTGTCAGTTTAAACAGTTCATATCATCAGTTATCCAGTGTTCTAATCTGTACATCTCATGAAGGTCTTTATGTGGCAGTAAAGTTATTATTCTTCATCATTCCATTGTCCATCTTATCCATGATATTGTTAGCTGTAGTCTCTACTGTCTAAATATGGCTTTCTAATAGCCTGTAATCTGATTGGTCTTGGACAAGCTGGTCTTAAAAGTGAAATCAATGCAGAAGTGCCTTAAACCTGCATTCTTTCTAATGGCCAGCAGGGGGCGACTCCACTGGCTCTAAAAAGAAGTCTGATTGTATGGAGGTAATTGCAATAATATTTAACTTATAACATTTTTGTCATGTAAACAAATCTTGCTCAGCCTTTGGTTGTACTAAAACCCTCTAAAGAGTCGGTTCTTCAGTATTTTCAGGTAAGTACATTTTGTTTTGATAGTTTTAAGCCTGTTTTTGTTTCTTGAAAATTAGCAGGATCATTATCCCAGTTAACCATTGCCTATAAATGCACTGTGCAAACCAAGCTAGCAGCTAGCGCTTGGGTCAGCTCCAATCTCTTTTCCAAATATAGTCACTTCTGGCTACAAAAATCCTGGAGGGTATTGGTCAAATCGAGGCAACAAATTTGAGGCTTCTAAATGGTCGTCCACAAACCAATGGGTGATGTCATGGTGACTTTATCCATATTTTGAGATTGTATGTTTTTTTCCCATTCCTGTCTAGACTATATGACTTACTGATGAGCAAGGTGTGTTCTACACTTAGATTTTCATACATTTGACCTATTATTCATTCCAGTATATATATATAACATTTTGAATCAGGTGTTCATATGTTTTGCTGAACATGTGAATCTACACTGCATGAGTGGTTTGACAAGTTCTTATGGATATTTCAACATGTTTTGAATCATTCTTTAGCTATAGCACAAATCACTGGTGAAATTCATTTCACTATTGTGAATCCAAGTTGGCTTCAGCTGCTATCCTCCATAAGGAGCAAGATACAGCAGGAGTAGGAGGAGTAGTATAGAGTCAATTCTTCTTGAAATGTTTACATCCATAGCATAAATCAAAGACATTCATTCCATGCAACGTTTTGATTTCCCAGAACTTCAAACTATCAAGAACATAATCCAACACATCATAGCTACATCACAATCCTTGCACTTCTCCATGTTGCTTTCAGCTCCAGCCAACTCACTGTGTTTCTTATTTACTAGAGTTGAAGCTTTGGCACAACAGCTCCACACAGTTAATACCTGATAATCCTCACTATCTGTGATAAACACACATCTGCAGCTCTGTCCTTGCTGTAAAGACCTCATATCCCGACAGATCTTATCATGCATGATTTTAGGACAATCTGATTGTTTATTTGCTATGCAACTGAAGCAATGATAGTGGTCTTGGCTTTGATATTGGTATTATTATTATTATACACAGCGGAGCCTCCGATTTGCAGCAGATTATACCGGTAATCTAATTCTATCAATTTCTGTTTCCAGGGGAAATATGATTTGAATAAACAGTCCAACAGGTTATTAACAATACCTGCTGTTAGACTCATGCATGAGACCAAATTTGTCTTTAAATGGAATCAGGTTGTATTATTGTCTACCTCTGATTATGGAAAGGATGGATATGATACAGTTTGTTGATTATACGTTTGTCATGTTTATAATAGCACTAGAGTGGTTGTTGCATTTTGATGAGATTACAACAAAAACATGCCATGAGAAATTACTTTTTTTTTGAGTCATTGGACATTTTTAATTCTGTTTCAGTGGATTTTCTACCCATATGTTATTATTATATTTAGTTGGGGTAGTCATATTTGGCTTAAAAATGATCACATTGATTGCTATCTTTTGTTTTGATGGTGGGCCTAATGATGGGGATGTGGTTTGGTCATTTAGTTGTTCCATCTGTTCCTATGTTTGTCCAAGACTTTGATCCAGACTGAGACATCTCAACAATTACTGAGCATACAATCATTCATTTGTTGGATATCAATGGTTCCCAGAGGAGGATTTTAAACTGTTCATGTTCCAACATCAAAACTCAACTTGCTGACTGTAACACATTGGTCCATGAAAACTAATCCTGAGAACTAACTGACGTTTTTCTGATATTTGCTTTTGGTATAATATTTAGAGAATGAATCCTAACTTTTGGATTAGCCCAGTGAGCTTCCTTCCAGTGGCACCATCTGACCAAGGTTTCCAGTAGTACACAAGACATTTCTATAGCCGACATGCAGATTGGATTTTACTGAGCACTACCATGCCCATCAGAGAATTACTCTTTGCTATCTCACACTAACCATGAGCTTTCCCCAAGCAACATCAGCATGAACTTCACGTTAGCCTTGGTAAATAAATAATGTGTTGCAGGAAACACAGTACTGAAACTAACACGTATGCCACTATATTTAATTTTACAAGCCAATATTGTGATTCTTAAAAGATTCAGAGTGTATGTTTTTCACATGCTCATCATACTCTTGAGGCTATGCTAAAAGGTTTGTGTCAAATAAAGAATAATTATTAGAATAAGAGTAAAAATAAGAATATGAAACGGAAATATAAAGAACCAAAATTTAAAGTATACTTGCCTGGGGTTGTGGATCCTTGGATTTCATCCTATTCTTATTCTAATAATGTTACTTCTGTCTACTTAGTATATGTTCCCAGGGCCGTTTCAAGGAATTTGGGGGCCCCAAGCAAAATGGACTTGGAGGCCCCCCCACCACCACTGCCCGCCGACGCCGACACCCCCTGGACCACAGCAAAAAAACCTACGCCTCACCATCCCACCCCGCCCGCCCAAAGCCTACAGGAACCACAGCATAGACACACTGTTGAAGTTCAACCACACATTATATCAATAAAATATTTCTTAACAGTGCAAATACTGCTTACAAATGTTGCATATAGGCTACTGCACACATAGTATATTTACTTATTTTATTTGAACATTTGCAATCAACATATAAACAAACTGCAAATTCGGTATTAAATATAAAATCCAACATAGATAAAAGTGCACACACACATATAAGATTAACCTTTAAAAAATATGCAAAATATCTACATCTGCTGTTTGCGAGCCTTGGCTTCAGCAAAGGCAACCACAATGTCCTCCATGTCCAAAGACAGGCGAACATCACGCTCAATTGACGTAATGGCCAGTCCTGTGAGCCTCTCTTGGCTCATGGTGGACCTCATATATGTCTTTATCAGCTTCAAAGCTGAAAAGCTCCTCTCACCTGAGGCCACAGTCACAGGGAGAGTCAGTAGGTAGCTAACATAAACAGGGATCATCCCTATGTTCCCCCGGGTCCTATGTTCTCTGCTTTGTATGTGACCGGGGAACATAGGGATGATCCCGTCTACAGTTAGCCTATTAACTGTTAACTCAGTTAGCCGCCGAGCTAGCAGCCGAGTTAGCAGATGAGTTAGCTGCCGAGCTAGCAACCGAGCTAGCCGCCGAGCTAGCTGCCGAATTAGCTGTCGAGCTAACAGCGGAGTTAGCCGCTGAGCTAGCAACTAGGAACTAGGAACATAGGACACCGCCCCCCACACCGCCCCCCCCCCCCTGTGTTCCGATAACAGTGTCGCTGCACTTTCCTGCATTGACCATCACAGCATTTAAAGGGACGCGCACACAGTTTGTCGTTGCATTCAATTCAAAACCAGTCGTTGTCTGGGGGCCCCCGGCCAGCTCGGGGCCCCAGGCAATTGCTTGGTTTGCCTGTCCTGTTGCGACGGGCCTGTATGTTCCATTCCATTCTGGAATATGTGTATCCATTCTTGAAGATGGATTCCTCCTCAGTTGTTCTTGTGACGGGGTCAGTTTAATGTTTGTTTTGCTGTGATTTAATTATGTTTTGTTGAAATTACACATTGTGTTCCTTTTTTCGAGCTGACCTTGAACGTCCCACAGCCGACAGACAATCAGCGCAACAAGCCACAGCTGGCAGCTTGCGCAGGTATGACCCTTTTTATTTTAGGCCAGAGACGCCAGAGAAGAGATGAGCCAGAGACGAAGGAAGGCCAGAGAGGCCGGAGAAGGAGAAGATGAGGAACCAGCCGGAGAACCAGCAGGCCACCAAGAGACTACCATCGCAGAAAGATCCTCCTACCTGAAGTGCAGCGACCCGTGTCTGTCGGCGTAACTACTCCAGCCTGGGTGAATGACGTTCAGTTATCACCCAGGATAAGCGTGAGTGTTAATTCGCAAATCTAAAATGCAGACACTGAGAAGGCCGGCTGTAGGGCCAGGCAGAGGAGGGAGAGAGGGCGTAGACTGGTGTGTCGATAGAGGGCTGGCGGTTGTGTTTTGCATCTACAGGTGGAGTACCGGACCGAGGGAACAAGTGGATCCAGAGAAGGCAGCATCCAGTCTGGAGAAGGATTCCTCCTGGACGGTCCGGATCCAGGAAAAGACTTTGGACTATGTTTTATAATAAATCCTGGTGAATTTTCTATATTTTTGGTGGTTTTTTAACTCTGCTCCGTCCTGATAAAAAGAACCTGTAGCCTATCTGTAATTATGGAGTCCTAAGCTCCTCAACTTAGGTGGCGTTGTTGGCAACATTTTAAACTAAATTATTGTGTTGGTTTTTTTAACCCAAACAAACCACGTGACATTCTTCCTGATGTTTCTCTGTATTGTATTTTTTACTGTTGTTTCTTATTTGAATCAGGGGTCTTTAGACACAGAGCATCCGTCAAGATGTGATTGTGATCCTTATAATGCTCAAACATGCTTTAAGCAAATTAATGTAATTCAAAATGAATACAACTCTGACAACTCACCACTGTTGCTCGCATCCTCTCTTGTTAACAGAAATACTCTGAATAATCTTGTCATTTCTTCTTTTCTGTACCTCAATGTCAATGTTAAGCTGCTATGACCAAAACTTCACGCTTCCTGGTATTTTTCACATTAAAAGACTACCTTTAAAGGGAAAGCTGCGATATGGTAGCTTAACATGATTTGGGAAAAAGGCAGAGTGGAACGCCTGACATGACCATTGTGCACTGATGGAATGAGTGCTGTGAATATGAATGTTATACTGATTTTCTCAAGACAACAGTTAAACATGGAGGAAGTGTTGAAATTGCATTGACAGTTGAATCAGGAACATTAGAAATAAAGGTCTGTTTCTAATATAAGCCTGTCCCAAATAAAGGCCTGGTTCTCTCTGCCACTGGGGTAAGTAAAGGTCATGATTACCATTTGAGAATCACAATTACATGTTAATATGATGTTTAACAAGCTGTATTTGTCATGTTCACCGTCTTAGTTTATCGTGTTAGCATGTACATTCTAAATATTGCTAAACACAAAGCACAGATGCGGCTGATGGAGATGTCTCTCTTATTTCTGCAGCTATTTTATTATCCATAGAACTAGTCAGAAATGCAAGACTGAAAAAGTGGCAACAATATGTTACAATAATTAGTTGTTACAATAATTAGAATACTAACACTTTATATCAAACTGTAGTGTACTGAAGCCCATTGTTTTTTCAGTGTGGTCTGATATCTTGTTAACTTCACAGACAGACTGAACGAGTGTTCTGCAAAGTTTCACGGCTGACCAAACTGTTTTAGCATTGATCTCTGCAGCCCCTAACCCATTCCATCCCAGTCCCAACAATCAATAGGAATGGCTCAGACACCCCCGATGTGCATAGATGAACACACAAATACAGCGCACCCACTCTCCCTCTGACACACGCTGCATGTTTCTGAACACTTTTTAAAATCATGTCATTTGGCTATTCTCTCTTCACCTCTCTGTCTCTTGTTTTCTGCTGATTGTTTAACAGGAAACAGAGACAGCAGCCAATGGGGAGGCGGCGAAAAACAACTGCTCAGCTCTGAACTCAGTTATCCACAAATGTACTCTTCATTTCATCTGTTCCCCACAAAAGACAAAACTTAAGGTTTGTTGCTGTGCTTTTAATGTCTGCCAGTTACTATACCCCCTCTTTGCACTGAGCAAATGCCAATCCAAATCCAACCATTTTTTATTTGCTTTGCTCAGCAGTGGCTAAAAATGACCTCTGCGCTCCTTCCATTTCAATTGGATTTGAGCCAAAGACCTTGACTTTCAGCTCTCAGGACATTACCGAATCCCAGCAGCTCGGAGGAAATCAGTTTGACCATGGAAAGCAGTGTGGCGGCCAATTGGACAGCCATTGGCTCTCACCCCCAGGGAGAGAAGATCCCTATCTGTGGCAGGGAACCACTGGCTGGAGCAGGGAAATAGCTTTGGATTCTCTGCTAGAGGCCAGACAGATTAGCACTCTGGGAGATCTGAGGACTGCTGTTTCTATTCAGGCTTTGGGTACTATATGTTCTTTAGGGGGGAAAAAAGATTGTGGTCATAATGGAGCAGGTGTGGGGACGCTTTCAATACAATGCAGCCATGAGAGTGATGTTTCTCACCCTTTTCTGCCCCTGTATATATACTAATTATATATGTCTCCATGCTCTGCTGAATCCATGATCTCCTGTAAAAGGGTTGACATTAGATTCTATATTTCATCTGTGACAAAAGAAATGTGCACTTAGTTAAATTACCATAATGAAGGAAATCTGCCGTCGATGGCTGCTGTGGATGCCATTATTTACTGTAGCTATCTTTAAGTATGTTTTAAACAACATATTCAATTTCTCTACAGGATCCACTTACACTAGCTAAAACATGAATAAACAATTTTGCATTTATTTTAAGATAACTTAAAACACTGTTATATAGGGATGCATACTTTGCTTACATATTGGTAAAATATGTATCTTTCCTGAATCTAAACACTGTTTTTTTAGTAGCACAAGCCAAACCACACATGCTATAGTCTCTAATGGTGTCATTTTACACCCACCATCCACCCAAACCGCCTTCCTATAACAACAACAAAGAAGCCCACTGTGTGCTGAAAACAACACTGCCAGTAGACATAATACAGGCAGCAATTATCTTTACCTCTATAATAGACATGTACATAGTGTTGGTTACAGTATAAACTGAGCAGTCAGGTGAGAAAGCACACCTAGAACCTACTTGAATTAGGGCTGGGCGATATGGCCTTTTACTAATATCCCGATATTTTTAAGCCGTTTCACGATACACGATATATATCTCGATATTTTGCCTTAGCCTTGAATTAACACTTTGATGCATACAATCATGCCAGTATGATGATTCTACATTAAAACATTGTTCATACTACATTAATATATGCTGATTTTAAACATTCATGCCAAAAGCGTAAATCACAACTAAACAAATTCATCAAAACTGTATTTATTAAACAGCTATTAAGCAGTGGCACAAACATGTCATTTCAAAACAAATAAAGTGTCTTTTATGCATGATGTAACTAATATGACACATCAAAATAACACTAAATTAAAGTGCACATTTTGTGCATAATGCCACAAAGATATTTTAAAAGAAAAATATGCACTTTTGCGCAGGGTGTCACTGAGATGACATTTCAAAACACTAAATTAAAGTGCATTTTTTTTTTACATAATGCCAGTACAATATTTAAATAAATGAATACAATAAAGTGCCTTTTTCTGCATCATGTCACTATTAAACATTTCAAACAACACTAAATAAAAGTGCACATTTTGTGCATAATGCCACTAGGATATAAAGGTAGAGCTGTCTCTGCTAGGTAGATTATATCAAGCGTGTCGATGATCTTTCTGAAACCGGGCTTTTAACCACACTCACTGGGGCCATGTCTATCTCTGTGTGGTGTGTTACTGCGGACGTTATCTCCTTCTGTTTTTGACTGTTTTAGTCGTATTGCTGTTCTGGAAAAAGAAGACGCTAGACTCAGTTGCGTCAGTGCTGGTTGCTTCGGCACTTTCTTCAATGTGTCACTGGCCGGAGATGTGCTCTTGCAGAGTTTCAAGCACACATGGTGATATAACTTTGTTGTACTACCAGCTTTTGTGGTGACGCTTTTATGACATACTTTACATATTACGGTTTGTTGTTCAACGTCCTCCCTCTTGTACCCAAACCACCGCCAGATGAATTAATCTCCCTCCTCCACTTGTCCATATCACCTGCTGCTCCCGCTACCTGAGATCGCTGCTACTGCTGCTACTGCTGCTACATGCTACCGGGCATATGACGTTGCACGCACAACAGAATGTGATGTACGTACCTAGGTGCGCTTGTTTTATCTCTCTGTGCGGAGAGATGAGAGTGTGAGAGAAACCTGTAGGTCAACGGGCCGCGACTAAAAACAAACTGCGTGTAAATTGAATGTATACTCGAATATTCACGATATAGTCATTTTCTACATCCCAGAGAGAACAAGCCGCGATACATCGAGTATACTCGATATATCGCCCAGCCCTAACTTGAATGTTTCAAGGTTTGTTTTTTTCACATTTGACATAAACACAGAAGATACAAATATTTTCACCGTTTGAAAAGTGCTCCCTGATAGCAGTAAGCTAATTGGTTGTTAATCAAATACTAATTAGGGCCCGAGCACTAACAGTGTTAAGGCCCTGCTGAATCTGTAGGAATTATTCTTGGTAAAAAACAAATGTATTTTGACAGCCTAAATATGCCCAAAAACTTGCTCACAGGTCAAACTTGATGAAAAATGTGATATTCTACATGGAAATGGCTGTCACACAATGGCTCAACAGCTCCCCCTTAGAAAATTAAGAAAATTAACTTCTTCGCTCCAGATTGACGAAATTCAGTATATCATGTAAAACAAAATCTCTTTGACCCATACACTTACTCCAACAGGAAGCCGTCCATTTCAATTTGAATATGCCATTTTCGTGATTTCAATACCTCATATTTTAACAAACTGACCTCAAATTCACTCTGTATCATCTGAAGTTCTTCCGCCTCTGTTATAGCTGGAGGGCGTGGCAGTGCAGCCAATTTTAAGGTTTTGCCATAAAACAGGAAGTTCTAACCCAAATTTGTCACACATGATGAGGGTCCCGCCCTGAACACGATTATCTGTTAATACTCTGCACCACTGCCCAACATGTGCCGAGCGAGGGCTTGCAGCTTTAATTTAATATTATACTAGGATTATTTGGAAGCTTCTTTCCCCCTTTTCTTCTTTTAGGCATGTCTTGACAATAAAATATTTCCATGACTTTGAGGTTTAATATGAGTATTTTATTCTATTTTGTTTAATCACTTAAACAATCAATCTTTATTTATAAAGCACCAAAGCACAACAAAAGTTATTTCAAGGCACTTTTCACATAGAGCAGGTCTAGACTATACTCTTTAATTTAAGACTGTACTCTTTAATTTAAAATTGTATTTAATTTGGAGTCAGCTTTAGAGTACCATGAGAGTCTAAATGCAAAGAGAACCCACCGGTTCTCCTTCAGCAGCTGAATGTGAAAACAAACTCATTCTGCACAAAGGAGAGAACAGCAAAACACATGTTTGAGTGAAGGGTGACATTAAAGACATTACATATCAGGCGTGGGCATGGACAACACTATATAAGTATTTGTATCAGTATTAAAAAAAAAAAAAAAACATGACATGAGGCATTGAGGAAAGAGAGAGATAACAGATTGTACACACACCCACTCACTGACACTTTAAGACATACAGACACTCAAACACACAGAAAACATACAGTCAGTCTGTCACTCACTATCTTTCCATTTAGTTAGAGTGAGTGAAGCTGGATGAGGGATTTTTTTTCTCCAATATATATTTACTTATTTTTTCCGTCCTGAGGGAGGGGAGTATTCCTGGAGAAGAGCTGGGAATATAATGGCCTGGAGTCCTCTCAGAGAATGCTGTAAACATGCTGTAATCAAAGACATACAAGTGCAATACTACTGTGCCAGAAGTTATGATTATCTTGATCAATGTCATAACTACAAGCATCTCAATATGAGGCTGTAAAGCTACACATTTCAGTAATTACCATTGAACAACAGCTTTGTAGATTCTCACTCTGCCACACAAATTGGCCATAAATGATCTCCAATTGATTCTATGCCAGCCTCTAATACTGTGATTACCGGCAAAAGCACATTTTGTTTGTTCAATTTTCCTTTCTTTCTTTCTTTCTTTCTTTCTTTTCTTTTTGTTCTCATTGCAATCTGACTGCAGTGTCTTAGTAACAGGCTGAACAACAGTCTTTCTCTGCTCTCTCTGGATGAAAGCCTGCTTACCATCAAACTACAGTCAGCAGCATCATTGATGGGTGTGGTCAGAAGTGTTGCACCTTTTACAGCACCCAACTGTGATGTCACAGGGTGCTGGGGTACACTTCTACGTCACTGCAGCAAGGTGAGAACTTAAACCACTAGAGGTTTTTTTGAAGGGTGTTACATTTTAGAGGACTTACTTTTTTTAAATGTAAAATAATCTGCTTGGAATAATAGTTAATGTCTAATATGGCTTTTCTGCAAAAAAAGTTCAATTGATTAAAATCCTTAAAATGTATTCCTTCTCCCTCACTGAAAAATCCAGAATATGAATATGTAAATATTTTTCATTTCAATAGTTGAACTGCTAACTGTAAAGTTGACAGTTGTATAAGTTGCACAACTGGCTCTACACTTGTGATGTCACTAATCATGTTTTTAGGTACACAGAGAAGCTCAAACATCACAGTAAAAGAACAATAAGCAAAACATATTGTTGAGTGGAAGAGGACGTTAGACATCATTATTATGTATCTTGGGTTGGTACATAGACAGAGCTTACTGCAGTATTAGTATCAACATCAAGATTGCCCCTTAAAAACTATGCTCATATACTACTAATTTAGTTTTCAATATATTTTGTAGGAATTATAAAACCACTCAGATGAAATTCCTTTTTATAAGGGAAGAAACATTTGAAATGAACATATCCCTAAAGCATTCACTGCCACTGATCAACATTTATATTATTATGTCTAGGCCACCACAATATGTTCTCATTCCCAGGTCATCAAATAGCAATGCTTTGTCACACCCCTCAGTGTCTCATACAGAATCACAAGGCACCCTTTGGCATCTGCATAGAGACACACCAGACTTTCACCTAAATCTAATATAAACTCGTCCACTGCAATTTTAGACACTGAGATCAACAGCCTAGGCCTTCTATTGACTGCAATGGTAATCCCACCATGATGCTGCGAGACGCTTTGAGTAGATTGTCCAGATTGTCAATTCCCATGTCAGGGTTTCTTTTTAATGATCTGATATCCTCAACATTCCTCATCACACCAAAAAACTAAAGTTTCCTTTATAATCCATCACTTACTGTTGGTAGGGATGACTTGCAAGCTGCCTGGTGCTCTTATGCTGGTTTGCTCAGTGATTAGTTCTTCGGTTGGAGTTTACAGTAAGATTAAAGTTGGTGCCAGCTAGTCTCTGTGGGTGTTATGATGCCAATGGTGGTGGGATGTTTATCCAAGTTGTGTTCTCAGCTCATACTGGGATATGAATTGGTCTTTCCATGTTACTGAGTCTTGGTGATCTTGAAGAGTCGAAGATTGGAGGGTCAGTGGTCTGGTTTAGTGGTCATGCAAGTGATGGGGTTTTCTTATCTCAATCATTGGTGTTTGCAGGATATTGTGTATTGTCTAGTGACAGTCCTGTTTGAGGGTTTGTACCATCTGCAAACATGAGGGAACTTTCCCTACACTTTTGAAATAGATATAAAAGATATAAAACAAAATACTGACTCTACAAAGGAAATATAGAAAGAAAAGAAGCGTATGAAATAAATGGAGGTGACAAGAGAAAAGTTTAAATGTGACATGTATATGAATAATTAATTGATGGTGAAGTCAAGTTTGATGAAATAAGTAACAGGTTCAGGGATTAAATGAGGGATGTAAAGTGTTGTGGTTCGACATTCAACTACTGTTTTGGCTGTCAATGAGCCTCATTCCATTTCAAATTACCACCAACTGTCTGCAATCACAATTATCCAAACGCCGCTATCTCTGTTAAGAGAAGGCGTGTTATACCCTGTGATTGTATAACAGGAAGTTGCTCATTTAGTTTTATATTTCCTAGAATATATAGAATGAATATATTGATATGGAAATATTATCTGTCTTAAAACATAGTCTTCCCCAATCATTGTTGAGCCACGTCACCCAATAAAACACTCCAACTTGTGTGTGTGTATGAAGGAAGACTCCATCAGCACATTAAATTAGTTAATTAAAATCAAAACAGATGGCCATCTGTTTTAATTAAAACAGATGGCCATAACATTAACCTATCATATTGTTGTTATCAAGGACACTTTGGTGTATTTTTGTGTTGAGAAATGTTAAGGATATCAGAACATTAAGGGGAAACCTAAACATGGGAATTGACTGATGCTCAAAGTGTCTCATAGCACCATGGTCAGGATACTTTTTTTAGTCAAAGGAAGGCTGGATCAGTTGGTGTCTAAAATTACTGCAGTTGGGTTTACATCAAATAGTTGAAAGTCCAGTGTGTCTCTATACAGACACCAAATGGTACTTTGTTGGTCTGTAGGAGACCCAGAGGATGTGAAAAGTGTTGGTATTTGACAACCTGGGAATAAGAACAGGTTGTTATAGCAAGACAAAGATGGTGGTCCTGGTGAATGTTGAAAAAGTCTGTTGAGAAATGTTGACATGACATTGACTTTTTGTGTTTTGTTGACTGAAGTGAGATTGTTAGCTGTAATGTCTGCTACTGACAACTAGTTTATGTGTTTACTTTCATTCAGACTCAGAGACCAATGTTATAAATGATTCATATGTTTATTTGGAATGCTGACCAGCTTGCCCTCATATATGATGTTGTGGTGAGAGTTCTTTCTCTGAATCTCTAAAATGCAGTGGGCTTGAGCAGACATAGAATTGACATATATATTTATCTCACCCATGGAAAGAAAATAGTCTCCATAATCTAAATGTAAAGCACCTGTAATCAATATTTTAATATTCACATCATATCACATGACTACTAGTCTGTTAACTAACAAGCCCACACAGAATTATGACCAGCTCTGCAGTTCCTCTCAGATCTACAGAGAGCATCTTAGCATTTGATGAGTTGATGAAGACCAAACCAAAGCTAAAAGGAGAGTGAATACTGGACTTACATTTGACATGACGAAGCTTTGGTGGTCTAAACCTAACAGACATCAGTCTCAGATCTGTATGTCCTTGGGTTTTTATGCTAAATTGCCATAGCTGGTGCAAGAAGGTAGATTGATACAGAGGAAGGACCTGAATGCAGACATCTGAGGCAGAGCTTGATGCATTTCTATGATTTAACACACACAATGGAGGTACAAAGGCTTACAGGTTGGTGAGGCAGGCAATGGTCAAAACCAGAGAAGATAGTCCAAACAGGAACAATCATGAATCAAAAGTCCAGTAAACAGACCAGGTCCAATAAAGGTAGGTAACAGGTCTCAGGTACATGATGAATGAATAGAATGTAGATACAAAGTCTATAGAGAGCAAGACATGAAGTCCCACAGAGAACAGTGGAAGTGGACCAGTCTATGTAGTGAGCAGCTAATGAGGGAAAGAGTTGCAAGAGAGTAGCGGTCCAAGTCGGCAAGGCAACTGCAGGGCTGACGAGAAGTGGGAACAGGTGTGTAAATGGCAAAAGGAGAGAAAGAGTGAGGGCATCTGGTGGACAGCTTGAGGACAGCAGGTCTGGGGAGTTGGAGGAAAGTGCACGGCCTGTGAGAAATGAGCTGGAGCTGGAGACAGAGAGCAATGCTGAGGATGAAGAGGAGGACTGAGGAGCAGACTGTGACACTAAACTGTCCGCCCAACCTTATCCATCTGCAGTCCATAACACAAAATGTTCACTAGATCAGATAGACAGAGTTTACCTGTTTAACACTGGGCATTATGGGTTGTCTATTGCCTTAATACTGCTAAGTAGTGTATGCAAATCAGTTTATAGTGAGTTTGTCAGAGTCAGGAAACTGCGGAGGAATTAAAACAAATCCAAAGAGTCTTCTGACACCTTTACTCATGAGAAAAGGGCCGGGGTCCATTGTCTGCCAAGATTTGCTGCTGTCACTAATGATGTGGAGCACCAACCTACAGCCTGAAAAACTGCCAGAGACCAAATAAGTTTGACCACTGCCATGAGGCTGACAGGAGAGTGTGTTGGTATGAGACTGATAGACAAGATGCAGTTTCTGCTTTTAAGGAAGAAATGTCCGTTTCACGAGAGAAAAAGGCTTCAAGGATGAGAAGTTTCTTTCCCTTGTGACTTCTATATTGTCTTATGATCAGGGTTGTCTATATTCTAGCAAATGATAGCAGTATTGTATTCATGTATTTTGGAGGTGGAAGTGTTTGGACAGCACAGACTTCACAGTGAAACAGAGCTGCTGGAAGAATGCATATGAAACAATATCCAGGATGTTTCAAAGTCAGGTTATATAAGCTTGGCAAACAGGAGAGCTGTTTCCTCCGCACAGTAAACTTCAGTGAAAGCACAGTCTGATATGTGCTGTGGTATTTTGGCACCATGCAGCTGTGATGTAGGTTTGACACTTCTACTAGAATCTACATGTTCTGATGACAGTTTGAGTGAAGTTGTTTCCTTACCAATAAATACTAGAATGGAAAAGTATTTTATCTTCATTTTTTTAAGTAAAAAAAACATTGATTGAGCATTTACATGATAATGGCATTCTACATGACTCCATCCATTTAACCCTCACATATTGTTCATACTCTGACTAGTCACAGTATTTCCTCATATACTTAGTCTCTATACCAAACTTCTGAACCACAAATCATTCATAAAGAGCTCATCAGTCACAGAAAAACATGATTTATCCTTACAGTCTGTGTAAAGTCAATTCATTGATTTACTTCTAAACATATTATACATGTTGGAAAATGGTTACAGAAAACATGTGAAAAGGCTGATAACTATGCAGTACTGAATTGTGGAGATAGAGCCTCAAACTGTTTCTCACTCGCTCATTTTTCCTGATTTTCTGAGCCTGCAAAAAAGGGCTACTCCGTGACGTAGTGGCGTACCCTTGGTCCCTCCCCTACTATATAAGACCTAGAGTCCTCTCTCCTCAGTGGTTAACCTGCCTAGTGGCCAGTTATTGGTACTACATCTAACACTACTACCAATACAGTCTACAGTTAGCCAGTTAGCTGAGTTAGCCGCCGAGCTAGCAGGTGAGCTAGCGGCAGAAAGAGCTGTAGCGTCCATGTTTCTGGTAGAGGTGGTGACTTTGATTGACAGGTGACACTTGGTAGGGGGTGGGGTTTCAGCAAACTCGGCGGACAAAATGTGAAGAATGACTTTGGATGAATATCTGTCAAATATATTTCCTTTTTTGTAAATTCTGGGTTACTTTAGGGGAAGATATCAAATTTCAGGCTAAAAGAAAAAAAGTATTTGTACACATCTGATAACAGTATGTAAGGGTTAAAGGCATTTTAAAGAAAGGTTTTCTAGAGTTAGCAGCTCATTAAGACAGCATGGTTGACACCACACTTGCCAGGCTCTTTAGTTCTCTAATCATTTCTCAGATTGAAGCTCATGTGTAAGTGGTGATTTACCACCATCACTAACATCCAATAGTGTGTCACTGGTAATTAGTAATAGGCTTTTTTTTAGTATGTATAAATTAGTGTATGGAAAAGCTTTGACAACTGTTGTTTCTCAGTAGAAGTGTGTTTTCCGGGTGTGGACTGTTCTGCAGAGTGCCAAGACAGGGAAAAAAAACAACTCGTGATATTACAGGTCTTCAGGGTATACTGTAAGTGGTTCAATACATCAGTGGAAGCTTTCTTCTTTGGGTTTTTTTTAAGGCTTGTGAGGCAGTCTTCTGAGTCCTGTGTTCAAGTTTCAGGACACCACCTTTTATAAGTGATACCTTTCTCTCTCTGCTCTCACTTTGCAGAAACTGATGAAGGCCACGTCCTTCAACACACTGTGCGAATAAAAAAAACCTAAAACACTGCAAAATTATTTAATGAATGAAGAGCAATATAAGTGCAATACTCATAATTGGATGAACTACAGGCACCGACCTGACCTCCACATTTTCACTTTAAGTATTACCTCATGTAATTGCTTTGTCCTTGGAAACTGGAATTAATCAGATCAGGGAGAACTACACATATATTCTATGATGTAAATGAGGATTTCAAAATTGTGAAGATGTAGCAAACTAAATAATAAAAAAATCCCCCAAAGCACAAAAACAAACCTCTTCCTTCCAAAAAAGTGATTGACGTCTTGATAACTCATTAAGAACATACTGTAACTTCTAGTGCATGTTAAGCAGTGATTCATCACAACAGTCTGTTACTGTATTTTCTGGGGATGTCATTGGGTCAGTCAGTCCAACGCTTTGGTCCAGACTGAAAAATATCAACAGCTAGTGAGCAGATTGTTGTGTAGTTTTTCTTCATCCAGTCAAATATATCTCTACAACTTGAATAAATAAGCACATGCATGGATTCCAGAGGATTAATCCTACATTTTTATGATCCTATGATTTTTCCAGCTGAAGGTATTTTTATGGCTTTGTCCACAGAAACTCAAATGTATGTACAATTATGTAAACACTACAATCTACTGACTCTGGTTGTGTTAAGTATGTAGATTCTTAATGGCGATACTGTGAGATTGAGTGTAGCTATTAAGCAGAATTATTGTTATGCAGTCTCAATGATATTATGCAGACATAATGGATTAACATAACACTTAAAATATGTCACTTTTTAACTTTTTTATGTGAAGAAATGACTAACTTTGCTGTCATCTCCTCAAGTTCCATTTTGTGAGACCGTCTCCAGTAATGTTTTACTAACAGAGGTCCACTTGATGATCAAACCCCTTCACTCTGCCTCACACACAGCAGAACCACCTGTCTCTTCCTTTCAAATGAACAGCACATAGCCTTCTTTTCTTTGAGTTTTTTATTCTTGGTTTGTCCTTCAGGAAGCGACTCCTTCTCTTCTGATCCATATGTTCTTCCTCTGTAACTGCACACAGACAGACAGGAGCTGCAAATGTAAATGAGGTTTCAGATGGCAGACTGTGAACTGAGATGTAAATAAAGAGTGAACTGTAGCAGCTGAGATACTCAGTGAAGATGAGAAGGAACTGCACATCTATAGGTATTACACTATTTGATAGCAGATATACTGTGCATACTAGATATAGACGTATATGCTCAGATATGTTCAAATGATGAGATTGTGGAGACAAATGTTGGACTAAAGTTGCACCATGGTGAAATATTGAATAAATATCCTAAAGTCTCATGGCAAAAACAGTACAGTAAAGTCATTTTGGAATCAAACTTTAGACAAGGCTTAGAAAACTGAAACCTGTAGGCTACATCGTCTGATTTTCAACTGTCACAACATTATGAGACACAATGTCATAAACATCCATCAAACCGCATTGCATTTGTTGAAACCGACATCTTTACAGTGTTTTCAGGGTCATGTTGTGACATGTTAGATTGATGTGCAGTTTGCATGACACAGCCTGTATGAGCTCCATCTATATGCACATTATCAGTAACTATCATCAGTCACAAGTTCAGCGCTCCCCAGGAGGCGAGGAAATGGTGGTGGATCCACTCTTCCTCACGCTGCACATGCCACTACTTCAGCCAGACGTTTCCTCCATTTCCAAGAATGTTTTCTACAGCCCCCCTGCAGAGGTTCATGTGAACATGTGATAGCTCCTGGCTTCCACAAGCAATGATCTGACAAGCAATGAAAGTGAAAACAAGTTAATTCTGCCTTGAATTGAACTGAAGAATTTTTGTTTTCATGCTTGACATTATTGCAGGACAGCAGATGATGACAAATGTGTCATTTTTATTTCTATTTTTGTGCTTTTCTTTTCTTTTCTTTTACTTGCACTTTAGAAGACCTGATTCTCAACACACTGTGGCCACTGTCACCACTTAGTCTCTGGGACTGAATATAGATATCATTTTCCACTCAGTTTCTCTATGAAAGCTTGAGTTAAATAGTCACAGTGAGTTAAACAGTCAAATCCAAGACTGCAGTCATCAAATGGAAATTAAAACTTAGACATTTGGCATATTTGAAGTCTTTGGCATCTTCACTAGATTTTAAAACAATAATCTCAGAGAACTGTGACTTTTATTGTGGTGGAGGGGTTTGAGTGTCCCTGTGACCCTGTGAGGTGTGAGGTCAGGGGTAATAGCCCCTGGTAAGGTCTCCCAAGGCAAATTGGTCCCAGGTGAGGGTCCAGACCAAGAACAATTCATCCACTCAATACAGTGTTATTTCAGGCCTGTGGGAACCTCGCCCAGAAGAGGCAGATGAGGGCACACTCCTGGAGCCAGGCATGAGAGGGGGGCTCATGGACGAGCGTCTGGTAGTTGGGCTTTGACCCATGGGGCCCAGTCAGACACAGCCCAAAGAAACAGCATGGAGTCATTGCCCTGTGGGCCAAATACCTGTTGTGTTGTCTTGCCAAATGGGTGGCAAGCAAGGGCATCTACCTGGATGTGATCATCTCAGGCATCATAAACTACCCTCCAGCCTTCTTTTGGGGAAGGAGCTTGGAGGTAGTGTTGGCGGTGGAGTAGTACAGACTAGATACAGTTGGATTCACCTCCTGGACGGGGCCTGGAGCATCTTTTTCAGAGTTGCCTGGGTTTACAGGTACCGGGTGGGTGTGCAGATATTCATGAGTCCCTAGAATGAGAGGGTCACCTACTTGCACAGCTTTATGTTACGTGCTTGTGTTCACTTGTGGTTAGGACCAATCTGCATTCTATGAGGATTCTTGTGTGATTGCATGATCTCATAAACCCAACTGCCAAACAAGGTAAGATGGTGGTAGATGGCGATAGACAGTTGGTTTATCCAGTCAACTGCCAATTGTGTTTTGAAAGTGCCTTCCCTTTACAAAACAGTTTCTAAGCATGACTTCTTCATGAGGTTCATGATACACCACGCTACACTTGCAATGCATTATCTCCTCCGATCCAAGGAGTTAATGCATCTTCTGTTTAATTTGTGTTACAGTAGAGAAAAAACAAATGTCTTTTTTAAGGAATGGGGCTTACAAGCTGCCAACAGTTCATATTCTCCACTCGTTAGACACTCTGATTGGCATAATCAGGTTACAACGAAGCTGTAAGGAAGAGGCCATCAACAGGAATTAGCATCACAGCATTGCACTAACCATCAGTTGTGTCAATGGGATCCATTATCAGATACGACAGAGGGAATACAAAGCACACGTGGCTACGAGCCCTGCGTTCGGAAGCCCACCTGATCAACCAGGAAATGGCTGCCTGATGAAATCTAACACTAACAGCGTCTTTCTAAGATGACGCAGGGAAGGAGGGGTAGAGTTTGGAGGGGGAGGCGGGTGTAGAAAATAGCAGTGGCAGACAGATTTGAGGTGACAAGGCGTGTACAAAGCCTTGTCAGGAGCCTGAGACGTGAAGAAAGGCTGTCAAGATGCAGAGGAAGGCAGGCATGCTGTGGTCTTTTGAAGGGGCTTGTCATTACAAGAAATTGTTTCTTCAGGTTTGATTTCTAATTTAGCCATCTATTTACAGCAATCATTTGAATATTCACCACTGATCACAGCATAAAACCATGTTGTGCGTGTCGTCTGTTGGAAGTAGTTTCGTGTATTTTTGGAGAAATCGCAGCTTTGCACCATTTAATTACCTGCCGGGGCTTGCTTGTAATTGTAAGTCAGAGCAGCGGCATAGGAGTTGTTATGTCAGCTTAATTTATAAGTTGGCGTATTGATATTATGTCAAACACTTTGACAACACTGTAGGTAGGCTAAATTGAGAGCTGTTTGACCATAAAAAAGACTGTGCAGTGAAAATAATCAGCAATTTACCTTGAATACAGATGCAGTTAAAAAAATAAGACAACAATTTAAAAAATCACTTGGAAATGAAAAGATAATTAACAGAAATAAAAGGGCACTGTATAAATACTAATTACCACAAAATGAAATAAAAGACAGACTTTTGAAAAAATGTGCCTGCTCAAAGGCAAATGTAGAGATAATGAAGGAACAAAAGAAAACAACAAATAAATTAAAGGTGGCATGCTGAAACTCAGCTGGAGTAGAATTTAAATAGAACAGTCGACAGATGCATCATGGTGGGAAATAAAATCAGAACATGATAATGAGGGGTGTGTAAGTGTTTACGTGGGATACAACCAATCATGTTAATCATGTTTCTGATCATTATCCGTGCGCTTCGTTTGCTATTTTTGGTTTTCATGAAAGCACTAATCAAGAAACAAACAGTGTGTTTAGATGTAAGAAATAGTGACTCGTCCTCTGTGTTCAGTCGCCGGCCTTTTTCTGTCCCAGGTTGATTTTGGTGATACCATTTACAGGTTTGTCTCACCTGTTATCACTCAGCCCTGAGATACATCACTAACTCTGCTTTCACTGCTCTTTATATAGCCTGGTCAGAGTACACTGCAACATGGGTACATTTTACTCTACAAAGTGATCTCAGTTCCTGACATACTTGAGTCAGAAGTTTTCATTTTCACAGAACACTTACAACCTCAGGTCACACATTCAGATTCATTTCAAAGTTCCTTCTGTCAGAACTGAACTGGAAAATCAACTTCTGTTATTACAGTCCCTGTTCCTGGAACCATCTTCAGACCAGACTGACACTTGAAACCCTCGTCCCTTTAAATGATTTGAAACGTAGGATAAAAGACGTAGTCACTGCTAGCTGCAGCTGTTTCCACTGAGCAACCTTTTACTGCTGCCTGTTCTGATTAGTATTTTGCACGTTTACCCTGTAGCCTACATATTACTGGTCTAATGTTGTTATTGCTGTTGTAAATAAAATAATATTTATTACAAACATAAGTTAAATAACAATGTTAATCAGTTATATCAGTCATGAATGCAGTGTGTGGATGAGTGAAATGTGTTGTGTGATATGTGCCAACACAACCGAAACCCAAAAATCTAACCCATCTGGTTGGTGGAGGCCTGGAAGGAAGAGAACAAGTAATTACAAAGCAGCCAGCTAAATAGGCTGAGGCCTAAGCTACACAGGTGTAGGTAGTTTCCCTGACGTCCTCTAGTCCCACCCACTGGCTCCTGAGCCAAGAAGCCCAAGGAAAAAGGGAGAGAGGGACGTCACACCCTCCCCCTTAAAAACTTCCAGGTCGACCATCCAAAACACAAACTGATTAGACATGTAAACCATTCCACTTACATGCAGAATGTCACTTAACATTAACTGAAACCAAACTGCCTTCCAATTGTGAATGTGTTGTAAACAAACCAACTTGGCCAAATACTTTTGACACCTTCCATGCGCCAACCCGTCACCTGGTACCACCTCAGCAACCTTGGATCCTTAGGAGCAAATTAAGAGGCAGATTAAATGAGAACAGCTGTAACAGAAGACATGTCAAAGCAACAAGACAACTTTTGGTCCAACATATAAAGTTGTAACAGCTATGCAAACTGAATTTTCACAGGAAACAGTGAGAAGCTATGGTCTATGATAAACACCTGAGCCCAAATATGCCCAAGTATTCACCAAGTCATCTGCAGCTAGACAAATCAATGTCTTACCCTTACAAATCCCAGCTATCCAAACCACAACACTGGAACAGAAGATACCAAACCAAAGTAGACATACAAAAGGATCCTCCAACCAAAAGCACCAAGGCTAACAAGCCACCAAAAATGTCCTGAGACACATGTGCCAACACAAAGGGGACCTTGCTACACCAACAAACCCCATGCACAAACAAGAGCATGAGCTGTAGTATCTACCAAAGCTGACAGACTCCACATTCCAAATAACAGTCTCACCGTCACAAAATCCAGTTCCATTTCCAAACCGAATTGGGTATATGTTAATCCTAAAGTATACCTGATCCATTTAACACTAAAGCATGTTCCATTGGCCAGTTCCTAGCAACCACCACTTTACATTGAGACATATTGGCATTATTGAATTTGGAAAGCATATGCAAGTTTCAGGTACAAAAGCACAGAACAAGCCATTACCAATGCCTGTGGGCTACAGAAACAGACTTTTAACATTCGTGCTGGCACCATAAGTACAATACAAGGTATGGGACAGCCATGATCACAACCAGACCTTCCCCAACCCTATCTAACTGCCACCAAAACTATCTAACTCCACTCAACCCTAGTCTTCGTGCCACTACTTGTGGGGGGTTCTTATGCACTGTAAACCACTGGGGCAGAAGAGCAACTGGAAAACCAGCGACCCCTCCGCATCCAGGGACGTGCTCCCGAGACAACTGCTCTACCCACGTTTGCAGCCACATTAAGTATGTACATGACCAATCCCCTAATGGGAAAAAGCCACCTAAACCTAACTGGGGATCCATGAGTCAACAAAAATGGCTATCCCAACCCAGGCATTGCAATTAAAAAGGCCAAACACTTACCAAATGCAGATCAGTTGAACTAAAAACAGAACAAAAGTTAACTGAATAAAACCCAAACAGGGCACAAATGCTACTCCTCTACTTCCAACCCCACAACCAGAACCTATGGAAGAACAAACAAATGTGTGAAACCCATACACATTGGCAACACAATACATGCTACCAAGGCCTATTCAAATGCCATGTGAATACAGCATGCCTAAGGCTGTAAGCAAATCAGTCAGACAACCAGTCTCACAAAAATCATGTCATTTTCACATTACGCTTTTAACCTTAGCAAAACAAGGTTTAGACGAGCCCCCATTTGTTACGAACCAGCTCAAAGTCCATAACAGAAATGGGAATCACACATGACAACACATATCTAAAATAATATTTATTACAAACATAAGTTAAATAACAATGTTAATCAGTTATATCAGTCATGAATGCAGTGTGTGGATGAGTGAAATGTGTTGTGCGATATGTGCCAACACAACCGAAACCCAAAAATCTAACCCATCTGGTTGGTGGAGGCCTGGAAGCAAGAGAAGAGAACAAGTAATTACAAAGCAGCCAGCTAAATAGGCTGAGGCCTAAGCTACACAGGTGTAGGTAGTTTCCCTGACGTCCTCTAGTCCCACCCACTGGCTCCTGAGCCAAGAAGCCCAAGGAAAAAGGGAGAGAGGGATGTCACATGCTGCTAACTTATCCTGTCTTTGCCAGGTTGAGGTTTGAATCTCAATGTAACTTCCTGGTTAAATAAAGGTTCAAGAAAATAAATAAATAAATTTCTAAAAATGTGTCATTAACTATTAACACCTGCCGAACACAAGTTCATGTTTTACCAAAAATAATTTTATAGACCTATTGTGGTACAGCAGTCTCAAAGTTTCAGACTGAGTGGATGAAAAGTCAGTTCAACCAAACGTCACATTTAAACTTATTTTTAATCATTTAACTTGTGATCTATCTAGCAATGCACATTTGGACAACTTATTTTAGTTTAATCAGAACAGAAGCATAGGAATTAACTTTAATGATCAAGTAAGTTGTCACATAAACCAAATGAAGGAATTAGACTGTATGAGATATGTATGTTTCTGCCTCCAAATATACAACAGAGTTGAACAGAATCATCAGTGTGTGATGCTCAAAGTATTAATCATGACATTTTAAAATGTCAGTAAAGTATCTCCCTGTTACTCTGGATAATCAACACATCTTACTAACAATAGTAGTCATTTAAAACAGTTTATTCTCTAGATCAAATCCACTGACTTGAGCTATCCAGAAGACTTGGGACACTCTGTGGACAGACATTATGGTTTAATGTATTAAAACTGCAAGGAAATAGATTATATATCAAGATTTTGAGAATAAAACCATTATGGCTAGAAAATATGTTTGGGTGCACTGGCCCTTTAAACCCACCCCGGCACAAATCTGACCAATAGCAATAACCTTTTTAAATCTTTTAACATAAAATCAACTGCTCATAAAGAACAATACAGATTAGTGTTAGTGTTAAAGGATCAATGTGAATCAGTTGCCATCATCCTCATGCAGTAACTCTTTGTTAGCAATAAATGAACAACTGATCAAGTATCACTATTAAATCCTGAATAGCTATGAATAAAGAAGTAATTAGTAGATAATGGGCCTCATGAAAGAACCTTTTTTCATATTCTTTTCCTAAAACTTATTATCCTGAGAGCTTTTTCTGGGGTTTGCTTGTACCAGTGTTCCAACTCACATGAACACATTCTCTTAATTGCACAAAATTGTCATAAATTGTTTGTTTCAGTTTGATGAATGCCACCTGTTCATGAGGAGGGTGAATGTTTGTGAGATGTGATCATTAGAATAATTAATGACTCTAAAATGTCTATATTAGGCTCCATGCTGTGCTCCATTAGCGGTTGAGTTGTATCACACACATGTTAAAGATTAAAAACACACATTTCACATTCTGTTTTCAGAAATCAGACAAAAAAATAAAATAAAAATAAAATCCAGAGTGTCAGTAGTAGGACCAGGACTGAGAGTATTAAAAACAGACCTGCAGAAAGACAGAGACTCTTCATTAAATATAGTTTATAAAATATAAAAGCCCTCTCAGTAAATGTGCAGCAATCATGATGATGATAATATGATGAACATATTTAACATACTATGTTTTTTGTTAATTAATGTTGGTTTCATATTTAAGATCCCCATTCATTCAAACAAGTGTTTCTATCCAGTAAAAGCAGTCTGTTGAGGACTCTTACATTCTGTGTCTACCTATGAGAACATTCTGTTTGGGAGACAATAGATGAATACTACTAATTTTCTCATAAACCTGTACATCCCTTCAGTGCTTCTAGCATGAGGCCCAATGACAACACACTTAAAGTCACAGTGAAGTTAGAAAGTATTTAGCTTCAATACTGTGACAGTCACAAGAGGGATTTAAATCAAATCCTTCACATTTGATTGGACCTCAACAAAGTGGGCTCAATGTTGTAATACAGAGAGAAACTGTACACACACACACACACACACACACACACACACACACACACACACACACACACACACACACACACACACACACACACACACACACACACACACACACACACACACACACACACACACCTGTTAGATCAGGAGAAGATGAATGAATGAACACATGTATTTGTAATTCTCTGATGAGTTATCAGACATATGGAAACGTTTTACAGGAAGATTAAAAAAGCATGTAAAATACTCTATGCTAAGATTTCTTATGGGATGACTTAACTGCATAATTAACAGAAACACTGAAAACTGGGAAGATGTTTTTTTATGTCACTGTCTTTAAGAGCAGAGATTAAGATGAGACATCACTGTATATAATCATTTATAATAATCACACTCCAGACATTTCTGTGAATCATCATTCTGTTTATCACTGAATCAGCTGCTAAGTGCCCTCAACATAATAAATACTTACTATTTTCTACATATTAACCAGGCAGTTATTGCTCCTCTAAAGTGGTGCACAAGGACTTCTTTTTTATTCCAGTGAAAACTATTCATGTTGATCATGGTTACACTTATATAGTAACAAAGCTTGAGACAAAATCCTTCCTATACAAATGCTGTTTAAACGCAGCATCTCAAGTGGATAAGTCATGACTGAGTTCCATGCACTGTCTTGGTTTTCTGACTAGCAGCAGCTGTAATCCAGCCATCACAGGAGGTAAGCTGTTAGCTCTGTTTAGCCGCTAGCTCTGCCAGCTGTGCCGAGGCATCCACAACAGCAGCTCAAAGTGCCGGGATCAAACCCAGCAAGTCATGCCAAACCGTGGTTCAGTTAAGAAGACTGAACACCACAACTGCCAAAGCTCCAACAGCCCCTAAAAACCCTCTAAAACTACTGCAGCCCCCTCCCCTCCCCTCCCCTCCCCCGCTATGACAATGTCTGCAAACTCACATTTGTCATTTCTCAAAGCAGTTCAGTTTCCAACTTTGTTTCCTTTTTATTCAATAAATTCACTTTATTGGTTTTTATTTATTTGATCAATTAATTTGTTAAAGATTAAAAAGGTCAAATATATTTTAAAATCCATCGATAACCTGCAGGCTACAACAATAAACAACACAATAACACACACACACACACACACACACACACACACACACACACACACACACACACACACACACACACACACACACACACACACTATAATTGGATTGTTGTAGAAGACTAAAATGAATTTGAGATAATAACACATTTTATACTGGGAAGAAGGAATTGGGGCACTTGCTCTCAATCACTTTCTCTCTCTCACACACACACACACACACACACAGCTTTGACAGCGCTCTTCATCTGTTCACCATGGATCATACATGTTTGCAGCAGTGCTAAATGATCTGTGTGAATAAAAATAACTGCAGATTTTCCAGGTTGGGAGTATTTGACAGTATATTGAAAACAAACCTGAGCTGAATATGGTTTTCACTTTCTTGAACATCATTATGTAAGTCTAAGCTGCCACAGCAACTACACAGTCAAGAACAGTGAAGTCATGGAGATTATGAAGCAAAGTATCTGGAAAATTCACACAAAAGCTTTTTCTATACAACAGACATGTTCTCACCAAGCCCATCCTCTAAGCAAGAAATGTACACATGCATACTACACACTCTGAAGACTGGCATGGTGCACTGCCCACACACTGCATGGAAGCACTACATGCACACTTTCATTGTTTAGTTGTTTTGCACACTTGCATTTCATATAGTAATTCTTCCTCTATGAATAGTGATATGACAGCATGCTTATCAAAAGAACAATAGGCATTGCTAAGCAACCACACATGGCAGGAATGTTAAACGTGATCTTATACAGCTGTGAAAATGACCCCTCATGCTAAAAGTCATTAAGAGTCATTTCCTATATTTAGCAAGGAAACTTCTAGAATATCAAGAATTATAATCAGAGTTAGGAGAGAAACCAGATTCCTGTCAGATTTAAAGACCTGTACTGTATTTAACAGTCACTAAAAAACATTAAATAGTGACACGTTATGCACCACTAAACATCTACTATCACACAATATCATGTCATATTTCAAATTTTGACATTGAACAGCTGTAAAAACACCTTTC
The DNA here is from genome assembly GCF_027409825.1 of Scomber japonicus. Lineage (NCBI taxonomy): Eukaryota > Metazoa > Chordata > Actinopteri > Scombriformes > Scombridae > Scomber > Scomber japonicus. The sequence continues at coordinate 3,553,978 of NC_070585.1, forward strand.
CCTGAAATTTGATGACTTCCCAAAATGTACAAAAATGAAAATATGGTGTGGTGTAAAGCCTAACCCAAAACACACTGCAAGGGTGTAGAATATGACCAGTATGGAAGGGTTCAAACAAGTGCTGAGTGGACATTTTGTTTAACAAATCAACACATCTGTTCACAATAGCTGCAAAAATATCCTAAAATTAAAGTTTATCATGCAGTTGGAGCTAAATCTAACATTTCACATTCCAGTTCCATGACCTAATTCCTTACTGAATCATGTAAATATGCAAGTATCATATGCATATTTATGCATATCACAGTGTATCACATTAGTGATGTGTTGATTCGGGCTCAGTGTGACAGGAAGTCAGACTCAATTTACTCCACGAGAAAACTTCTTAAACCGAAGTGCAAAGGTATGATTTAGCTCACGTCTTATTATTTAAATGAGTTTGTTTTCCTGCAGTGTGGTGTGTGTTTACACCCAAAAAGACACACATATTTCTATATGCCGCCCCCCTTGCCCCCTGCTGTGTGAGAGCAGCCTTCCCGGGCCCATCAAGGGGTCTGAACGGTGTAATTAACAGAGTCTCCCGGGCCCCTGCCTCAGCGCCCAAACAGCCTTCCCCTAATGAACCACGGCTACGGTGAAGTACAGGTCGCGTAAATTGAAAGCTTGGCTGACCGTTTAACCCTGCCAAACACTTCCACCACCTCCTGTGAACACACACACGCGCACGCTAATGTGTCAGTACAGCCCCAGCTTCTCCCTCAGGGGCGTCAGACCAAGGGGCCAGCTTGTTTTGGCCTCTGACAGGTTTGTATGTTTATCTGCTTGCTTTTCCCCCATCCTCACATCCTCCTAACAACTCGGGGCAGCATCACAGGACTTCAAAGGTGCCTACCCCCCCCCCCCCCCACAAACAAACACATCAGGCTGCAGTCTGTGTGTGTGTATGTGTCTGTGTGTGTGTATGTGTGTGTGTGTGCATTTCTAGCCAGAGATAGGGTTGGATGTAATTGAGCAGGCATTAACAGATGCCCAGCAGAGACAGGCCCACAGTGAGCGAGCTGATTTAGCTTGAAAGAGCTGGCCCTCTGCAGAAGGGTGGGAGAAAAACCACACACACACACACACACACACACACACACACACACACACACACACACAAACACACAAACACGCAAACACGCACACACGCACACACGCACACACGCACACACGCACGCACACACACACACACACACACACACACACACACACACACACACACACACAAACACATGGCACAAACTCCCCAACGAGCTGAAAACGTACACCCACCCACTCTCTAGAGGCTGCGGTTATATTTACCTCGGGCAGAGTTAAGGCAGAGAAGAAAACTGGAAAACTAAGGCAAGAGGCGAGGAGGAGGAGCAGATGGGGGGGAGGGGGGGTTCTGGCCGTTGAGAAGAAGTGGCGAACGCTGGAGACAGAAGCTCCCTGGTGACCAGACTAGCCTGGCGGAAACGCATCACTGCCTTCCCCTATTACATCCACAACGCTACAGGCAATTTTCTCTCCCCTGTCTGGCTCAGAGATCCTCTTCTTCCTCCTCTTATTCTTCTGCCACCCACAATAGGCAGATTGTATGAAGACAGCATCCACAAGCCACCATCCTGAATGTCCAAATGTTAAGAGTTCCTCTTTTAAACCCCCGTTTTTCCTTTTTTTTCCTTTAAGGGCATGTCTGGACTCGGTGCACTTTTTTAAGCTTCATCCAGATCTAATTATACTGAAAGATTAAACTTCAAACAGGGCAGTCTTCCACTGCCTGCAACAGGAAGCTGCTGAATTAAAGTGCAGGCCAGTAAAGATGAGGACACATATCCTCATATACAAAATAGCACACAAACACATAGAGATGATGAAATATTGTTTCCTTTTAATTCACACTGAATGAACAAGCCAAGAACTGTTAGCATGGACACGCTCACTCATTCTTTAGGGTAGTTGCAGCAGTGTTGCCATGTTTTACTCACTGTTTAACCTCTTAGTCCCTAGGAATCTGCTCTCCCTCAGTAAGAAGCTTGTGTTTACTTTAACTAGAAATTGTTATACTAGCTTCACTAGCCAAGGTTCTTCTGAACAAAAAGAATAAGTTGTGTGTCTATGTTTTTCAGTGTTTAACTGACCTTTGAAATTTCTATATTTTTCTTATCGTCAACAAATTTCATGTACAAAGCCGAACCAACCATGAACTCATCCTACTTACATGTACTGTGATTGTATCCAAAGCTTGATATATTGTATTCATCTGTGCTGTAGACTTCTGTTGTTGTCTAAAAACCAATAAAAACATGTCAATGGTAAATAGACTGTACTTATATAATACTTTAATAGTCTTTTTGACCTCTCAAAGCTCTTTTACACTACATGTCACATTCATCCATTCACACACATTCACACACACATGTTGGTGCAGCCATCAGGAGCAATGTGGGGTTAAGTATCTTGCCCAACATCAACATGAGGACTGGAGGAGCTTCGAATCAAACCACTGATCTTCAGATTGGTGGACTCCCTGCTGTACCTCCTGAACCCTGTGAATGAGTCACACCACTGCACTGGGTGACATGTTCCTTCACCACTAACATTACACTGACTATTTTTTATATAAACAGTCCCAAAAAATGTCATATGATGCCCCTGATTATCATCAAGCATGGATAATCACATTGATCACATTTTGATGCTTGGTCCTGTTCACAGAGCACTGATACCTTGATGTGCTCCATATCGTAACTCTTCTATACATAGTTATTTATAATATACAATGCAGTACAAAGTCAAGAGGTTGTGATATCTGCACATGCTCAGTGACTTCTTACATAGAACTACTCTCCAGAGTGAACTCATTATCACTTCTATTAGTCTTTGGAGCTACAAACGTGTTACACCTGAGTCTGACTGTGACATGGTGAGGATGCTTGGGAAGCTACAGCTGGACAAATTACTGACTTTGATTGACGGTGTTAACATTTGCCTAAATAAGTGTAAATGAACTAACCTAACAGGTAGATACACACCAAACAGGTTAGCTGTAACAGGCATGTAGGACTGCTCTGAAACCAAACATAGAGTTTCCAATTCTGTGATAACTTGTACAAAAAAGACAAAGAACCTGAGATAAAACGCCAAATCATGTGGGGGGGGGGGGGGGGGTTGAGATGAGACAAACAGCACACTGAATGGTCTTTGTTACTTCTGTGCTCATGTTACAAATCAGCAATCTTTATGGAAAAAGGATATGAGCCTTTAAACAATATATCACACTATGTAATGTGTGTACTGTCAGCAGCAGCTGCTCCAGGCTGGAACTGTCTAACACTCCCACACTTATAGGTCTACATGATGACAACTGAACCATTTCCATGTCCAAGATGTGGTTCAAAGCATGGGAAAGTATGTGGATTCTGAGTAAGAGTTCTAATGTTGCACTGAATGAAACATATTGGAGCCATATTGTGGTTTACATTAACAAAGCAATGCATCTGAAACACTTTCTTTTCAAGTGCTACATATGAACAATCATGTTCTGTGGTTGCATCACATATGGTAAAGAAACAAAGATATATCTGTTGTATGGTAGAATCCAGCTTGTGTAACTGATGACTATCAACTTAAAGGGTTTACTACTATGATATATTTATTTAACCCTTTAACACATACAGTAGTGGTCACTGCAGTGGACAGCTATTCAAATGCTGTTTTCTTATGTATGAAAGGATGTTGATGGTAGAGTTACACTTCAGCCTCCACAGTGGACACTAGTGCATCATCCCATACACTACCACTTAACCTGCAGTCATGTTTCTGGTTGTAGATCAGTTGATTTATGTTATTATAATGTAAACGTATATCATTTGGTGAAAGAAAAAATGAAGTTTGAATTTTTTTTTCAAGCCTAAAGAGAAATGAAAAAAACATGAGGAGAAAAATCCTGACTGAGGTTATTATAATTCATGCATGAAAGGGTTAAAATATACACATTACAGAATATGTAGATGATTTAGAGAAAATGACATGTTACACAGACAAACAGTCATTAGGATCTAGTAGTGGTATATTGAAGAAAAGGAGCAGGTACATTCATAGTGATAGGAAACCTTTGTGAATCACACACAGCAGGAAGTGCAATCACAACCAAATCACTTCATACCATTAACCTTGTTGAACATCATCAGTGGTACATGTTGATCATGTACTCAGCTGAGTTGGACCAATCTGAGTGTTAGTGCACTTATAATCAAATACGAGCTGGCTCTGACCCTTACAGTTTGTTACCAAGCAGCTGAAGTCAATGCAGTAGAACCTTAAAGCACCACTGAAGTGTTTTTTAGTTATCATGGTATACATCCAGTCGACTCTAATAAATGTGCTGGTTGTCATTTTGAAAATTATTGCTCCATTAATATGATGACATAGCTTAGATGTCTGCCGTATAGGAAGTGATTGACAGCTGTGATTGACAGTTAGCTCACCTGCCACTCTTTCTCGCTCTGAATCGGACTATTGTTGTAATACTTCACTAAGTTTAATTACCTGATAACGATAGCTGTCATGTTAGCACCATCAGAACACACACCAGCAGAATGAGGAACAGTTTCCCCTCCTCTGGATATAAGACTGCTAAATAAATGACGCACACATGAGGAAAGTGCAATACTATGAAAAAGATATATATTAATACACACACACACACACACACACACACACACACACACACACACACACACACACACACACACACACACACACACACACACACACACACACACACACACTTAGTCTGAGTGTTTCTATTTTATCGGGCAAAGCTTCTCCAGTTATTACGGTAAAAGTGGAGCGGCCTTCAGAATCTCACAGACCACTGTGTATAGCCAATCTACTCACGTGACCCTAATCAGCCAATCAAATCCGTGCATTCGGACACATGGACAGACTGGACAGTCAGTGAGATACACACAGAGAAAAGAGGAGAGACAGAGAGGAGGCAGATAAGAGCTAAAACTAAGCACTTTATTTAAGAAGCAGAATCATAAGCTTTCTGTAATGCACTTTATTTTGAAATGTCATCTTTATTTGATATAAGAAATAGCATGTATTTATCTTTTTATTCTTATTTATTTTATAATGTATTTGAATCCCAGCAGTTGAGTGTAAATACTAATAAATGAATTGTACTGTATTTATGTGACAGTCTACAATCTAGCCACTAGACACAGATGCTGATGGAACTACAATGAAAAACAACACACACATTATGATGTTCTGGACCTTCACTTGAGAACAGTTACACTAATTGGACCTCAGTGAATTTTAATTGAATACCTCTTGAACCTTCTATCTTGAAAGTAGCTATAACATTAACCCAAGTCTGCAGCACTGTGTTCCCAGTAAGCTAGCATTGCATGAGCTTGGGTTGGTGAGTAAGTTTTGAATCAAGCATCATTTCTGAATTGAATCAGACACCAAAGAATCGGGACTGAATCAAATTATGTAAGCGTCAGGAAGATAAAGGGAGCCAGAGAGCACCACAGGCAAGATATAAACTCTTATAACAATACAAATCTCAATATGTTTATTGGTATAAATGTGTGTAAGTCTAGCTATGGGTGTACATATGTGTATTTATTGTAGTATTTATAAGGTTAATTAGGAGTATTTTGGGAATATTTATTTCTAAATTATGTGGATACACTCTCAACTGCTTCCTTTTCTTTTTTTATTGAATGTTTCCTTATTACTGAGACTTTTATGGAGAGATGATATATGTGATAAACCTTTTTGTTTGACTAGTTTATTACTAAACCTGCTCTTCTCATGCCACACCATCACATGCTGCACCACCAACTACTATCAAGTACATTCTCCACCTGATGGAACCACTGTACAGGTCAGTATATGTCTGTACCTGACACTCCTAATACACTGCATCTGTATGAGAGACGCTGCATATGTGTCACCCTGGCAACGGCAGGCAGAGGCCTCTTCACACCTGTTTGTGAAATGAGCTAAGCCGACGGATGCAGTGTGATCCAGCCAGGATGCTGCTGCTGCAAACACATACACACACACACACACACACACACACACACACACACACACAATTAATCACATGATCTGTCACTATGTATGTGTGTGTGTGTTTTTTTTAATTATATATGTTTTTACCTAGAAGATATTGCACCTGTCACACCCATCTGGTCACACACACTGCATAAGGTCAAACCCGGGCAGCAGCATCCAGGATGTGGGTTCATTACACAGCTCATCAGCAGCATGCCTCTCCAGAGCCCCATAAGTGTCTCCAGCATAATTCCAAACTAGCCTGGTCCACTTGGCAATGATCAGCGTGAATGTGTAGTAGTCTGTGTTTATGCCAGTGCAAATTGTCTTACACGGCACATAATAATATCCTCTAATGCATGTACGAGGCTTGACTTTCTAACAATGGAGGAACAGGAAATGCATCCACAACTTGCTCATGTGTTAAAGTCCATGTAAAGTAAGAATAAATATGTGTTCTGAGTTTGACATACCACAGAAAAGTATGTTGTTAACCACCCTGCTAAATATGAATTTGGTGATTAAAAAAATATATGAAATTAGGCTTCAAAGTTGTGTAAAAATATGCATCTGTCTCTGCTACTAAACACTGGGGCCGCTGAGTTCACTGAAACCCCGCCCCCTACCAAGTGTCACCTGTCAATCAAAGTCACCACCTCTACCAGAAACATGGACGCTATGTCTGAGAGCTTTCTGCTGCTAACTCAGCTGCTAGCTCGGCGGCTAACTCAGCTAACTGGCTAACTGTAGACTATAGTAGTAGTAGTGTGTGCTGAATGTATTTATACCTCTACAGCAGCAGGGGCGGGGTTATGCTAATCAGACCCGCCCACTAAATCCTGAACACAGAAATCTTGAAACACAGTTTGTGAAGCCTAGCTCCACAATTCAAATCTAAATGGTTGAAATGCTTTTTACACCTTTTTTAGAAATACATTTATGACCTATTTAATGTGTTTAGAAGAAAATGTCTGAATTCACTTTACACGGTTTTACCATGTGTGATCAAGAGTAGGAAACAATCTTTAGAAAGAAAAACATGTTATGTTGACTTTCCATTTCTGTCCATCAATAGTTGAGAATAAACTGTGTATGTAAGGAGAGCATGCTGCTTTATTGTGTGTGTATGATGTCTGCCAAGAGGAATGCTGTAGGTGATTTACATGTAAAAAAAAAAAGAATAAATAAGAAAATAAAAAGCAAAATATTCAATGTGTTTTGAATGATAATTACAATGTGTTGTCTCTCTGAGTGGGTGTAATGTTTGCCTATATATGACAGTTTCCTGTCAGGATTGTTTTATTGTGACAGCAGTATGGAGACAGGTTCAAAGAAATATTGTCCGATACGAAGGACCAGCGTGGCAAGTGACAGATGTTGTGATGCTGAGAAAAAAAAAAAGAAGAGATGGGAAAGAGAGGAAACACGTGTTGGAAGCAGTTGTGCTCGTACAGAAGGAGGAGTCACCCAGCTCCTGATCCTTGGCTGTCTAATTATAATTTATGTTAATGGGGGGAAATCAGGACATTAAGAGTATCTTGTGAAATTAAGATATAATTGACTAACACTTTCTGCCAAAATGGCTCTAATCCAGAAAACTGGAGGACATCCGACCAACAATTTAAAGGAAACCCCCGTCCCATTGCTCCAAAATCTCCTTCAGTCAGGTGGACTGTGAGGACCATAGCATATGATTCACATCATTTTCATACATATCAAACCATTGAGCGAGCCCTCGAGCATCCCTATTCATTATGTTCCTGCTTTTAAGCTTGAGATTCAGTCCAGTGCAAAAGAGGTTTAAGAGGACCGCTGGTACTGGCCTTTCATCTTTGACTTCAGAAGCAATTACGTGTTGAGCTCTGGTCACATCACACAGAAGCACAGCGATGTTCATCTGTGTGTGCTTGTGAAAAAGCTCAGTGACATGGCTGAACTGCTGCAGGTAACTCAACAGCCAGTTAGGAGTGTGTGCTAACATTACTCAGTCACTATAGAAGTGTCAGGTACATGTGTGTTTAGTCCCTTCTGCTTCAGTGGTTTTAAATGCCATACGATGCTCATTATAAAATGTGTTAGTCTGTTTGTGTAGTAATAGAAGTTTGGGTTGTTGTATGTATGTATTTGCATATCAATAAATCAATTATGCTCCACCGTTGACTGACAAGCTGATGATAAGACAGAACAAGTGAAGACCCAGAACAATATAAAATAAATAAATAAATAAATAAAGTAAAATAAGAGAATAAGTTTAAAAGTCCAAAATGAAACGGATGATATAAAATGGAATAAGAAGATGAAACATAAGGGTTGAGCATAGCTCAGCGGGTAGCGCTCCCGCCCCATGTGTTGAGGCTATAGTCCTCGTTGCAGGTGACCCCGGTTCGAATCCCGAGCCGAGTGGTCTTCTCCTGCGTGTCATTCCCCCTCTCTCTACCTCCTGTTTCCTGTCTATCTCCACTGTCCTGTACATTAAAGGCAAAAAAGTCCAAAAAAATGTACTTTAAAAAAGAAGATGAAACATATAATAATGATAATATTAATAGTAATACTAATATTATAAAATAAAGAGCATATGTATCTGTCTATAATATGAAGGTGCCCATAATGCAAAACGCATACTGTAGAAACACATCTTCCCATAGGTACTATCTATCCATCTATCTACCTACCTACCTACCTATCTATCTATCCATCTACCCACCCACCCACCCACCCACCCATCCATCTGTTCATACAGGACTCCACTCTATAATACCTATGCATAAGTCATAGCTCTTAGAGTGATATGAAAGTGAATAGTGAAATCCAGCTAATAGGATATGATAGCTTCAACTATTTGGGACTTTTCTGCTCTCCATTACCTCTAAACACTGTCAGGAGAGTTTACTGAGGGTCAGATGAGGGGGAATTTATCAAAGTTGAACTGGATGAGAAAGATCTGCTCACACTGACTTTGTGCCTCTAGTGATTCCTTTCAGATGTTGTGGCTTGCTCTCCAACATCCAGTCACTGATTTGTTCAATGTACAATGTATCTCAGTCATATCTGTCCACATGTTGCCATTGTGTGGTTCAACACAATTTAAGTTAGTTGAACATAGTGGAATTTAATCCTCACATCTTTTTTCACTCTAAATACCAATTTGAAGGTATTTCGTATTTTGTAAACCTAAATAGGACAGTGGCAGAAGTTGATATAATGTGCTCAACCATATTAAATGTTGCCCTACAGTCCAAAAACACAACAAGTGACATTTTGCCTCAGTCAGCTTTTGTCCCTGTTTTCAGATGAAGATGAAGACACATTCTGCCATAAACACATGTGCAGCATAGTCATTGTCATTATGTGTGTTTAGAGAGGACAGCTCAGATCATAGTAGACATGTTAACAGGTTGACTCTGTATTTCACTGGATTACCTGAGTCAAACAATGCAATGGTTAGTTTTCCAGGTAGTAGTCTCCTCTTTATTCTAAGGCTGAGCAGGCTAAACAAAAAACTGTCTGAGAAGCAACACAGATGACAGGACAAAGAGTTGGATAAAGCAGAGCAAAGTGAACCAGAACACAGGATCCAACAGAGACTGAACACAAACAGGACACAGGTGAAGCACATGGGGAAATCAACTAAGGTGAGGAATCACTGAAAGTAAAGGTAACACATTTCAATATCAAACAGAAACTAAAACACAAACAGAAACTAAAAGGCAGGATGTGACATTAATGAGCTGCTGTGTTGGAAACTCAGGTGCAGGAATCAGTGGTGGAAAGTAACTAAGTACATTTACTCAGGTGCTGAGTGAGTACTTCCATTTGATGCTACTTTACACTTCCACTCTACTATATTTCAGAAGGAAACGTTGTACTTTCTCCCCCACTACATGTATTATATGTGTAGCTGTGGCATCTTATCATATTACAGATGTTGGAGTTGTTAGTATTTACACTAAATACATAATCATTCAAGAATTTTCCATAAAGCAAAGTTTAGAAAGTGAAGTATGAAATATGAATACATTTAGCTGAGATCTTAAAAGCAGGTGTTTTACTAGCGATGGAGTAACCTTACATTGTGCTATTGCTACTTTTACCTATCAATGCTCTGAATAAGTGCTGAATACATGCAGACTGTGGTCACTAATATAACACTACACTAGTTTCTATCTGGTTCTTAGGGTTGAGAAGGTTACTTTGTAACTATAATAATAGGTCAGATTACTAGTTACTCTGATTAAAATGTAGTAATGTAACTATTTCAATGACTTAAAGTAAAGTAACTTATTACTTTTCAATGACTTTTCTAATGTTCTAACTCAATGTTTTCATGTGTCAGGGTAAATGTTCCTATTATTTATCCTATAAAGCAACATTTATCTGTCATTGTAAAATGTATTCATTAGTTTATGTAGATTTTAGAATATAAAATAAAGATATTTGATGAAAAAAGTCAAAAGTCTTTCATGAGCTTAATTGTTACTGTGACTACATTTAAACTCATGTGTGCTCTAAATAATCCTACATCATGATTTATTGACTAAATATAAAATAGATTGATTAAAACCATCAATATATGTATTCAGTAACATGTTCAATATTAAAAAATGAGTCAAATCTTAAAGGTGTGACTTCAGATGTAACCTCCTTTGTAATCATCAACATTTTCATCATTTAATGACACTTTTTCTCTCAGTAACTATAACAGATTATAGTTATATTTATTTTCTAATTAAATGACATGACTGTTACATGGAACTAGTTAGTCTCCTTGCAGCTGGCGCTCACTGTCAAAACAAATATCAATTAAAACTTTGATAAAAATGTGCATGAAACACACATGGAAAAAAATATCAAAGCAATTGTTTAAAGACATCATGATTTTTTTTCTTTCTTTTTAGAAATCATAAAGCAAAATAAGAAAAAAAAGTAATGTAAGAGCTCATCATAAAATCATCAACAAAGTCTTTTTGTGTCATGTGGAATGAATGCTGAATGGGAGTGTGCCTCCGTTTGATAGATCAGCATCATCATAAGCCATGACACAAACACTGAATTAATCATAAATAATCATCTCAGCCATCATCATGAAACCGTTTGAGGTAATGATGAAACTTGTGCTTGCATGTAATGAATTTGTAGACGCTGGCAGTGAAAAGCACTTTAACGGTAATCATTTCCCTGTACACTGCATCATAATTGTGTATTAATAAAACATGCATGTGTTTTGTACAGACTGTATGATTCTCTGTGTATTTGATGAAGAGAGACTAATCCAGCTTGCCTACATCTGGCTCTGAATGTCACTGTGAAGCCCCACAGACTGAAAGGCTATCTGTGATCTGTGTGTGTGTGTGTGTGTGTGTGTGTGTGTGTGTGTGTGTGTGTGTGTGTGTGTGTGTGTGTGTGTGTGGTGACATGTTGGTCTACTCGATGCCAATAAAACAGCAGGGTGGATTTTTTTAAGCTGAGAATTATCTTGCCAAGATGCTTTTGGATCTGAATAACGCTTTTGTTATGAGCAACACCACCACAAATAAAAGCTCAAAATGACAAATCGTTATGTTATAAATGCTTTTTTTTCCGCTCCAGCTGCAAACAACTGGCTGGAATGATTGAATTTCTCTGGCTTTTTTTTTCAGAAAAAAGAATGGCATTGTTCTGCTATTGTACAAGTGAGCCAATAATGTGTGTTACACTGGCAGCTGCAATTATTTCACTCCTACCGGCAGCTGTCGGTTTTCACACTCATAAAGATAATGTTCAGTGGCACTATGGTGGGGAAAAAAAAGAAAAGAAAAAAAGGGGGAGAGCAGTGGCAGGGAAAACCCACTGCGATGAGTGGCAGCAGTGTTAAATTCAACAGTGGCTTTGAGGCTTGCTCTTCCACTACTGCAAATGACTTATTTTCTCTCATCTTAGTCCAAAACATACAAAGAGGAAGGCAGGTAGGCCGTGGGCAAAATGACATACGCTGTTCAGAGAGAGATGGAGGATGAAGAAGATGGAGAAAAAAAAGATCAGAGAGCAGGGAATGAGAACACGGCGGGAACAGATGATACAGATTTTCGGCGAAGATTTGTCTTGAAGTGAGAGGAGAGGAGAGGGGCCGCTGCTTTCACCTCCGCCCGCCCGTCTAAAGGGGATTTGTGCAAAGACCCGAACTGTACGAGTGTCTGATAAGATGAAAACCTCTTGACAGAGAAGGGGGCTGGAGGTCGGTCTCAGTGGTGAGGCTTCACATTGTTAAAGTTCAACCTGCGAGGAAGCCAGTCAAACTGTCCGTCCACTCACTCACACACACTCCCTCTCTCCCTCTCTCTCTCTCTCTCTCCCAGGCCCTGCCCTCCTCATCTATCATGACCGACTGCCCACGCTCACGGCCATAATTCATTCCTAGTCTGTGGGAAAGAATGCGGAGCGGCGGCGGCTTTTAATGCAGGTTTCAGCGCGAGAAAAGACATGAGAGGGAAGGAAATATGAGCGGACGGCTGAGAGACAAGAGGGATGTTTGATCCTGAGACAAAAGGAGGAGTAACTCTACTTTTCCTCAGGTCAGTCTGTCAATTAGCCTGCTTCTAGCCGTCAGCGAGGAAAGGTGTTAAAGGTGGAGGAAAAAGGCAGGAAGGCAGAGAGGAGGTGGGAGGAGAGCAGGCTAGATAAGAAGGCTCGTCTCTGAAGGGGGGAGAGCGGGAAGCGGACTCGTCTTCGCTCAGGGCCTCGCGGGCTGGAGGAGAAAAAAAAACCCTCTAAACTTTTGTCTTGTTCACAGCGAGAGCAGCCTGTGATCTTTCTCACCGCATCCTGTAAACACAGAAACATTAAAGTACGCTGCCATTTACAACCGTGCTCAACCTGACTCCAAAAATAATAATAATTAAAGCTGCAAGCAGCGGTGAACGGGCCCTCGCCCCCCCATGCATGTCGGTTTACAGATACAATAGGGCTTCATGCTGGTCAGTGCTCGGGCCCTAATTAAAGAAGCAGAAGGATCCCAAGGAAAGGAAATGAGGTCAATCTACGCAGCTCATGGGGAGACAACATGTAGCAGGCAGACAAATACTGTATCTGTGGCATTCATATGGAGGGGGGGATTTACATAATGTGACACTGCATTAAGAAACATCCGGGACACAGATCATTCCTCTAATCCTGGTCGACACAAAACCTACTCGCCCTGTCGAGCCCACCTGATCCTGCTGCTGCTGCTGCTGCCCCATCCATCTCTGAGTCCTCCCCCTGTTTAAATTCATCCAGCAGCTGTCTGGGGAGAGATGGTTTTGGGATGGATTGCAGGGTGTGTACACTTCCCCGACTAGGGCTTAAGTTGGATTTGCAAAAAAAAAAAAAAAAAAAAAAAAAAAAGAGCGTATATCATTTGAGCGATTTGCATTGTGCGTCTTTGGTTTGCCATTATCGTAATTGAGGGCTGTCCATTGTTGGCGGATCAGAGGAAGTGTTTTGCATAGGGGTACAAGAATCCCATGCAGTGATCTGTGCTGGGAGGGAGCCAAGCAAAAAAAAAAACTGTAGTGTTTAGAACCGCCGCGATTAGATTAAGAAATCCAATTTTGACATAAAGGCAAAGCCGTCAGAAACAGATGGAGCGCCTGTGAAATCCTTGCCTATCACTCAAGTCAAATACAAGATTATCTCCAGCAGGGGAGGAGAGAAAGTGGTCCCTCGTTTGTTATTTTTCAGCCACTCTCTCCCCCCCTCTCTCTCTCTCTCTATCTCATTCCGATAAAGCTACACACTTTCTCTCTCTGCTTCAAATACCAGCGACGAGATGATGTCAGGCAAGAGCAATCATTCTCCGGCTCCGACAGAACGTGCGCAAATGACTAATGATCCTATCATACTGACGCTATAAAAGAAATGAAGAGGATATTGGAATAACAAAGTAAAGATAGTCCGGCTCTTTTGTGAAGCATGTGTTTTATCTCCCCTCCATACATCAAGCAAATGTTGTGAGACGCTCTGTATGCTTTTGACTAAGTTAGTCGGGAGACGCAATCGTCACGCCGAAAGATGTGTCGGAGTTGTAAACATCACAATTAAGTTCTCCGAGCTGTAAAGCAGTAAATGTTTTTACTTCTGTGCGTTGAGTGGGAAGCCAAAGACTAAAGGTAGCTGACAGGTCCACTCACTGCCATGTCCGTACCGTCACATTAGAAAGTATGTGAGGCATTTCAGCGAAAAAGTGTACAAAAAGCAAGGAGTGAAAGACAATAGGATTTTAGTTGGTAAAAAAAAAAAAAAAAAAAAAGGTGCCAAGTGTCTATGCCAAGTCCAAAGTTAGACTAATGGAGAAACAGCATTCAGACACTCAATCAGAGGGAGGAGAGGAACTAACAAAGAATCCAGATATAGCAACACTTTCTGTAAGCTGAGCATGCTTTTGAAAAGTTGAGAGTCGTTCTACTCTTTCACAAGCCAACAGTTAGAGAACAAGAGCAACACTAAGGCAACAAAGCTACCAAGGGAAAAAAAAACAACAACCTAAAGTTCAGCTACTCCTGGAGACTGATGGAGATTAAAAAAGCTTGTATCGATTCCATGAAATTAAATAAAGGGCGCACTCCTCCTCTGAGAGAACCGAGCCAAGAAGTTTCAGAAACAGTGGAACAGAGTTGAATAACCCTCATCTCATCCTACCAACATATTTTACATACAAGGACTACACACTGGAGTCTCTGGAGACACCAAGAGTCAAATACTGTAAGAAACAACTGACACAGCAAAATGTATACATATATCTATATATTTACAATGAGGAAATCTGTGAGTGCTGCATTTGAGTCTGCCTGCTTTAAAATGACTGATAGTCTGTGCTGCTATGTTTAAACATGCATAGCCACATGGGTTAAATGTGAGCTACATGGCTTCAGAGTGAGCATGGGCTTGAACTGTCCCACATGGTTTCAGTAACATGGGCCACACATGTGAAGCCCATGTGGGCTGACTGTATGAGCCCCATAAGGGATGTAAGTGGGCCAAGTGGGCATGGGCATAAACAGGGCAGATTGTATAGACCCTTTCAGAAACATAAGGCCCACATGTGTAACTCACCCAGTTGGGCCCTACCTGAAACCCAGTCAGAACCCACTCAAAAAATAAAATAAAAAACATCTCTAAAATATTCTGCAGTGTTCCTGGGATTTAAACAGTAGGGACAGCCTTGCTTCTATTAGTGGAAGTGGGAGGTACTGTATAGGGGATATTGGTGACTTTTGACCAGGCTCCCTTGGGAACCCACTACTTTTTTATTTAAATAAACACAAACAAAATAGAACATCAATTAAAACAAAAACAGGAACAAATTGATTGACAAGATCATAAAAACAAGGAAATAATGGAATAAAGCGTCTTTAAGATATGACAAAAATATACCTATGGGGTTTGTGGGGAACATGGTTGGTAGGATTAGGGCTAAAGTCACATGATCAGACTGATCTGTAGACCAACACACTGCAACTTGGGAGGTCAAATGGAGAAAACATACAGTATATTGAAGGCAGGTGTTGTGCAGAGATATACCTTTGCTTTTGGCCTATTCAAAATAAAGTGTGTAAATGTAAGAAAATATATAAATATGTATTTAGATTGTTAAACCAAAGCCTTTAGCAGACATGCATCAGACGTCCTTCTACGTTAATGAACCTTTACATACTGTTCATATTCTGACCCTTCAAAGTATGCAGCAGGTCATGTGTTTATAATCTGTCCATGTACCACATGTTCTTATCAGTCATTAATAAATGGGTGAATAATCTTTCATTAATGTTTCACAGTCATAATGTGTTTATAGCGTTGCCTAAACAGGAGAAAAAAAACAGCCATAATTGTTTCAATGAATTTTAAATGCAATAACATTTTTGAATGTTAGGTTTCATTATAAAGATTAAAACCATCAATCAACACTGCCTGTGAACGGAAAGCCCCCCTTTTCTGTTAAACTACATAATCAATTCTACATTGACTGTAAAACTGCAAAAAGAACATTACTCTTGACCTTTTATTTTTTTTTAACTTGTGCAGAAGTTGTCTTTCCCTCTCTTTTGTCCTCTTGTTGCAATTGAATGTGGGATTGCAGACGGATCAGAGCTTCTTATACTGTCATTAGCTCACTGGCTCCATTTTCATCTTAGAATGACATTTTGTATTTGCAGTCTGCCAGATCCACCAAATCACTCCTTCCACTCCACCACATCAGTGAAACAGGGCCTCAGGTACTTTTTATAGTCCTAAGTAAAGCTGTCCTCCACTGTAAGGAGGACTCATGGATGTATTGTAAGAGCTGGATACTGGAGCAAAGATGGCTCCCATCATATCCAATAAGAAGTGCCAAACAAAGGTTCTAGCTTTGGTTTGCTTTCATGGCATGCTGCCCACTGAATATGTGCAGTGGTGTTTCCCCCACTAGCCTTTAGAACATATCTGGAGGTAGCCTAATGTAAAAAGAAAGAAATAAAAAAAGCAAAAACATAATATAACTGTAGAGGTTCCACATCTGGAACAGCAGCCATATAGAATACAATGTAAATAGTTCACTGTACAGTTTATATTGAATTCATCTTCCATAGCATGTACAGTATGTCAACACTCACTTCTCACTTTACTTTACCACTATCTAAACACTTACCTGTCTACATAATATCATTATTACACACTGTGGCTGAGTATGAAAACCTGCTGATATTGTTCTGCACATACTCTGTGAGTGGTGGTAGTATGCTATCAATAACAAATCATTGTGTGTGATTCAGTCATGTGTAAAAGGGAAAGTCAAAAGTGTTACACAAAACAACACATTTGAAACAATTATGATAGTTTTGTTGCTTTTTAGAAAAATATATGTATCATGCTGTTGTGCTGCGAGTTTGTGACCTCGGTGGGTTTTGGTGGGTCAATGTGCACAACAAAACAGCATTTTGAACCACATATCTATTTAGAAAGCATCAATAGTTGATCTGACTGATCAATAAATGTGATTAAACTTTGATTCATGTTTCAGAGAGCAGAGAGAGTGTATTTTGTTAGGTTTTACATCACTGAACGTGTAGTATCACACAATATAATTTCCTATTTAACCCAAGATATGAAAATAAATAACATAGCAATAAGAGGTAAAGGCTCAGTAACTGGGATATGACATTAGCTGAGTTTAAAAGCATTTCTCTGCCTCAGAAGGTGTAAGAAAAAGCTCAGCTTCAAACTTATTCCAACTGTGTCTAATCAATGTAGAATTAAGTCAAAGGAAGAAGTAAATCTGGCAATCCACTGATCACTAAGCTACAGAGACTTCATCCCCTTTTATCAAAAATATTCCTGCATGGTTAGACAAACAGGTTGCCTGTTCTTAGAAATGCTAGGTCTTTGATCAGTCAATCCACATAACTCCCAGCGGTTGTGAAATATGGCTTTATCCACTGGAATAAGGCTTCTGTGATTGATTGTAGGTCTGGAAAAGGAGGACATAAAAAATCTAACATGACAGGACACGGAAAATGGCTGGAAATGTTAATTTAACTGTCTTGGAGTGGAGGGGTTGAATGGATGGAGAATGAAAGGATGAAAATATGAATAAAGTGACCTGATTGTAATTAGTTGTCAAGGAAACAGCACTGAATCTGTAGTTTAGCACAATTTGCTGTGAAATGTCTCACACATCATTACAAATCAAAAATTATGTACAGTTGTTTGCCAAATTAGCTTAGCTTAATCATAACTGTAAACTGTGTGGAAACAAGCTAATTCAGCATGTTGCAATTCACACATAGTGAATAGAAATACTGTATGTCAGAGCAAATACTATATCAATGTCCATGTAGTCGTTGCAGTTGCACACGTGACTTGGCAAGCTCATGCTTATTCAGGTTCATGGGACATGTCATATTAATATTAATATCACTTCCTATAACATGCTCCATGTGACCATATTCAGCTTAATCATATGAGCTAATGACAAATGTCAGCATGCGTGCTCACATTAGTTAACTTTCTGATGTTCAATAGGACCTATTGAACATCAGAAAGTTAACTAATGTGAGCATATGGTATTTATGACCTATTGAATAGTTCATAAATACCATGCTTAATATTTACACTTTGCCAAATAGGAAGATCCTAAACATACTGTATAGCTGGGGCTGATGGGAATGTCATTACTTTGAAGGCATTTGATCATAGTGTTCTTTGCTATAGCCTGCTGGGAGGTTGCCTGGCACACAATAATGCTAAGCAGCTGGATAAACTTGTGAGGAAGGCACGCTTGGTGTTTGGCACTCACAGCTTAGAGACACTGAAGAAGGCAGTAGAAAGGGCTACAGGTGCAAAGGCACAAGCCATAATGAACAACCCCAAACACCCTCTGTACAACATCTTCAAAGTACAGGAGAGTAATTCTAGCAGCGGGAGGCTCATTGGCTTGCGCTGTAAGACACAACGGTCCAGGAGGTCCTTTGAACCTGCAGCCATAGACTATCTATCTAACTATCTATCTATCAAATGAAATATTGGACCTGATGGTGGCGCTAGATGAACAGTGAGAGGATCACCAAAGGTATTACAATTCATCCTTAAGAAGAATATGAATGTACTATCCATCCAGTAATTGTCAATATACTCTGACCTACAAATGTCAAGCTGTAGGTGGCACTAGAATTTTGTGACCATAGTCCCATTCCCATTAAGGAAGTTCCAGGTAAAATTTAGGAGGCGTGCACTTTACAGGAACGTCTTCTCACTCGGTCCTCTCAGCTGTTGCATCTCCATTGCAGAGAGGGACCTTGATAGGACCCACAGGGTTAGGGTTAGGTTAGAGTCTGGAGGTGAGGTAATTATTCTGCAATAGTTTGGATCGTCACGTAATCGTTGTGCGACAGTTTTGTCTGTGACATCACCGTCACCGAAAGCAAAACAACCCAACAAAGAAAACAACAAAGAGGAGGTCAGCATACATCTTCTTCTGCTGGGTTTTAGAAATCTCTTTTTAAATGAGTGCTGTCAAAGTAGGCTTATGGGTTTATCGATGTATTACCTCCTATGCTCATTAACCAGTGAGAGACTCTTCTGCGTATTTAACATTTTCAATCTATGTCATGACTGTTTGACTCTTTTGAAGGTGCAGGCAGTGTCTACCATCTTCTTTAGGTGACCCATTGAACGGTTTTTCACTTTCACTCATTTGTTCTATTCTGAGATCACCGACCTCCGCCCATGGTTGCATTTTCAGTCCCAAAACTCTTCAAGTCTCTAACTGGGATGCTTTTAAGAAGTCAAAGGTTTTGACAAACATTCAGAGAGCGAGCCATGCAAAGTTTTGAAATGAATCAATAAAAAGCCCAAATCTAAAAAGTGTATAGTGAACAGAGAAGATACTAAAACCGTTGTGTTAGTTAAAAGCCTCCTCGCAGCATTTTTCAAACACACTGGAGCCTCTTGACCTGACATAGTCAATAGGTCAGCTAAGATGAAACGAATGGTTTAGAAATCATCCTCTCTGCACTGACAATGCTATTGATCTAATATTTGCAATATTTCTTGAATTGAAAAAGTGGACATGCTTTTTAGTGTGTTGTTTTAATAGAAGGTCAGGTCAAATAGGACTCATACATTTTTTCAAGTGGGCTTAATAGGTTGAAGGGGGTCAGCAGGGCCAGTGGAATATGAATGGCAACATGTTTAGGGCCAATCAGCTGGGGTCAGGGTCATGAAACTCTATTTAGATTCATGACTAAGTGTGTACGCACAAATTCAAACATATGCATAAAACTGTGCTCACACATGGTTCTGCATTAGCCTGGGTAGCTAATGTTAGTAATGGATGGATTAAAGCAAAATAGCTTTGCAACTCGGATTGGATTCAAGGTGCAACGCTTTAATTGCAACGACCAAATTGAAAAGACAGAAGAATTAGGAGCAGAGTGGAGTTCTGCTACCAGACCTAATACTAATTAGTAACAAAAAGAAATCCCTCCTACTCTCTCTGACTTTGTTGTCTGTTGCAAGTTAATACATTTGCAATGTTTTAGTTTCAACTTGAACTCAGCTGTTCACCATAGTTTTATACTTTTATGTTTTGAAGTTTAAGATCTGTAGATTGTTTCATGCAATAGGTGCAGACAATCTACATGCTTTCTGTCCCAGTTCTATTCGGACTTTGGGAACAACAAATTGCAAAATGTCCTGAGAGTGGGGATTGTAATTTCCATATTTCTAAGTTTATGTAAATGAGAAGCTTAGTTAGTAGGAATTTTGCCAAGAATGCCCTTGTAGATAAAAAAAAAAGTGACTGAGGGAGTATACACAAAAAGCTGGTCGGTTCACTTCTGAGTATGATACATAATAGTGAGGAAAAGATGCATAGTTTGTAATGAATCTCAGAGTTCCGTTATAGATGCTATCCAACATGTGAAGACAGTGGAGAGGCACTCATGTACAACACATCACCATAATTAATGACAGTCAAAAGGACTCCACCAATTTATGTGTAAAACCAAATAAAAAGCAACACTTTTTTACTTAGTTAGTACCCTAAACCCCTAGGTATTTAAAAGTAAATACCAACTCAATTTGTTGATCATTTCTGAAGACTTTTCTCAGACAATGCTGATCTTACTGTTCTTGAATTAGAAAAAGCATGTGTGAAAAACTTTATCAAATACATACTTAGCAGGAATAGGTGCAAAGCATTAAATGACAGTATCATCAGCATATAAAGGAAAGGCAGTTTTAGGAATATTCAGTCCAAGACAATGTATGTATATAGTAGGGATCGACCGATTATCGGTTTGGCCGATTATCGGCGCCGATTTTCAGCATTTTGACACATATCTATATCGGCCTTTTAATTTAAAATTGACGGCCGATAAAAGAACAATTTAAAACTGGATTATTTTGGCTCTGCTCTGATGCAGCTGCGCCTCTCTCTGTTGTCACTGGCTGTCACTACTCTGTCTCCAACATTGTCCCACCCACAACACCATCTGATTGGTCACAAGCACGGTAACAGGTAATGAGCATGTACGGTGCACGCGCAGCAGCAGAGGCATCTCACGTCCCAAAGAGAGCGGTGCCTCGAGTCGAAGGTAAGTTAAGTCACCTGAAATTGTAATAAACAGTCCACAGTCCTCCTCTACAACTACTAGTAACATTACTATGAGCACATTAACGTTATAAACATAAGCGGCAACTTTGCTCGCTCACAGCCCCGCCTCCGTAGGATAATAGTAGTCTGCGTGTGTGAGTGAGAAAGTAGAAAACCTAATGAAGCTCCGTTTTATTGCAAAGACGTCAAGCACGTTGAGGCACGTTGTTGCAAAGGCTTTTAGCGTAGCGTTAGTTAGTTTTCCTTCTCTGTCTCTTGACGCTGTGTGTGTGTGTGTGTGTGTGTGTGTGTGTGTGTGTGTGTGATGAGCTAGGGGTAACGCCAGAAGAGCGGAGAAATGCATCATAATAAACAATGCAGCGTAGCGTTAGCCTACGTTAGCTTTCCCTTCTCTGTCTGTAGACGCTCCGCTATGTGTGTGTGTGTTTTTGTGTCGTTAAGCCACAGGAGAAGCTGCAGAGACTGACAGCAAAGTAACGTTACTGTCTGTCTGAGAGAAATCTGTAGGGCAGTAACATAATGTAGGCAAACAACTGCATCATAAAGTCTACATGAACTGCACGGTGTTAGATCAACAGTCTCTCCTATTGCTACTGTACTAGTTTTTCAGCTATAGTTACACTAATTGTTAGTAATGTAGCAGCCTAGTTTTGAATGACAGGGTCCCTGCTATCACATATTTATAACATTTTACCATTATATAACATTTACATAATACAAATCAACAACTTCCCAAATACTGTTTTAATTTTAAACATGATGAGTTGAGCATATGATGCATGTGGCCCCACGTTTAACTCTCTCTTTTTAAAAAAAAAAAAAAAACCCTTATTGTAGATGGACAGACCAACCACCTCCAAAAGTGCAGTGTGGCAGTACTTCAGCCAACCAACACCAGGGAAGGCAGTTTGCGACAAATGCACTGATGTTGTCAGCATGGGAGCAGCAACAGGAAAAAACAAAAATACGTCAAATCTGTGGTCCCATCTCAGGATTCATCACCCTGATTTACACAACATGGCACAGAAGAAAATGAGGATGCGGCCAATAAAACCCAGCCAACAATATAATAAGCATCAGGGAGCTATTTATTTATTTATTTATTTCAATTTTCAGTTAACTTTATAAGAGATGCTGCTGAGCCTGGGAACTCCCTGGAAGTTTTGTTAAAAAATTAAAAATATGTTGTGGGAAGAAAAGCCATGAAACTTGTTCAGAAGGTGTTGAATAAACACAATGCTGAAAGGCATTTAAACAAAGTTCAGTGAAGTTTGTATTATTTAAAATTTTGACACCAATATTTTCCCTTTTACTGGAAATGAATATCGGCTCTAAATATCGGTAATCGGCCTCCTTGACTACTAATAATCGGTCTCGAGATCGGCCCTAAAAAAACCATATCGGTGGATCTCTAGTATATAGTAAAGAATAGTATGCCAAGATACAAACATTATTGGACCCCCTTGTGGACTTGCAGGTAGCACCTTCTAACTGAGTAGACTGGGTTCTAGCCGTGACGTTAGCAATCCACCCAACCACAACGGTATCCAAGGCTTTACATAGGTCTTTAAAACGAAGCCTTCAGTTATATCATTTGTGACCTTCATGGCAGCAGTTATAGTACTATGATTTTTGCAGAATCTTGACTGAAATGTAGAGAGTACAGAGTTGGTAGCTTGGTATTCTTGTACTTGCTCAGGGACCATAATAGGTGGAAAATAATATCCTCCAATATCACAGAGAGCAGGAAATCCACTGTCAATCCACTTTGAAAGAGAGGCCAACCAGACTCAAAGAAAGCCGAAAGCAATCCAACAATCCATTGATACCTAGCAATACAGGATATACAGGAGATCTACCAGTTGGATTAATTAGGTAGAGACAAACCCACATCATCAGCCCAGTGTCTCACAGAGTAGGACATTCAGGAGGGGTCGGTGACTGAGGTTAAAAAGGTAAAATAGGTCAAATCCAATTTTAACTTAATACATAAAAGGACCATCACAACAACAACAACATGATGCAGCTATCAGTGCATGGATGCATACATAGAAGGGCACCAGACTCTGAAGCCAATTTGTTATAGCACCCAAACTGTATAATTACATCATGGGATGCTATTGGTCCCAAAAATACTTTTTCACATAGACTTACATTATCAGGCTATCATTGAAAATAAGAACCTGTTCTTAATTGCTTCGCCTGGTTAAATAAAGGTTTAATAAAAATCAGCTCATACATTGTTTTTGGACATCACTGCCCCCACGAAATGATTCACTTTCCTATCAGAATTTGATCCATTCAGTCACAACACAGACAAGCCACACAATTGAATCGTTGTATCTCCATTTAAGTAGGCTAAAAGGCTAAACCAGAAGTTAGCAGAAGTGTCAATGAGCATTCCTCATGGGTGTACAATAACGTAATTATCAACATCATGGACTTCTCATATGACCTCGATCATTTTTTTGACCATAATATTTCTACACTTCACATTAGCAGCTAAGAGGCTATTCATGTCACATTGAGTAAGCAAGTAGTGTCCTCCATTCCTCACTGTGTACGTCCTGAGTGGAGACTGCAGAAGAATTAAAAAGGTAAATAACTCTGTCCCCAACCATAATGGCCCTACCCTTGCATTATTATGCTATTATATTAATGGTATAAAATTATCTCTAAATGACAATAATGTTGTTTATCACGATTATTTCTGAGACAATATATCGTCCAACTAAAGTAATTATCGTGACAGACCTAGCTCTAATATAACAATATCAAATGTGCTTTAGTACATAAGTCATGGAGTAGCTTTTAAAATAAAGCACGCTGAAAGAAAATAAATAGTATTCAGCCCAGTCTCATGTACACATATCTCTTTTAAATGTCTTTTGACGCTAAACAGAGGAGCAATAAAAATGGTTTAAGTAAATACAAGTGAAAATGAACTATAAGATTAAAATGGCAAAATAAATAAAAAACACAACTTGAGAATGTTTGTGTGTGTTGTTTGTTGTTTTCCCATTTTGAACTGTAATTAAGTGCTCCTGTCATGTGGGCGCAGTGGCGTCGCTTTAGGCCTGCCCTCACCACACACTCCTCGTTCACTTTCACATCCTGTCACAGCACACGTATGAGAGCCGCGGTCCAGAGAGGATGAAAGAGGGCCTGACTCTAATTGAATGTGATTAACACTAACTGGAAACAAAACAGCATGTAATAAATGTCCATTTTAAAGAGGCGAGCTTACATGACAGAATGGGGGCAATGAATTAGACATACAGTAGAGATAGACTGTCTGCTGAGTGCAGAGAATCAGCTGTGCACACCAGTGCTGCTTTCAAAATACATTCATATATTCATTAAATGCACGATGGAGGAACTTTATCAGAAAAAAAAGTATTTGATGTACAAAGCTAAAATTTACTAATTTACTAATTTACTCTGCTTGTAGTTGTAGTTACAGTAAGTGATCCCCTGTAATGCAGAGTGTGGACACACAGACCTCATCTAATCACTGCTCTCTATGAGCTTTAACAGTCACATGGATAAATAGCACATGGATGATGTGGAATTCTGGACATTAGCTGTAACCAATAGCCTGGTTTGAAAACTCACTATCATTTCTACTTCTCAAGTATTAAGCTTCCCCCCTCTATTATCTTTTTTTATTTAATATATTCAATTATGAATGAAATATATAGATGTTTGACTGCTAGTTGACAAGACAATGAATATGGAGATGGCACCCTGGACTTCATTTAGTAATCAAAACCATGATCAAGACAGTGGATTAATAGAGATGCTGCACGTCTTTTTTTATTAATAATATATCACTTCAGGTGTTGTGTTGGATATGCGTTATTTCATGTTATCTAGTCAGTTTAGTAAAGAGAGCCCAACACACTGAAAACAGCGAGGGTGGGAAAACCACAGAGATGAAGAGAGTCACTCTGTTTTGTTAAAACTACAGTATTATTTTCTTTTTCTTTTTGGGCTCTTTGTTGACAACAAACTTTTGACCTACTTGAACACGCTGTTCCGCCCACGGGACGGGTCGGAGGTTGGGAGGTAGCGACAAGTTCTTCTGAATGTTTTAAACACCAACCCTTAAACATTTATATTCATGCCGTACATTGTTAGAAAGCTTCAAAGTCTTCCCTTTATCCACAACGACCATCTTATGACTCAGGACTTTCTGTACATCTCGCCAAATATCCATTCTGCTGAAATATGAAATCCGTTTCCTTCTAACCGGAATACTTTCCTCAATATGTCCATGTATTTAGTCCAACATAACGTAGCACGTAACGTAACACACACGGAACAAACCATACACGTGACGGTTTTGTTTACGTCCGTGAGCTCCTCCTGTTTCATACGACACCACTCACCAGCCAATCAGTGCTTAGAATGAGGCAGTACGTGCCTCCAAATGAGGACATGTGACTGACGACAACGACAACGTGGGTTTGATTGACAGCTGTTTCAGCCAATGGAAATTTTCAGTGAAATTAAGTTGATAACCTTTTAGCCAATACTCTGAGGTTTCCAACAGTGTATGGCACCTTGTTTATGGTCCAGTGTCTGTGCGTCCGCCCCGCACACACAGGAGCGGAGGCTTTTTTCAATGGAGCCAACTTTTTTTTCATGGACATATCTGTTGAAAAATAACTCATTTTTTGGTCTTTTGACTCCAAATTTGGACTGCATGAAGCCAAGACCTGTGGCTGTGGCCTCATTGTGTCTATATCCTGCTGAGAGGTCCCTGAATGTCTGTACACATGTCATTGTAAAGGCAAACCTATGGGCGAGTAAACAACCCCATCATTGTAACCTCTGCCACTCTTTGTCAGTAAGTCACAGAATCACACAGAGATCCTGAGAGTGTTTCCTTTCCAATGACACCAGACACATCTCTGAGTCTCAAACTATGTGGGATCTGTGCTGCTCACAACTTGGGCATGTCGTTTAGGCTAACAGCATAAAAATAGGTACGTGTTTTAACAGTGCACAGCTCATATCACTAGAAAAAAAATCATCATTCCTACAGGATCCCAGCATGGTCAAAAGTTCTGATTTCCAATAAAGTGGAAAATAAAAAAGAGCAATATAGATGTTTATTGGTCAATAGAAACATGTATTATTTCCACAGAGCTTCTAACAAACAGACATTGTTTATGACAGCAAACACATGATGATAATGTTAGCTGCATTTAATTGTGCAAAGTTGATTTTATCCCCAGAGTGATTTTACACTGTGACTCCATCACTGTAGCTCAGAATAACATGAGACACCTTTGTGATGATAATGAATATAAGAACAAAAGCTTATCTTTTATTAGAAAAAATAATCAACATGCTGTTAATTGGCTCCCATATGATCATAAATGCAAAACATTTTGCTCACATAGACCTAGACACTCATTAACTGCCTGGCATTATGAATGTTTTCTTCATCATCTAACTAAATATACTCACTGTGTAGTACAGGTTATCTGGACAGGCAGCGTCAGGCTCAGTGATGTATGTTAAACCTGCTTCATAGTACAGGCCCTGTGGTTGATGAGAGCCAAGAAACTGAATGGAACAGTAAATGAGTGTGCCGTAAATCCAGAACAATAACCTGAAAGAACCTGAAAGGCTTGTTGCTGGTAATTCTCTGTGGGTTCACTATGAGCGATACCTTTTACATTCATCATTTGACCCATTCTTAATATAAAAACACTTATGCAGCTTTAAGTTGCAGCGAGCGAGCTCTCTAGGCTGCAATCATTCTTCTGAATAGAACATGAAAGCACATAAACAGAGGGTAATTGTGAGGTTTGGGGCCCTGTTAGATATTACAAAATCAATAAGTGCATCTTAAAAAAAACATTCTTTTTGGTAGTATCCTGTTACATCTCCATCGCTTATTCCTTTACCTTTTTTTTCTTCTTTTTTCCTGCTACTCACCGATGGTTTGTCGCTCACAGCTGCAGCCTGTAATTTAGGAGGAATATCAGAGTACAGCGATATCGTCTGCATGAGCTCCACTTTGTGATGATTTTTACCCACAAAAAAAGTGCAGCGAGTGAAGAGAGCTGAGCAAGAGAGCGAGTGAAGACATACCTAGAGGGAGGCAGAGAAAGAGATGGCAGGCGATGTGAGGGAACAGCTGCCGAGGGGAGGAAAGGAGTGGAGGAGGAAGAGGGAGAGAGAATGGAGGAGAAACTGGGGACCTGACACATCTGGTTAAGGTAAAAAAAAAAAGAAGAAGAAAAAAAGAAGAAAGGAGGGAGGAAGGGAGGGAGCAGATCTAAAGTAAAACCCCTGACTCTTTCTTAAATAGAGCATGAAGACCACACGCCTGCTGAGTGGGACCCGCCTGTTGCAAACTGGGCCGTGATTGCATAGTTTATGGCTGAGGCATGATGGGTAAGGATTAAAGATGGCTGCCCTGAGGGCATACAGCAATACCATTACTCTTGATGGATTCCTTCTTCGCTCACATATTCTCTGCAGACGTCAGAGGGGCCACAAGGCTTGACTAATGCATGGCGTGATGATGGGATCAGAAGAGGCAGGGGAGGGATGCTCAGCAGCTTCAACCAAACCTCCCGTTCCCTTCTCTATTTCCTCTCCTCCGCTCTGCTCTGCACCGCTCTGCACGGCACACACACACACACACACACACACACACACACACACACACAAAAAAAACAACGCTCCATGTTTAGAAAAGTGTGTCTCATGGCAAAATTACTTAAAAATTCAGAATAATATCAGTCGATTTGTTGACCATTAAGAATAATAATGTACCTCACCCACTTTCTTTTGGTTTGTCACTGATGGTTTATTAAATTTAGTTTGTGATCACAGAATAATTACTTTATGATTTGAATAATATGAACTATTTTATTTGATCATTATCTCATTATTTTGACATAGTTTTTGTATCCAGCTTTGATTTCCATAAATGTAAAATCACATTTTATTATTACATCATTAATTTGAGTTCACAATAAAACAAAACATGAAAAGAATATTTGTGTTTCTGCACTTTCCTTTGAATTGTTCTTTTTTTTTGTAATCTATGTAATGTTAGTTTCTGATTTACAGGATAACGCTTTAAATCCTCTTATTAATCATTTATAATCAGTATGTAAGTTAATGTAGTTGGTCATTAATGTATTTATGCATAATTACATCTCCTCCTGTGATCACCTTTCACTGGATGCTGCTGTATTCACACATGATGTATCAAATTCAACTGTGCAATATTTTTTTTTTCATTTTAAATCTGTGCCAACAATCTCAACTCAAGTAAATTCACTCAACACCAATTATTACTCTTATAAATCATTATTATGTAAATGTTTTTATTATTTTTAATTGTATTTTTGTTTTGTATTGCTTTTGTATTTATTATTTATTGTTCTTTATTCTTTTTTATTGATGCTCTTCTATTTTACCATCCAATTTATTTTAAAGGAATATCTTATCTTACCTCAAAATCCAGCTGTAATAATGTATAATGTAATAATGCCTTCATGGAAGAACAAATACAGTACATTAATAAACACTTTTAATGTCCTTATATCTGCTTACAGCTACAGTATTCTGTGCTATAAACCATTTGTTAAATATTTGTTGCTTATACATTATACACTAAAGTGTATTTTTTTATTAAACTCTTAATAAATACAACTTTTATTTATGTAGAATTAACACATTATGAGGCAAAAACAAGTAGTAACTTAATAGTTGTGTTTCCTAGAATTTACATTTAGATGACTTTATTACAATAGTTCATTGCTTTGCTAGAAATGTAATGCTGACTGAATCACATTTTCTCTCAACTTAATGAAAAGAGTATATAATAAAATCAGGCATATTGCAAAAATGTAGCTGCTGAACATATAAGTGAAATATTCATCAACAAAGTCTCAAAAGATAAAATATTTGATCTTTGGAGTGCAAATATATATATATATATATATATATATATATATATATATATATATATATATATATATATATATATTCATAAAAGTATTTTAAAGCTCAGGGAAAGGTTAAAGTTAGAGAAAGATCAAGATGTTGGTTTAATGTAGAAAAATGCACATGCACATTTTTCATTGAGACTGATATGAGGACAAACCTGAGTCTGTGATCTCTCTGGATGATTCAGCTGTGTCTTGTTTGTTGACCAGGTGTCTCTGTTAGGACGACATTCATCACATTTAAACATAATTGATTCACTGGAAGTAGAGATTAAAACAAAAGAGAGAGAGACAGAGAGAGTGATGCAGACCGAGGTGTGTAAACCAGAGAGAGAGAGCATGCATGTGGACAGAAAGTGAAACCAGCTTTTATATGGTTTGCTTGTACACTGCAGTGGAGTCTCAGTAGACTAACCTGTGACAGCTGTGATGCTGGTTAAACCTGCAGTAATAGAACTGAGCTGTGCTTACACCTCTATGCATGAGCTATTAGTGTCTTAAAGTCTGTGTAAAGTAAGAATAAATATGTGTTCTGAGTTTATATGAATATATGAAATTAGGCTTCAAAGTTGTGTAAAAATCAACCTCTTTCTCTGCTCCCAAACGCTGTGGGAGTTCCCGCCGAGTTTGCTGAAACCCCGCCCCCTACCAAGTGTCACCTGTCAATCAAAGTCTTTTTTAGAAATACATTTATGACCTATTTAATGTGTTTAGAAGAAAATGTCTGAATTCACTTTACACAGTCTTTAAACAAACTATGAAATCACTATTGTGCTGCAGCAGCTGAGTGAAGTCAAGTTCATGTGTAATGAGCAGAGTCACAAATCTACATTTGCACTTTATTATCAGCTTCATTATGCATACTGTGTCTTTCTCTTTAAGAAGCTGTCATGTCCTTTTTAAGACATTTTTATATCTGAGCTAATGCAGTACACTTCTGTTACTATTGCTCATTATCAGGTTTGATGCAGACAAACAGAATACATCCTGATGAAATGTTCTTTTTGTTCTCTATGAATAAACCACTGTGTGAACTCACATTTGGGAGGTGGAGAGAGTTCCCTGCAAAGGTGCAAAGTTTCTTTTGCAAGTGAAATGTGAAGAAATGGGCAATCAACACATATTTGATAAAACAATCTGTTTCTATATTGAACCTTTTTAAACAACAACTCCTGACACACATGATATCATATCTCACTATAATGGCAGCAGCTGTAGCATTGTTATTCTAGCAAACAATTAGAGATTCATCTAAAACTCATTTCCTTATAACTTGACTCCATATTTATTTTTCTTTAATTAGTTGACTTAAAAATCATACATTTGGTTTGTCATATCAGGAAATATTTACAAATGCACAATAATGCCTCTTGTGTAAATACTAGGAGAAAATCAATGCAGCCACTTATATAAACTAATAGCTGCTTGTAATAAACCTGCTGAAATAAGAGAATTTACTTTCATTATTCACAGGAAATGAGGTTATAGGAGATTAGTTAAAGACATTAAAAAAGAAAGCCACTTTATAAATGATCTCACTGTATTTTTGTAAAGCACACTAGGTCAATCACTGTTAGATTGTGGCGTGTGTGGGAAGATTTAAATAATTACTGAAGGTACCAATAGTGTGACAGACAGCCTTAATGTACTCTAAATATATCAATATAAATCCTGTTATATTTCTAATGGGGTTTTGTAGATCAGCTGATTTTCAGATAGAGCTACTAGATGATAGGCTAACGATGAAATGTTTGGCATTTTGCTATTGGTTGAGGTGATTGACGGGTGACAACTGAAATGAAGACTACACCTCTTAAACATTGGGAACCAGGAAATGGATGATTATGCCTGTTGGAAATAGAGTCTCCCTGCTGAGGCTTTACAATGAAACCAGAACACAGGAGACAAAGCTTTACTTTGTTTTAACACACAAAATCAATGTCTGATCTACTGTTATCATTTATGTTGGCACTGATAACAACGTAGCTGCATGTTTTAAATGTCGACAAAACTACAAAATACAAGACAATTAGAACAAAATAATGAATTATCCATTCATTTGCTGACACTTTCTCTCAATCTTTTTTTTTTTTTGACAAAGCGGGCTCGTGTTCGCTGCAAGCTTTAAGCTGGACTATTTTTATTGGTTATTGAATTGTGCCCCCCCCCCCCCCTCCCAACAAGGTCAGCAGCAGCAGCAGCAGCAGCAGCAACACTGGATATGACACACACACACCTCACACTGGGAATTATGATACTTTAAAACCCCTTAGTGCCTTTTCCTACTTTCTCTGACTCATAACTCTGAATCTGAACCCAAAATATAGGAAGAAATTCTCTCTAGCTTCCTGTTTCTTTACCGTAGTGCAACTACAATGATTAAAGTCAAACTGGAAGATGGTGATGTCGTCTCCAGATGCCATTTCTGCTCTCCAGAAGATGAAAGCTGTACTGTTAATAACCTCTGACCTTTCCTGTAATATGCCTCTCAGTACAAACGTTACCATGGTTTCACTCCTCTACTGGGCCATTATCAATGTAATTAGTGACACCTGTGGTTTTCCCACCCGTTTTAAGTCTAAATATCTGCTGTGGTAAAGGTCTATTATAAAGTGTGAGATGACACATCACTCACACACCTTCATTATCTCAGTGGAACATCAGAAGTTGCAGCTGAGGAGCAAATTCATTTCACACACACACACACACACACACACACGCACACCTCCAAATCAAACAGCTGACTCACTGCGCCTTTCTATTGTGTTATTTTTAAATCCAGATGTGCTGCAGGAGCCATGAGTTTTGAGCTTCGTATAGGAAGGGTTTGCATCTTCAAAAAGCAGAGAGGACTTCTCGGTTGGAGGACTGTCGGGGGTTCGTACACGGCTCCGGCATACAAAGCGAGCTGCGCTTTAATTGATACTGCTGTCTGTCTCCACATCCTCCCTTCCAATGGGCCCAGCCGTAATGAATGACTATTCTCTAAGACAGGCCCTGGCCCTCGCTGTCTATCTGTCTGTCTCGGCCCGCGAATGTTGTTTTGTCCAAATTGCTGTCACAATCGTTTAATCTGCTCACCCCAGAGAAAAGAGATACCCGCCTCGACATCTTTCACTGCTCTTCTTCTTTTTTTGCCTGTCTCCTCTCTCTCTCTCTCTCTCTCTCTCTCTCTGTCTCTTTCTCTCTCTCTCTCTCTCTCTCTCTCTCTCTCTCTCTCTCTGTCTCTTTCTCTCTCTCTCTGTCTCTTTCTCTCTCTCTCTGTCTCTCTGTCTCGTTGCCCTTGCGATGTGCTCTTTCGGCAAAGCGCGGTCTTATCCTCTCTCATCCCCCCCCCCCCCCCCCCCTCTTCCCCCTTCTTGTTTTCACTCCCTTCTCTGAGTGCGCTGTGTAGAATTCCTATTTGTCTCTCTGGTGACACTAATTGGAAAATAGCTTGAGGCTTCCCTTGGGCTGCAACCCCAACAGGCTCTTTGTTGATTAGCGGCAACTTAAGAAAGTTGGTCAAGAGAGGAGCGGTGACAGACAGCATTTTCTTTCTGTCCGTCTGTCCGTCTGTCCATCTGAACTCTATCGTGACCTGCTGACCACTGGACAGGTACAGAGGCTGTTTTTGAGCATTGAGGGAGCGACGGCCTGAGATCGGCACAACGCTTTGATAACGCAACTAGCATGTTGTGGCATGTAAATTCACTCACGGCGGCTATTTCGAGTATATTATGTAAATGTTTAGAAATGGCCATGATTAATTTATGAAGAAGGGTTAGCAAGGGAGTGTGTGTGTGTGTGTGTGTGTGTGTGTGTGTGTGTGTGTGTGTGTGTGTGAGTCTAGGATGATGTTTTGCTCGAATATCATCCTGGCACAGTCGCTTACAGAGACGTACTTTGAGGGTATGCATTGAAATCTGTAAAGCACTAATTGGGGTCTCATTCATGGATGTTTTCTTACTACTTCTCTTGAATTTGTTCATTAGGGAGACACATAAGAAACTCTACTCTATGTCACACTACTGTTTAGTTCCTATATGTGTTAAATCTGTGTGAATCAGGTTTGTTTAAACCTTGATTCATGTTTCAGAGAGCAGAGAGAGTGTATTTTTTAGCTTTTACACCACTAAACATCTACTATCACACAATATCATGTCCTATTTGACCTAAGACATGAAAATATAACATAGACATAATGATGGAAATGTATTTTATAACTTTATGGAAGTGTGGGCTTTATTGTAGAACCATTAGAGCCATCAGTCTTCACTGCTACATCATAAAAAGAAATGCTCATAACTACTATCTTACTAAAACTATTAAGTATTCATTTCACTAAAACACATGGCAATAGATACGGAGATCATTTGACCCACAACAGCCTCAATGGACAAACATGTGTAGCATCTATACAAAAGTATAATATTTAAAATATTTTCATTATTGTGCATTTTGGCCCACTTTAGGAAAAGAAAAAAAAAATCAGAGTAAAAGACATTTGAGGTGTTTTTATTGCTGTTAAATGTCAAAACAGGTCAAATTTGACCCAAACACTATGTAAGGGTCAAGATCAATGTTAAATGAAGGAGGTGCATTGGTTTGACAGAGAACTTGTGTAACATGATCAGAAGTAAATTATAGGAGACTATTAGTATTTGGATCTATAAAGCTTTTTCTTGCAGGTGTCATTGTCATTTCTTTGCTTTGAACTCTGCATGCCTCTCTCTCCTCCCTCTCCCCCTCTCTCTCTCTCTCTCTCTCTCTCCTTCCTTCAGGCCCTCTCCGCTCAGTCAGAGAGGTGAGGTAAATTAAACACTTCTAATCAATATGCTCACAACTTATTTAACTAATGAGATGGCTTATTTCGCCGGTGGGGAAGGCATTTGTAGGACTTTGATGCCTAGGAAAGGGCCCTCTCACCCCCCCCCCCCCCCCCCCCACATGACTCACATCTTCACATTATGATTAGAGGCTCCACGAGGGAACACTTGGCCCATAAATTGATACAAAAGCTCAGTACTTGCTTATCGTGTTTTAGCTTCGGGGATATTTATTGGAAGAAAGCAATCATGCTTTTATATCCACTATGAGGTAATTAACACCTCATTTACACTTCACGTATCTTATCAGATTGCCACAGTGTCTTATATTAAGTGTTAACGCAACCTGGAAGCACATTGCAGACAGATTGGAGACAGATTTCAGAAAACCAACAAGTCTGAGTGGAATTACAGTAACCAGGATATCACAGTGCATTTAGAGGCGTTGTGTGATTGTCCTGAGTGACCTGATCCTCCAGAGTAAAGCTGAACAGGGACTATAGCTGAATCCTGGACAAACCACACGTAGACCAGCCTGTAGATTCTGCCAAAAAACCAAACATGGAGCAGCTGCTGGCAGAGATCCTGGATGGAGAAGTGTGGACTGTAATTGGAGGTGAGTGAACTTCAGAGTCTGGTCAATGGAGGATATTGTTGGTTATAATTCAAATTAAAAGTACAAATAAAAAGTAAAAGAGATCAAATTAAAAATAAAACTTTGACTTCACTACTGAGATTATAGGAGACATAATTAAACATAAAAGAAAAAGGAAATTGAAAAACACATTTAGAATGCAAAATGATCATCTGAAAATATAATATGACAATGACAAATATGGAATTTTAAATGAAAAAGCTGAAATGAAATTGAAAATGACAATGGTGTACATAGTATAAATATATACATTATTTTATTTCTTAAAAAAGTAAAAATTATTAAATATTATTTACATTTTCTTTTTGTCATAGTGGGTGGTGCTTGGGTCATAGTGGGTGGTGCTGAGGTCATAGCGGGTGGTGCTGTGGTCATAGGGGTGGTGCTGGTGTCGGAGTGGGTGGTGCTGTGGTCATAGTGGGTGGTTCTGGGGTCATAGCGGGTGGTGCTGAGATCATATCGGGTGGTGCTGTGGTCATAGGGGTGGTGCTGGTGTCGGAGTGGGTGGTGCTGTGGTCATAGTGGGTGGTTCTGGGGTCATAGCGGGTGGTGCTGGGGGTCATAGTGGGTGGTGCTGGTGTCATAGCGGGTGGTGCTGGGGGTCATAGTGGGTGGTGCTGGGGTCATAGTGGGTGGTGCTGGTGTCATAGTGGGTGATGCTGCGGTCATAGTGGGTGGTGCTGGGGTCATAGTGGGTGTTGCTGGGGGTCATAGAGGGTGGTGTTGGCATCATAGTGGGTGGTGCTAGTGTCATAGTGGGGTGGTGCTGGGGTCATAGTGGGTGTTGCTGGGGTCATATTGGGTGGTGCTGGGGGTCATACTGTAGTGGGTGGTGCTGGGGGTCATAGTGGGTGGTGCTCGTGTCATAGTGGGTGATGCTGGGGTCATAGTGGGTGGTGCTGGGGTCATAGTGGGTGATGCTGGGGTCATAGTGGGTGGTGCTGGGGTCATAGTGGGTGGTGCTGGTGTATGGGAGTGCATTATATTGAATGCTGTTCCTAATATTTGATCCACTCCATTAACATACATGAGGCAGACAAAATATTAAAAACCCTTTTAAATATAATGCACTTAGTACACAATTGAAATGAAAGTGTATTACTCTGTTAATGAACACACCATTACTGTTAAGCCCAAACATGACACACTCCAAATAACATGGTTACTGTCCTCAAATCCATTTTGATTACAGTCATTATCTGGGTCTCCTCTGAAAGGTAAATGACAGACATACATAGTTAACATGGTGTGAGTCTTAATGGAAAACATCTGCTCTACTTAATTGAAGCTACTTAAAAAAAGTAGCTAGAAAAGTGAAACACACTTTTTATTTACACCTCAGCAATAACACACACTCAGGAAGTAAAATAATATAATGATTCATACAAATTCAATGAAATAAGTAATGCATACCACAACATATAGTGGAGCAACAGACTACACATGTACTTATAGAACAGCTTGATGAAAATATGAATATCTCAAAGCTACTGGAATGCAGTTAAACTAATGCTAAATTGAGTTTTTCTAGTCTTTTTGACCACTGAAAGCACTTTTACACATGTCACATTCACCCATTCACACACATTCATTGGTACAATGTGGGGTTAAATATCTTGCCGAAGGACATGGACATATGGACTGGAGGAGTCGGGAATCAAACTGCCGACCTTCCAATTAGTGGATGACCCGAACTAAGGTAACCTCCATCTGGACCACTGCTTGTTAAATAACATCTGGACTTTCTCTGGAAATGAAACACTTGAAATAAAAAAAGTCCAGGACCTATCATTTGTTCTATCATTCTATATAGACTGGAGGTTCATATTATGACTTTTCTTTTGCGTGTCTGCCCATGCATCTGTTTGTTTTCAGTCATATTTTTCCTCGTTCCCTCCTTCCACACAGCGACTCCTGCCCTTTTGCATTGAATATAAATATGTTGCATGTCACAAAAGCGTTGACCCATGAGCTCAGAATATAGCAACAGAAATAAAGCTGCAGAAGCCAACAGTAGTCTCTCTCTCTCTTTATGGAGACAGATGAGCTTGTGTTTTATTCATATGTGACATGAATGCAGTACGAGTTGTGAGCTGTGATTTTACTTCCTGTTTGTAGGTAAGTGTTTCACCTGTACTGAAAGCACATAAAGATGTGCTGTTGTGTCATTGTGTTAACATTCCTGTCGTCCTCCTGGGTCAAATTGACCCGTCTGTTTTGATTGTTCCTTCTGTCCTCCCTTCCTTCCTTCTGTCCTTCCTTCCTCCCTCCCTTCCTCTTTCCTTCCCTCCTTTCCTTCCTCAATCCCCCCCCACCTTCCTCCCTTCCTTCTTTCCTCTTTTCATTTCTCCCTCCCTCCCTCCTTCCTTCCTCCCTCCCTCCTTTCCTTCCTTCTTCCTTCCTCCCTTCCATCCTTCTTCCTCCCTTCCTTCCTTCCTTCCTTCCTTCCCTCCTTTCCTACCTTCTTCCTTCCCTCCCTTCCTTCCTTCTTCCTTCCTTCCTTCCTTGACTGGAGGACAACAGGAGGGTTAAACAGGGTTATAGATGTACATGAATGAGTGTATATGTATGTGTGTGAGCTGTGGCTCCAGCTGTAGGCAAGGTTAACCTTGAGGAGCGAGCGGTTCATCGCAGTGGGGAAAGGAAACCAAGCAGAGACACAAAGCCTTCTCAGAGAAAATACTCTTGTTGTCGGAAATAGAGGCGATGAAACTGCTGACGCCGGAGCTCTGCTGTAGTTTTCCAGCAGCATCGGCAATTTGAGCCACTCAATAGCTCGCACGCTCATCTGTCCTGATGCAGTATTTTTTTTAAACGAAGGCAACCAGTGGGCTCTGTGAACTTTTTTTTTTTTTTGGCGGGTACACGTTGGGTAACGCTGCTACAGGAGGAAGGCCTTGTCAAATTTAATAACACCCTTGTGAGGTGGTATTAGCTGTGGTGTTTATGCATCTAGAGCTGAAGGCTGAATTGTGAGATGCCCCCATGCGCAGCGCTGAGCTCAAGGTAAAGCCCCCTGATTAATGATTCTGCTGAACAGAACCCTCCCTCATTCCACTGCAAGGACTAATGTTGCACGCTCAGTTACAGAACAGTGATCATCTCATGTTAGAGCGGCTTTTCTTTGCTGTTTGAAAGAAATGATTGTGAGAGATAGAAAGAGATACAACAAAGCTGCTGTAAGTTCACATTTTTACACCACTGATCCCAAAGAAATCGTATTGGTGTGTTTGCAGTGAGCCGTGCCGTGAGTGGTTTTCCACGTCACAGCACAACCAGGAAGAAATAAGTTGTATTGGTGTGCTGGTCAGCCTGTTTTCTGTGGCTCTTCATCCATCATGTTTCTGTGGCATCATGTGGTTATTTGCTTGTGATGAAATATTGAGGATTGTTACATTTTGTCTGAGCGTTTTTATTTTAACGGGTGCAGCTTCTCCAGCTATTACGGTAAAAGTGGAGCGCCCTCAGAAACTCACAGTCCACTGTGTATAGCCAATCTTTTCACGTGATACTAATCAGCCAATCAAATCTGTGCATTTGGACATGTGGCAAATAGTGAGCTACACACAGAGAAAAGAGGAGAGATGTTTGTTATAAAGTTATTAGACGTGAAATTAAGTTTATGGTTTATGGCTTCTCTCTTTCTTTCCTTCCTCTCTCTTTCCTCCCTCCCTCCCTCCCTCCCTCCTTCTCTATTTCTTCCCCCCCCTACCTTCCTCCCTTCCTCATTTCCTTTCTCCCTCCCTCCCTCCTCCCTTCTTTCCTCCCTTCCTCCTACCTTCCTTCCTTCCTTATTCCCTCCGCCTTTCCTTCCTTTCCTTCTTCCCTTCCTTCTTGCCTTTCCGCCCTTCCTTCCTCCCTTCCTTCCTCCCTCCTTTCCTTCCTTCCTTCCTTCCTTTCCATCCTTTCCTTCGTTCTTCCTTCGTTCTTCCTTCTTCCTCCCTTACTTCCTTCTTCCTCCCTTCCTCCCTCCCTTCCTTCCTTCTTCCTCCCTTCCTTCCTTGACTCAAGGACAACAGGTTTAAGTTTAAGTTCAGTTTAAAAGTATAAAGTACTGAAAAAGACCTCAGACATTATGATGTTCTGGACCTTCACTTGAGGACATTTACACAAACTGGACCTCATTGAATTTTAATTGAATACCCCCCAAATAGTGCATAATACATACTTTTATCATATCATTATGAAGGCCTGTTATTATGGAAGAGTCCTTGGTACATGGTAATAGGCTGATAAAAATACAACCAATTGAATAGGCGCAACCCTCGTCACACATCTGTCTGTACTAAACTTACTAATAGGTTCAGGAGGCTGTTATTACCCATTTATTTGAAGAAGGCCTGTTATCAGGCATGAGCTGTTATGTGACTGTTAAGTTTCTTTGTGCATTAAAAAAACATAGTAAACAAGCATTAAAATGTGTTTTCATAACATTACTGCTAGTAATACTTAATTTTCATAGTCTTTTTTCAGTGATTTAATGTTTAGTTGTCAGTTTCTTGGTTATTATGGAGATTCTTGCAGGTCTGTCTGTGATGTTGCTGAAGTGGTTTCTTTTGACGCTCATTCATGGCGACGACTCGTGAAATAGTCCCAAGAGGTCATCTACAGATTTGTGTACATGAACAATAATTTTGAAGTTGGTGTCCATAGCAACCATAGCATACAATAAAAAGACCTGAACAAATCTATGTTATAACTCACAGACTAAACATCAAATGCATTCAGTAAACAAAAATGATGAAAAACACAGAGGAATATTAGTACATTGGAAATCCAAAAATACATCTGTGTGTCTTTGTAGCTGAGTGACTTGATGTAACTCATACAGTTAAAGAAGATAAAATACACACTGAGGGGGTCCAGGGACAAATTATAGACTACTTTGAAGAAAATAAAGGGTAAATAAAAATAAAAATAATAATGTGTGCGCATCACACAGTTCTGAGGATTTTTCTTCTGTTTTATGTCGATGTGCATACCTTGTATGATTGATGCTCAATTTAAAATGTATTTTAAAAAATAGAATTTTTCAGGAGAAATGGTTTTAAAAATGCATGTAAAGCCAAAACTATCCTAACATATTGCATTTTTCACTGAGAATAAAATGAATGGCAGCCATTGCTTCACATAAAAAATGCACAGTCACCACCAACATTGACTGACTGAAATAAATGGGTGATAACAACCTCCTGAACCTATTAGTAGCCTAATAGACTCCTACTGTGTGATGATAATGCTTACTCAGTAGGCTGATAACAGTCAAATTGGCTGGCTAATGAAAGCTCCATGGACAAATAAACTGCATTTCCAATAGCTGCTTCACAATAAAAGCTGTGCTATCAAGATATCAAGACAAGTACTGGCCACAATCCACATTGGTATATATATATAAATATATATACTGTATACTCTCACTCCTCAGACGATGGTTGGAGGTGGTTTTGGTGGCCAAATGTAAGTGCTTTGTCACAAAGATTGAAGCAGTGTGCAGGAGTGCATTTTAATTTCCAGTAACTACATTACAGTTAGTGGCTTGGTGAAAAATTGAAAGTATTATGCTTTGACACATTGAATTCAGACCTTGTCAGTATCCATAAAGAAAAGTTATTTTGCCTTGGCTGACTGAACCTTCAACTGTCAGAATGTGAATGCATTTATGTGTGGGAGAACAAAATGTCACAGGGGGGGGGGGTGGATGTTTTCATAAGAGAGCACACTCCTTTGGTTTATTTTTTAATTTTAAACATCATGTTAGTGAGGTAAAGTTATTGGTGGCATCCAGTTCAGAAGCACCTGGAAGATATCTTGATCTTCTCAGCACCTCCCTATAAATAAGTGTATTTTCCAAAATGCTGAGCTTTAATCATGAGACTGGCTTAACCTGCAGGTACAGGTTTTGGAGCAGCTGTGCAACAATAACATGGGGAGGAAAGAGTCTCTTAGGTTGTACAGTGGAGAAATTGCAGCTGCTAAAATTGATCTGATCTCGTGGGATTTTCACCCATAACGGCCTCTAGAGTTTACTCAGATGGTGTGAAAAACAAACAAAAATAACACAGAGAGCGGCAGTTCTGCAGACAGGAACCTTGTTGAGGTCAGGCTCTCTTTACCACTGTGATGAACACGTCAATCCTTGATGGGCTACAACAGCTGAAGACCACAGCGGGTTCCACTCCTGTCAGCCAAGAACAGGAATCTTAGGCTGCAGTGGGCACAGGCTCACCAAAACTGGACAGTTAAATGTAGCCCGGTCCGATGAATCTCCATTTCTGCTGAGGCTCGCAGATGGTAGGGTCAGAATTTGGCCTGAACAGCATGAATCCCTGAACCCAACCTGCCTTGTGTCAACAGTCCAGGCTGGTGGTGGGGGTGTAATGGTGTGGTAAATGATGTCTTGGCACATTTTAGGGCTCCTTAATACCAATCAATCATGGTTCCAGTGCCACAGTTTGAGTATCATTGCTGACTATGTGAGCCAGAACTGACCATCTTCTTCTAATGGCTACTTCCAGCATGATAATGTCAGTGACCTCCCAGTTACCACACCAACACCAAACCTTTAAGGATGCAATGCATATGTGAGCACAAGCTATATTTGCACATGTGTAGCCATATACCTAGTTAAAATAAACAAGTGAGTGAATGACAGAAGGAAAAGGAGGATGCACTAAGACAGTTATGCACATTTCTTCATAGAGGTAATGGATAGAATATGAATTGAGTGTGTCATTGGTAGTGAGAAATTGTTGAAATTAGAGTGTAAAACCCTGCTAGCTGAATGGAGGGAGGGGGCTGGGAGTGTACTCAATGGTAAAAAGAAGCACAAATATCCCCATATGAATGGACAGAGAAGAGTTTCAGGGTTGCAGGGATACACGAACCATGTTGATGGAACATTGAGCCTTTATATTGTCAAAAATGTCCTGATAGAGCCCACTGCATCCAGGACGGCACAGCAAGGTTGGTAGCCTGTTTTTCCTTTTATAGTTTATCTTATTCATTTTCTTTGCTTTTTCGTGTGTTTCTTTCTTACAACCTGTCCAATACTCTGCAATATTAGTATTTCATGTATACTTCTAATTTCAATTGTGTGCAATGTACACATACAGTAATATACATACATATTTATTTCACTTTAATCTGTGGAATAAGAATATCATCTCTGGTATATTACCATTCAATACCAATATTACTCTGGTAAATAATGTCATCATTATTTTTATTATATATTTTTACTATTGTTGTTCTTATTGTTTTTCATACTTATTATTTATTGTTCTTTATTCTTTTTCTTATTGCTGTGCTTCTATTTTTACTGTCCACCTGCTGCTGTAACAATGCACATTTCATCATTGTGGGGAATATGTTATCTTATCTTATCTTATCTTAAATAAAGACAGAAAGCTAATTTTTCACTTGATTTGATTACTTTGATGACTGATTATAATTCTATATCACCCAGCAAGCTATCAGTATGTTTTGTGACATCATGATTGATATCAACTTGTGATCGTTTATGATTTTTTCTTGTTGTCATATACACATTTAAACTGCACACAGGCATGGATGCAGCTGTAAAAAAGATAAACTAAGTTAGTTATACTGGAGAAAAAGCTCTAAATGTGATCATTATGAATGAAGATCTCACATTAAAATATAGTTTGTTTGTTTTCTTCCTATGATTTCAAAGAATGGATTGAATCCATTCTTTACAAAAGGAAGGTTCCACTGATTTTTTTACAGTGTGTGTGTGATGTCTTTGTGCTCTGGTTTGATACAGTTATTATTGTGAGATTAAGAGGTACAACCTTTGAGGCAAATTGCCTCCCACGGGCACAAAGGGTGAAAGGTTCATCTTCTTTTGATTTGAACGACCCCTCAACCTTTCCTCTGGTGTCCCCCTCAAGGCAACTGCTTGGTTATTTGTTTTAGTGCTGCTTTACAGTGAAGTTGCATCCTCAGCTCTGTCAGTGAGTGCCATGCAGAGCAGAACATTCCCATTGACACTTCACAGGCTGCAGCAAGAGCAGCCATGAATCTTTGATTGGATCAGGGTACGTAAAGTTAGATTTTTGCATTGTTTGAGCTTTTTGTGACCTCACTACCCACACTCCATTATAAACACAGTCCACTGAGAATGGCCCTGCACAAGAGGGTGAACAGAACAAAGCAGATCCACATCAACATATTTAAAAAATCTTACTATGGTGGTGTCAAGGTTGAAAAAAGGCTACTGATCCAGCTCACTTGTCTTGTGTGTCTTTTGTGTGTGTGTGTGTGTGTGTGTGTGTGTGTGTGTGTGTGTGTGTGTGTGTGTGTGTGTGTGTGTGCGGCAGGAAGCTCTGTCTGTCAATCAGTCAGAATGAGTCTGGGGTCAGCAGTGAGGTCGAGTCACAAACACAACACCAGAAAAAAGTTTAATATGGATCCTGTGAACTTTTCAAAAGAAGAAAAGGAAGATCCATTCTAGCAGAGTCTGATTATCCAACTATAAAGAAGAAGTAAGAATCAGCCAACTGTGAGCTGCTGAGCTTATTAACTGTAGTGACCAGATAAACAGTTGAGTTAGCTCCTGCTGACATTTAAGGCTGTTAGGTGCAGGCTTGTTAGCCTCTTCCCCAAACAATGTAAGTCCAAGCTAACACACTATTTTCTGTATAAGATGAGAAAATGTCTCACATCAAACACATTTAGTAAAAAGAAAGAATATATGTACTGAAAAAAATGTATGTATGTATATATCTAATCTAGTGAAATAAAGAATTTGCAGTATAAAATATATTTCATAGATTATTTATATACTGTAGTACTAATGCACAGTTAACTATTACCATGGCATGATAGAATAGAATAGAGTAGAATAGAGTAGAATAGAATAGAACATAATAGGATAGGATAGGATAGGGTAGGATAGAATAGAATAGAATAGAATAGGATAGAATAGAATAGAATAGAATAGAATAGAATAGAATAGAATAGGATAGAATAGAATAGAATAGAATAGAATAGGATAGGATAGGATAGAATAGAATAGGATAGAATAGAATAGAATAGAATAGGATAGGATAGGATAGGATAGAATAGGATAGAATAGAATAGAATAGAATAGAATAGGATAGGATAGGATAGGATAGAATAGAATAGAATAGAATAGAATAGAATAGGATAGGATAGGATAGGATAGAATAGAATAGAATAGAATAGAATAGAATAGGATAGGATAGGATAGAATAGAATAGAATAGAATGGCATTGCAAGTATACAATGAAACTCTGTTTGTCCAGTCCAATTGCAGCATAACAAATAACAAAAGATATAAAATATATACGCATAACACTAATACACACATGCACGAACCAAAACACATCTCACCCATACCCATGACCACATACACATTCATACCTAGACCCATACAACTTTAAAATATGTGACTAAAATATAAATGTATACATAAATAAGGGGCAGTATACACAGTTCAGATGATGTTTGTTACAGCCATGATATATCACAAGAAGTTATTTAACTATAAATTCTTCCCAAATGTAACAGAGTAGCAGACCATTAGCTTGTGCTTCTATTGTAACTAACACAGAGGCATAGAGCAGAGGCAGAGAGACAGATGAGGAAATATGAGGCGACAGGAACACGATTCATCAGAGGAGGTAATCTCACTACGATACGTAGCAGCGCTCAGGAAGCTGCAGAGGAAATGTGTAAAGTTGCCCCAGTGTAAAAAAAATAAAAAATAGAGAAATAATGATGTGGAGCTCATACTAGTTGAAAACTAGCATACAGCTGATGGAGCTGATTTAAAGAAGCACATGATGCTACATAGACAACATGCCAAAAGATCAAGGTGATGATGGAAAGAAAGAAGTCTGGTACAGCTAGTTATGACAAGGCTATTTTCCATAAAGTATCATACATTCAAATGTCATTAAAATGGTTTTCATTCTAAAATGACATTTGCATGGTTTTGATGCTTATTAATATATATATATATATACTTAGAGAAACAGAACAGTGATTAGATTTATGGTTAAATGATTTTATTTTTATAAGAGAATGCACTTTTACAAAAGGACTAAACAATGAGTTTGGCAAACCTATTA
Source organism: Scomber japonicus (assembly GCF_027409825.1). Classification (NCBI taxonomy): domain Eukaryota; kingdom Metazoa; phylum Chordata; class Actinopteri; order Scombriformes; family Scombridae; genus Scomber; species Scomber japonicus. Next base: position 3,598,743 of record NC_070585.1, read on the forward strand.
TTATTATTAATATTATTACCAACTGAGTCCAATCAATGCCTAAATCCTGGATCCCCCAAATATCATAAACAAGCTTGATTTTTAAGTTTCAATTGTGTGTGACTGGTCCTATCACCTCCAGTCTTCTCTTGTATCATTTTAATGAGGGAAACTGGATACTGTCAGATCCTGACTGATCTGGTGTTAATGAAGTTACCACTGCATGAATGTGCACAGCCTCTTTCTCAGTTTAGAGATGCACTTATCATTTCAGCTGTGGGAAACAAACAGAACAGCAGTACTGATGTTTCTGTGAAATCCTAGATACATTTAAAGACACCTGAACAACATTACTGTAAGATTCACACATCGATCTTAAACGTTTCAGACCTGCCTGAGTCACATTAATAGCTGTAACCTGTTTTGTTGGATATTTCAGCAGATTAAGTTACAGATGTGAAATACTACAGAAGTAAAAACAGGCAAAATACATGAAAGTTGGTTTGTAATTTTCGAGAGCTTTGTCTGCATGCACCTCTGTTAATTAAGAACATGTAATTGGAGGCTTCTGTGCTCCCTGCAGTTTTAATTATAGACCAATGTGTGTGCCGAAATGTGGAGAAAAGACTGAAACACCAGAAATGCAAAGAGGTAGACATAAAAGAAGGTCAAATTGCACTCAGCTGCAAAACTTTATGGGCGTGTTTGCACGGCATATCATTAGCACAAAATCTGGGGCGGGGGGGTAACTATGGAAACGTGAACAATGTAGGTGTTTTAAACTGTAGTAATTTGTTTTTATGGTGATCCATTACGAGTCACTGCATCTCAATGTAAGCCAACTGAACTCATAGCACTGTCAGTGGATGAGACAAGGAGATTATTTATTGTAACATAGCCAACTTGTCATTGGTGGGAATCACCCAAATGACACAAGAAAGAAGTCTAAACTATCACAACCTGACCCTTTACATAAAAACCTGTGTAGCCCAACCCCAAGGAATGAAGTCGGCGACTGAACTCAGCCCTTACCTTTGGGTATTTGCTAGATTACCAATGTAGTGAGCAATAACCAGTTTTGGTTGCTAAAGTATGATTGGACAATCAGTGTAGATGATGCAATGACCCTCTATGAGACAAGTCCTTTGTATCAATGCAGTTGATATCATACTTTAGTGGTGAGAATTGTCTTTCTATTACCCAAATAACTGAATTGTCTCAGTGTCAGTTTGTCTCTATATACAGGTGACTTACTGATATATAACATAGCTCCGCTCTGCAGCTAGCTCAGATTGTGTATCTCAGGTTTATAACTAGCACATTCTCTAAGTAAGCAGCCGACTTGTAAAATGAGGCCACATATCAGCCATGATGGGGCCACTTGGACCATACTCTATATTCTCTGGTGGAGAGCTCATGAAACAGGGACATTTCAAGTCCCAAATCTGCAAGCTGACTTCTAGCAACACATCTGGCTAGGCCATGAATTCAAACAATCACTATTAGTTATGTTCATGGCTGTGGGAAGCCAGTGAGGGACTGTCCTTGTCACTGGCAACGTTTAGTGATTGTTTGTAAATGATAAATATACGTTATAAATGTTCTTATATATTGCTTCTCTAGTCTTTTTAATCACACAAAGCACTTTTACACTACATATCACATTCACCCATTCACACACATTCATACACTGTTGGCGCAGCCATCAAGCACAATTTGAGGTTCAGTATGTTTGCCCAAGGACCCATCGATATGTAGACCAGAGGAGCCGGGAACCATACTTCTGATTGGTGGACGACCGCTCTACCTCCTGAGCCACAGCCTCCCATGTCCACAGGTTAAATGACCAAAGCATTGTTTGACGTCATCATGATTTTGATTAGGCTGAAAAATTCTTAACCTGATGCTACAGATGGTTGTGCTTGGAAACTGTTTGGAAAAGGGCAGACACTTTCAAAATATACTAATTGGATGAACCATGTGTCAATCACCGTCTCCCACTATCTTACCTTGTTAGGCAGTTGGCTTCGTGAGATCAACAGATCACACAAGAATCCATTCTGATTGGTAAACCTTAAAACTTACTTTTACTCCCTAGCTTTTAACTGTCGAACTGTCACTATGTATTTTATGTATTTCATGTATTTTTATAGCACCTTTGAATCAACCATGTTGTGTTTACGGTGCCATAGAAATAAAATTGATTGATTTTGTCAATGACACATTACTGGTTTGTAAAATAAGCTTTATCAATGCAGTTTTTGGTAGGTATGTCAGTCCTAAAGTTGAACAAATCATTCAAGTCATCTGACATCTATATTTCTTCTGGAAGACACACCTTCATTACATGTAATATTAAAAAAAGAAAGAAAGAAAAAAGGTTTCATGTTCCATCACACAAAACTCTAGCCTCACTAATTCAGATTTTTGGCTGCAGATTAGACGATGAAGGTTGGAGCTGTCGGCCCTGTTGCAACATTTATCAAATACTACTTAATAGAGCTGGCCCTAATGAGTAGCTCTCTCCCAAATAGAGCTGCCCGACCAGGAGAGATGAAGGAGTTTTCAGAAAAGAAGGGTTAAACCATGTTACTGCCAGTGTGCAGTAATTAGACAGAGACAGAACCCTTGTGGACATGAGTGACCTTTGAAATCTAGCTTCATCTGAGGACTGTGGACAGACGAGCACTGAGGAGGTAGGAAGGTAGAGACTCTGGAGTAACTGAAATCACATTTAGATTTTTTTTTCCGAAGCCTGCTGATTTTCTTCACTTTGGTTTGAGAATTATTTCCAGGCTTTTATCGCTCATTTTATACTTGAAACTGGTTCCTTTGTTACCTAAAGTATGGTTTGGTCTATTAAAACCACCTCACCAAAAATTGGTAAGAACTCACACTGAATACCAACTGATAGCAATGAGCGAGGCAAGGAATATAGCTCTGAGCCTCTTTTGGAGTACATTTTTTAGCAAATTGTTTGTAAGACAGAAAGGACAAAGAGTTCTTCCACTAAGAAAAATCGCACCTTTTTGCAAGATTCAATCATGTTCTTACTTTTTAAAAAAAGCCAAGGACTTGCATTGGAGTTTGGTTAATAAATGGACCTTGTGGAAGTTTCTTCTTCTACTACTCACAGCGTTCCCTGTGTTCATCATTGAGGCCTAACAACCGTGATAAATGCAGTTCATTCTAAATTTGCACAGCAGATTTTCTTCTAAATCTAAACCTGCATATTTTAAAACCCACATTTTCATCCATTATCATTATTCTTCTTCCCCACCTTCTGCTACATGCCATGGCACATTATTACCACAAACTGTTACTCATCAGAATAGTGTGAAATCTACAGCACCAAAGGTAACTTGCATTCAAAGGTTTGACATTAGCACCCACCCACCTGCCAAATATCACTCTTAGTCACTCTTACCCGTCACTTTGGTGGATGGCATTTCGTGTCGTGAACTCTTTTGTCATAAACTGGAGCAGCACTGCACATCGATCTGAGTAAAACTGCTGTCAGCTCGACTCCTAGCAAGCATTGCTTTTCCTCCAGCCATTTAGAGGGCTGATAAATGCCCCTGCTCTTCCTCCTCGCTCCTGCCTGCCCAAATGCATGCTGGAGCTATGAGAGCATGACCAGTAGAGATGTGAACCATGGGTTGACTGGTGGGTCATTGGGTTCGGATAGGTTAACTAGAAAATATCAGAGGTTTGGGCAGGTGGGTCAAAAAGTGACAAAGTGAGTGAAGTTATGGATGACTTATAGAAAGATTGTATGCAATGAGCTCAGCTATGCATTACATCCAAACTTTCAGATGTATCTACTGCAGATAACAGAATGAACACAAGGCTGCTGTAAATGCCAGTGAATATTAGCTCGTTCCCTCTGATACTGATTCCACTCCAGGAGAGGCAGAGTGTACGCTGCTAAAATTTAGATTATACATGAATAAACTAACCAGAAATGATGATTCAAAGAATTCTTTCTATTACACAGTGTTAGCCTGAAGAACACATTTGTTCTTCATAACAACATAAATGGTGTGTTGAGGCCATATTTTCTTTGTTAATCAATCATAAATGAGTCAGTCTACTGTTCTCATATTTCACCCCAAACTGTAATAAATAACATAAATTAATGTATGAGTTATTTTAGCCAAATGAATATTAAAATAAGTGATAACTCAGTTAGTCCTCTAACAACCTCTAACCAAGACCAAATAGACAGACCACATCATTCCTGCAGTTATCATCATTATTATTTTTATTATTATTATCATGTTATCATTCTAACTACTCTAGTAATATGGTAAACCCTCATTTCACAATCTAAACATTGTTATAAATCTATTTTATTCTGAAATGAATTTAAAAAATGAAAAAAGACCTAAACCAACAATGAATTGAGCTAGTATTATGTCTATTCAAAGTCTGATATATTTTATTCCTCTGTGCTGTAGACCTCTGTTGATGTCCACAAACTATTAAAAACAAACACATCATAGAGCCACACTGTGTCTGTCTGTATTTGTTCTGTAATATATCAGAATTTCAATAAGGACACATCATTTTGAAGTGTATAATAATATTTATTGGTGGTAACGACAGAAAGATGTTGTCCATTAGACTCAATTGATGTGAAGTACTGTATCTTTCTAAAGCGTAAACCTGTATGATGCTAGGACAGGATCCTCCTGGACTCTAGATGCTGGTAGTGGTTGGTAGTGGTGGTGGAGTGGAGCCAGCAGGTGGTTAATGGGAACATTTGGAAGTTTCCCTGGATACCATTGAGGTCATGGTCATGATTTGGGCTGTTGAGCTGCGCAATAGATGGTCTGAAACGACCCCTCCAGACGTGTTTTAAGATGTATGTTAAGCACTATGCTTTGAATTATAATTTGTGTCTGTGGTATGTTTTTGCCACAGAAGAAGTTAAATCCTTAAAATAGCATCTCCTCATTAGAAAATTCCAGAATCTATGAATATGCAATTTTTTTTCTTACTTGACACAAGATGCCACTGCAAAGTTCATTCTCAGTGTGTGTGCACTGGAGACTTTAAGTTTCCACATCACGTGTGTATGTTGAATATTGGACCAGGACTGACTTCCAAATTATTTTTGATGTCACAATTCCTGCTTGCGGGCCCGCCCTTAAAATGAGATTTTCAATGAGCACAGAGAAACTTTCTTCTTTCAGCAGATGTGAAAAAAAAACCTTCTAGTGTCAAACTGCCTATACATCACTCTACACTGTGAGGATCAACTGGAGGAACCAGAAGAAAAACACATTTCTGAGTGGACTGACTGATTGGCTCGAGGAACGCGGGCAGAAAGATCATTGGTCAGGTATGGAATTGTGAATGAAGGGATTTTGACAACATGGGAAAGAAGACGTGATGTAGAGAAATAGAACAGGATGAAATAGCAGATGTTCAAGCTGTAGTGGAATAAGGAAGGACACGAGGGACGAAAGCTTCCTTGAACTTTCATTTTTAGATTAAGTCCAGGAAATTACGCTCTCCTATACCACAGACGGTTCAGACTATTATATTAATACCTTCAAAGCTCATTCTGTGTTGTCTACTGAAGGACAGTCCCACTGAAACCTGATCCCATACATGCTGTTAGAACATCCACTCCTATACAATAGTTATATTGGACTGAATCTATACATGCAGGCATCCATCCCTGCATGCTGGTGTACACATAGTCAGGCCTATACGTGTGACTGTTTGATGACTGTCTGTCAGCATTGCAGGTTTTACAGCCGGTGTCAGCCCCCTCAAGTCCAGAGAGGAGAGCTGATCCCATGTGATAGACCACGTCTTCAAAGAGTGACGACCTTGTTAAAACACACCGCGGGGGGGCTCCGAAGAAATAAATAAAGCTAGCAGAAGAAGGGAAAGAAGTGCGGAGGAAAAATCAACACAGTGACATGCGGTTTGTCTAACAATGTACCGCCCGCTGGGGTTTTAAAAGATTAAAATGTCTGAGGTTGATTTTTTTTTTGTTCCTCCTCATTAGGACATGTCTTGTGTGACTTCTCATTGTCAAGAGCGTTTGATACTGTTACATTTTGTTCCCATTGATAGCAATTTGCATTTTTCTTTGGTGAAACATCTTGTTCCATGTGTCACTACAAAGGATTGGTTCCTTATATCTGAGATCCTTTTTTCTGTTGCACTCTTCCTTCCCCTCATACTGCCAAACCCAAGTTCCTTTTTCTGCTGGATTTGAGGCTGTTATAATGTGTGTACCACTGTGTCCCAACTGTTTGAGCAGAGGGGAACTAAAAGAAGACATGCGCCGTGTGGCTGCACTTCCATCTATCAGTAAAGAATACATGTGGCACAGTCCTTCACCAAAGAATAAAAGATGTCATACCTGCTGTATCGGTGTAGGCAAGTAGAGGTAAAATGAAAGACTTGGAGAAGATGAGATCTCATCCTTAATAGTGTCACTGGTCTCTGGTGAGATCCACTACATTGGAACCTCATTAGAGGAACACAGGCTGAGAATGAAGTAGAGGCAACAAGAGGCCTGGCGCCTGTACACAGAATAATCAAAGCGGAAAACGCAGCCATCCTCTTTGATTCAGACATAGAAACATGCTGTAACTGCGATGGGTCACAGTGATGCTTAGCCCTGTTTATAGAACAACCTGAATTGCTTGGTTAGAGTTAGAAAAAGAAATCTGAATTTTGGAGCAGCATGCAGAAGAAGTACTGTGCCTTTGAACATTTGGCTCAATATGCAACAACCAGAGAAAAAAGCAAATCATCCTTCAAGCAGAGGGGGACCGGAGCTTGTTGGCACACTTTGTACTCTTGTAGAGTTCTCCAAATGTATTTATATATTGAGATTAATATCAAGATCAAGAGAAAGCTTAAAGTCTTGGGTGGAAAGTGGTACCTCTTTTATCCTCGTTGCACCTTTGATTAAAAAGTTATTAGGCAGCAAAGGCACCCTGACACACTGTGACAATTTGAACCAACTGCAGGGTATATTGTCACTATGAATATGCTCCGTTCAACTTATTCTCACTGTCTTTTCATTTAATAGCTTTTTAAAATTAGACCTTTTTCCACCATGTTGATTTCATGTTCTGGTGTTGTTTTTTATGAGATTGGGAGATTTCCTGGCTCCTTCCTGGATCTCTCTCTCTCTCTCTCTCTCTCTCTCTCTCTCTCTCTCTCTCGACAACATAAATATAATGTGGTCAGTACCAGTCAAAATATTGGCCAGAACACCCCAGAAAGGACTGTATGTGCAAAACATTCATATTTTTCTTTCAGAATGTATTACATCATACAAATACAGTGAAACATTCACAAATAAGGAAAAATAAATGAATGAATGAATGTTAAATCTTGCAATCTCATTGATTCAGTTCAGTTATTGTTTAGTCGTTCAGTCAATTTTTATTTCAAACATAAGCATAAAAAACAAGAATAACATGAAATAAATATGCAACAAACTTAATATACAAATTCTCATAAACAACACAAACACACCAGCACACAAGCCTCTTCTGGCTCCAAATCAGCAACCCAGTTTTCCAAAAGGATGATTTCTTCTTCCTTCTCAATGTTTTTCAGCTTCAGAGCTTTGACTTACTCCACAGAGTGCAAAATGATCTTTTTATATCGTTAACTTCCTTAAGTGCAGGATTCTTTTTTGGTTCCATGATGTTTTGTTGATTTTATGCTAGCTAGTTAGCTTAGCCAGGCACTTAGCTTTGCCAGCCAATTTAGCTTAGCCAGCCACTGGCTCAACCAGCTTGGGAACTTTTGTTTTACAAGTTATCACATGGCTTCATCTAGCTAACATGTGCAAAATATATCTTCTGGATGATTGGGGACACATCTGGGGCCTGAAGTCTCAGATGGAACCAGACCGGGTTGATCAGGCCCAGACTTGTGTCAACAACCACCAATGGATCAGCCCATGGTTCTTGATACAACCCATGGGCTTTATCTGTGGCTTTGCTTGCAAATTGAATGACCCTCTTCTTTATAATGGCCAGCTGTTTGAGGACTTTGCTCTGATGATCATGTTGAGCTGGAGTGATGTTGCTATGCTGTGCTGTGGAAATTTCCTCTGCTTGGCCAGATTGATGTATAGCTGCTAGCCAGAGACTGAATAGAGGAGGCCAGTCCATGTTTTTAGTTGTTGCTGGGGTTTCTCTCCAGCTTTGACAAAGGTGACTGACTTGTGTGTATGTGGTTGCTAATGGAAGGATGAACGTTATTATTCTGACACATGGAAAACCCACAATTATTGTAAGGCCAAGGCTTTGTTACAAACTCAGTGGACACTGTGGTGTGAATAGATGTTAGCCCCTGTTCATTTTCTTTGAGACACAAGTGACCTGCTCCTCAAGGTGTCATGGGATAACAGACAGGGACATTGGTACTATTTTCTGAGAGGACGTTATGTAAAGATGAGGGCATGGGACATGGACTACTTCACTCTTACACACAGACTAATTCACTCCCCATCCTGGACAGCTCTGCCCAACACAGCAGTGCTGATTAGACTATTAATGAGCCCAATCCAAGGCTTTCATTTCAGATTTGATTTGAGATTTACATAGCTGTTATGAAAAGCAGAAAGTAAGATCTAGATGTTGACCATGCATCTTTATCGTGACAATCAAATCAGAGAGACACATTTTCTGTCACAGATGCTGGTATCAATCTTTAAAATCTTTTAATAACAAGTGCAACATCATCAAGTCATTAATGGGCCCTTAGAGGTACACATATTTGTATCCTGCTTGAGCAAGAGGCCACTTCAAATGAAGGCTGGCTATTCCATATAATCAAGTAAATTGTGTGAAACAGAACATGAGGCCAAAAAAATGAAATAGGGTAAAATAGAAAAAATAGGTATCTGCAGTTAGCTTAGCTGTTGTATGAAAACTTAGACACTTTTCAAAATGGTACTTTTACTGTCAGCTGTTGTTTCTGTCTGTCTCTCAGGCACTTAGCTGGTTCAGAGGGCAGTTTGGAAAAGAAATCCAATATCCACTTTTGTGACATTGCCTTGTAGCAAAATTTGACCCCACTTCCTAGCTAACCAGGTCAACATGCACAGGCATCAAAAGTAGCAAAACATGCATACTAGCTCTGTGCATATGCGTTCATGTGACTATGTATGTGCCATTTACTGACTGCAGACACTTTTATTCATTACTTCACATCATATAGGCTATACCATATGTTGTATTTAACTTTATTAACATGGGTGAACTGTTTTTTATTGCTAGGTTGCCTCTGGAGTCCTCACGATGATGCAATACACACTAGTCTGGCTATTTGTTTACACAGTTAATGACGCATGAAGCGCTTTGAGCAGGAGACAGGCTTATCATTTCTGACAATCACATCACTAGGCTATGAAAGCATATGTTCTTTATGTATTAAATGAATATGAAAGACAGAAATGACAGTCAGACAAATTTAAGCACCAATTATTTATTAAAAAAACACTTACTGCAATAAAAGGAAGCTCTTGAATGGGGTTCAGGGGGGTACCTTAGGGTCCTTTACCTCTCATGTCACTGATAGCAGGTAATGGATGGATTGAGGCTTGATCAAGAAAAAGACAGGTCAAAAAGTAATGTGAACTGCACTTTGATCACTGTTCTCTGCTCCTGCCTTCACAGCGACAGATAGAAAAGTGAAGTGCTGGTCGGTAAAAAGTCATAAATTGCACAGAAAGGTTGAGAAAGGTTGCTTAGTTACAAAACGCCTGCTATCGACCATGCTATTTGCTATTTATTACACTTGTAAAGAGCATTGACAGATACAGTGTCATGAGTTGCTGACTTTCAGTGGGTCATCTCTTCTGAAGCTAATGTTAAATCACCATGCTGTGGAGTAGACTGTATTCTCAATGGTCAGGCTGCTATCTGTCTATCCATTTTACAGATAAAAGGCAAAGTGCACCCTGGTGTAGAGGGGGCTCAAAGGATTCAGGGAATCGTGACGTGTTTACAGTACATTTTGCTCTCTGTCTGTCTGTGAAGAGAAAATGGCAAAAAATCACCAAAGACCTGACAAAGGTGTGTGCCTGTCAGTGCCCCTTTGTTCATTTTTTTATGTGTGGGAAGATGCATACAGTCTGTGCCTATACACACACACACACACACACACACACACAGATTTGCATTTTGTCTTTATAGGTGTGAGGTTGGGAATTAACGGCTGTGAATTTGAGCTGAAAGATCAAACCAGTAAAAAGGTTTAATGCTTTCCTCAGGAACCCCGGCTAATTCCAGGAGTGTACGGCCTAGGATTAAAAGACGCAAATTAGAGATTATGCGACGTATGCAGAGTGAGGGGGGAGTAGGAGGAGGAACAAAGCAGCAAATCAAACGCCATCCCCATCCTGTTAACGCCACTGGATACTCGCTCTCCTCCCCCGCGAGATCCCTGAGAAACCCTCGGCAGGCTAAAGAAAGTAATTCAGGAGGAAATCAAAAATGGTTTCGCTCCACTTGTCTCATGGACAGCCTCGCTAATAGCCAGCCTGACATCGACTGAAGTTGCCTTTTCTCCACCCTACTGGGACAGGAGCATCACATCCCTTTCCCGAACACTCTGATGTGTCATGTGCTTGACACATACAAGCATAATTATCCAGAGAGTCTGGCATCGAATAAAGACCCCTGTGTGAATCTTCTTCATGCATGCTTCATTCAGGTATTTTAGCATTTGAATGTTAAGTACCAGCATTGTGAGCCGTGGTCAAGCGGGGTAATTAAAGGAACGCGCCGATGACATAACACCTAATTGTGCAAATTTAGTGAACAGAAAGAACTAGGGTCGCATCAGCTTGAAAGCTCGGCAACGCTTTTAACAACGAACAAAGGTTGGACCTGCCACTAATCTGTATGTGCCGATCAAAAAGCGCCTTTGTGAGAAGGACAAGGAGGGTGTATTGGAGAGTTTATTCAGCCAAGTGACGCATTGAGCTAATTAGCAAGAGTATTTTGGAGGAAAGGCATTGCTGGGGAATTCAAATCATCACTCATGTCTCCATCTCTGTAGTTAAATGAAGTGTTATCTTTCATGTAGGCGCGAGAAGAAAAGAACGGGTCAGGATGGGGAAGGGGGGGGGGGGTTTGTCAGGACACTCATTATCGCTCCAAAGTGATGGTCATGTTTGAAAATGACTGAATTTTTAATGCCTCCCACCCACACTCGGGGTTGAAAGGACTGCTGCATTGGCAATAGATCTCAATCCAATTTGCTGCCACTGGAGACAATTGTTTCTCTAATACTCTTTTCACTCATCCTCTCCCCCTCTTCCTTCCATCCCTGCCTTCCCCTTTCCTCCACCACCGCCCAAAACTATTCATCCTTCTGTGTCCTGACCATAGTAATTTATACACCAATGGTGGGGCGTCCATGCCAATGCCAAGACAATTACGCCGATGGCTCTGGCAGCCATGTTTGGCCCTGGTGGGAGGGAGCTGGAGCTGGAGACGAGGCCAGCGCCGGGTGAAGGAGACACAGTTTGAGCACGCCGAAGATTTTCTGATGATCCACACACAATGTCGACAGCCAAGGATGGAGTTGAATTGCAGCCATGTGGCTCTAAACATATGAAAACGCAGCTATTATAGAGTCTCAGCCTGGCTCACTCAAGGGAAAGGGGCCACGGAGGTCAAGCAGGGATCATTAAACTTAGCCGGCTGCTGCTTATTCACCCAGAACATGGGCAGAGAGGGGAGCTTGAGGGCAGGGAAACCAAAAAAAAACACGAGAAAACAACCATAAAGCCATAGAAGACCTCTCATATTTGATCCCATGTGACATTTCAAGCTAACACTTACTCATTTTTTCAGATTATTAGACGATATGCATACTGAGAACTGAGGTTGAAGAAAAAATACAATTCTCTATCATTTCTTCGCCTGAAGAATGTCAAGACATGCATCATTTTCTTGCATCACAGATTCCATCAAGTTTCAAATTCAATCAGCCATAGCCTTTCACACATCTGTGTCACTATCCATCAACACAAACTGAATGGCATCCACTTTATTGACAGCGATAGCCTCGTTTCTCAATTGAAGCAACGGCTTTTATTAAAAGTACTTGACAGGAGAGGCGAGTCGCTGCGCTGAATGAAATCAATGAAAGCTGGTGATGCTGTAGTAAAAGTATTACTTTGATACTGTGCAAATCACCCATCTATCTCACTTTATGTAATGCAGCGCAATGCAATCTCTGCAACTGTGGTAAAACTATTCTTCATTCATGCAGTGTGACATATATCTGTTCTGCTCAGATATGAAGTTATATTCATTTACATGAGCCTTGTGTTGTTTAAAGGCAGTGATGATTTGATATCATCTATAAAAGGGAAAACATTCATTAGGAGCACTTTTGTTTTTTTAGAGACCCAGATGTGGTCCACGAGCCTCTATTTGCCTACCACTGTTGAACGTCAAAGCACTTTGATTTATCTTACTTTTATACTTCGTGTGACTAACATACCATTAAATATAAACATGAATCTCTTTGGAATAGTTTGAAAACAACATTAAAGCCATCTACTTTGTTTCATATCTTTATGAATCAATTGGAAATGTAAATAAAGTGACAGTGCCAACTAAAAAAACAAAAATGATTAATTTATTAACCTTTTAGTTTAGTCTTTTTCTTGTATGTACTTTACCTCTTCGTCTCTTGTGTGCTTTAGTCATTCAGTTTTGTCTTGTCTTCCTCATGTTTATGATTGTGCTTAATTGAATTGGAGATTTGTTGGAGAGATTGTATCAGCCCTTATAGCTTCCTTCCTCCCCCATATATATCCACTTACTTTTATTATTGTATATATTTTACCATGACATATTAACTGTGCAAACATCAATCTATAGTCTATATCTATTTATCCTGTGCACAGTCTGGGAGCAAGAGACCACCATGCCGCTACGTCTAAGATAATCAGACATTATCATTCTGATGATTACTAGCAGCATTCTTCCTCCTTCCTGCCACGCAACTAAAGCAATTGTATATGTATGTGATATGTGGTATCTATGTGATAGAACTTCTGAAAATAAGACTTAGGTCAAGTTATATATTAAACTTTCCTAACGACCCTTTGGTTTAATTATATATACTATAAAACTGGTAAATAAGACACATCTGGTAAAATGTCAATTGGATCCAATGTGAACCAGAAGATATGAACCATATTTGGGGTTCAGTCCAGTAAAGCAAAACATATTACCAGTAGTTAGCCAGCCATTTACCATACACACTGTTTCAGGTTTAATATGTGTTTCAAATAAAAGTATATTGATAAAGTTTTGGAGTATAAACATATGTGTTTGGTGGTGCATTCAAATAAACCAGCCTGTAATAGAAAAGCATTTTCCCCCCAAATATACTGCATCTTATACACAGGTGCAAATGATTCACCCTTTTTTTACTGTACTTTCAGGACATGGAGAATTACAGGTGATGGGTTTCAGTCAGCAGTATTTATACAGTTTCAGAGAGAAATGAGGAATGTTGGATAACGTTACCTAAGAAATGTATTTGGTCATTACTTTACTGTTCTCCCCAGTTTACATTATTGTTCTGTTCCCACAATCTGTTTTGTACAGCTAGTATGTATGCTCCTTTTATTGACTACAGTCTTCAGCATGACAGATGGAAATTACAAGTGAAACTGTAATAAACAGAAAAATATAAAGACATATAATTTAGCTGCTACAGCTAAATTATTGTATGAATTTAACACAGCTGGCTAATAAGTGCTACATTAACATGCAAAGTTATAGTTAGCATTATCAATGTACACCAAAATGAATTCTTATTAACTTCCCTCTGCACACACAACTGATCAAACTGTACCAAAGACGTAAGTCAGGATCAAACTTACAGACATTGCTTTTGAGGGTGTGAAAAACTGTGCTTCTTTGCTTGTTGCCAATGAAGCTGCTGAGTAATGGAGCTTCTTCATCCCACAATGCACTGCTTACATTTCAAAATAAAGTTTTCACATTCTTACAGTGTATCAAAATAAAAGCACATCGTCGGTTTGGATACTAAACTTCTAACATGAAATTAAAGCATTAACTCAAACTGAGAACAAAACAATTATATTAAGAAGCATTTCATCTTTCACTCTTCATTCTCAACAGTTATTCACGTTAGGTCCAGTCAGCGTTACAGATGGAAGTTACTGGGTGTAAGTAGTTTGTAACAGCTCATCTCTACACATGATAAGCTTCACACTAGCTGGTACAATAAGAGGACAGAGTCTTCCTCAGGACTTAGTTGGTGGAGTGATCATGCAAGCAAATATTTATTCATGAAGTTCAATAAATAAAAATATGGATAAAATAAAAATAAGGAGAATTAAATATGTGAATATTCTCTTTGACATTAAAACAAGTAGACTTTTTTAAAACTAAAAAATAAGAAAATGTGACCAATTATTACATCTCAGTTTTAATCCAATGCAAATATTTAATCAATTTAACCTAAGTCATTAAAGCCAATAGATATTCAAGCCCAGATTGCATTTACACTTTGCTCTAGTCCTTTAAGCAGCCTGTAAAGACAGTTCCAGGTATTAAGCAAATCATTTGAATTATAAACCCCCTCCCAATCACGCAGTCTCTCCTCGCCCACCACGTTGACCCCCGTTTGGCCTGAGCTTATTAAAACGTACAGTCACACCTCCTACGGCTCGGCTATGGGTTTTAACATTTTAAGAGGGTGCTAGCAGGTCTTTGAGGTGGAAGCATTTGATTCGTTAGAGGAATCAGACACATGGTCATAGGCTCTGAGGAAGCCACATCTGGAGAAGCAGCCACCCACCACCCACCACCACCTGCTGCTGCTGCCACCTATAACCCCTCATCACACAGCAAGCAAACCTAGAGACTGCCACATGATGGGTGACACACTTGCCTATATGTATGGATGTGTGTGTTTGTCGGTATGTAGCTGGCTTATTATTTGGTATAAGGTGTTTTGATCATGGAGAGGTTGCTGCAGGCCTGCTGCTGTGCAGGAGAACAGACGGCTGAGAAGAAAAGGGGGGCTTCACCATCATCCTACACCTACAGCCCTCCTGCAAAGTCATATTAAAACTCTTCAGTGATACATTGCCAAAGTGTTGGAATATATATTTGATAAAGGTGATAAAGGTGAGAGAAGCAGAAGATGGGGTATAGATATGCGGGTGAGCTTTAATAACATCTAAATCTACAGTTAATTGAATGAAAAGTGTGTGGTAGCCTATATGTGGTTTCTAAAATATAACTGAGCTCAAGATCAAAGATGATTAATATCAAACTTTCTTTCATCAAGAACATGAATGTGTAATATTTTTAAAATTCAAGCTCCCTTATCATGATGGTTAGATTAAAAAAAAAAGTCTGCTTTGATGCTCTCACATCTGCAGACATACTGTACTGTACATACTGACAATAGACTTCACTTAAATACATCTCTCATTGAGGAAGTGATAACTGGATCCAGTCTTCTGTTCTAAATGTGATGCTGAGGAAACATTGAAACAAAGTAACAATATTACAATGAAATATTAAAATAAAAATAAATAGAAATATTTTAGGTGAGATAAAAGTCCTGCATTCAAACTTTGACGGGTGCAAAAGTCATGAAATTATAGATAAGTACTATGTTACTTATGTTATTAATAGTAAAAAGGTAACACACAGCTTATCATTCAGGTGTGTGACTTATAAACAGGTGTAGTACTCAGCTGCCACACTTCTACTTCCCATCATGTTTCTCCTTACTTTGTTGCCACTCTCTCCTTCTCTCTCTCTCTCTCTCTCTCTCTCTCTCTCTCTCTCTCTCTCTCTCTCTCTCTCTCTCTCTCTCTCTCTCTCTCTCTCTCTCTGTGTGTGTGATGGTGTGATGGTGTGAGTGGAAGCAGGTACTGTATGGTGGAGTCACAGCAGAGCCCCCGTCAGCTGCTACCCATCGCATAATCAAGACCTCTGGCCCCGTCTCTGCCAGATCACAGCCTCTGCTCGGCCAGACTGTGTTTCAAGCCATTTTTGCCTGCATTTATCTAGTTATCCTGTTGTGGCCTGAAACTGTTTTTCCTCTACTCCTGCAGTGTCCCATCTGCTCTGACCCTGTTCCCTCCTCCCTGCTTCCTATTTCCTGTTTCCTGTCCCTCGTCTCGTCAGCCCTTGCTCCAGTCTCAGCCTCAGTCCCCGATTCCTAGCTACCAACACCCGAGCCTGCACCCCCCCCCGCCCCTCTGCTCCTGTCAATAAATACCGTATTTACCTCATCCCTGCCTGTGAGTGTAAGTCTGTGCTCAGGCTCTGGTGTAACACAAACAAGCTTAACATTTGGCTTGTCGTCGTGTAGAACATGCTGATGCTGCTCTGTATCTCATCTACATCTCATTTCTTCTGGCTCCAACATGCACTTTGTGAAAGTGGAATCACTGTTTTACACATTGTGCTAAATCTGTGCATTGTCATAGCAACGCATGAGATGTGGAGCAATTATCTCCTCTTTTTTTAAAATTTAGTTTAACTATAAATATATATGGAGGAAACACAATCATACATTATGTTTTCTGTACCTTTCACTAAAGTTAACACATTTTAACAGTGATATATAGTTAAATAAAATTAAATTAGTTACCATAAGATTGTAATAGAACTAATTTTTCACCCTGACAAGCATATTAGGGCCACACACCAAAGTCTGAGATTTTATGAATTAAGTTTTGTCATTTCACAACAGAAGTCATACTTGTACAAGGGTATCAAACATACGGCCCCTGGGCCAGAACCTGCCCGTCAAGGAGTACAATCTGGTCCGCTGTATAACTTTGCAATGTATGAATATTACAGAAAAGTCATTCCAATTATTCTGCAGCTTCAGACGTTTTTACCTTCTAACCTGAATGTAATTCATCACAAATACATGTGACAGTTAAAACACCCCAAATCTCTTTCTCCCTGAAGTTTGATGACTTTTCCTAAAGTGGCCCAAATGTACACAATTTAAAATGTCATGTGATGATGTATTTTTGTAAAAGTGCTACAAATTTTTGGCTTTTTGTTAAATTAATAGTTAAAAGCTTTAATAAGATTGTTATGTTATAAATAATTATATAAGTAGTTTGGAGGATTTCTTTTTATGGTTTCATTAAGTTATTTTCAGTCTCAATAAATTACATTTAAATCATTGCTATGTTATATTTTCATGTGTTAGGTAAAACAGGACATGGTATTGTGTGATAGTAGTAGTGTATAACCTACATATATAATATATACATATATATATATATATATATATATATTATTTGTAAGTTATTATGCAATGGTTTTCTGGTTCGACCCACCTGAGATCAAATTGGGCAGTATGTGGCCCTTGTATTAAAATGAGTTTGACCCCCCTGTTTTACAATAATGATGATAGTACTGGAACTGAGGTGAGATTGTTTTCTCAACACTTATAACAACAGAAACATCATATTATGCAATAAACTCTTAATTGTTCACAATATTACCACTTGATTTTCTCTGTAGCATTATATCACTAAGCACTATAGTACTAATGTTTGAACTGTAGGTACAAGTGTATGGTAAATGGTGTGTACACACTGTTTGTACATGTGTAGGCAGTGATGCAAGGTAAAGTCAATCAAATGGAGGTCAATGAATGAAGTCAGTGAGTTTTCAGTATTTGATTTGTTTAGTGAGATGACACCTTTTAGAAGATGTATTCTGATTATTTTGGACAACCTGTTATGAAAATGAAACTAACAAAAGAGCAGCAGGGAAGTTTTAACTCAAATGTGTGTTAATAATTCACAAAGTTAAGCATCTCTTTTGAGATGAGCAATAACAGTATCTATAAAATCAGGATTGGCACTTATCCAGCTCCATGCAGCTCCTGCTTTGATGAGGAAATGAAGCTGTCCTGGAGCTTGTCTGGAAGGAGAAACTGTTTCCTGACACCAAAATAATGAAATGCAGGTAGTGCTGATGTTCATAGGCAGAGCAGACTCAGCTAAGCAATCTGGATGCCATTCACTTCTTCTATTATTAGATGTACTGTAACCTACTGCAGTGTCCTTACCTTTATCTAGATCTGAAAGCACTTTATTCTCAATGACTTGTGTTTCTTGTCACCCTATTTTAAAGAACTATTGTAAGTTAATGTATTCAGAATGTTCTGTAGCTATCCTGAACACGTCTACTTTTTATTTCAAGGTTCCTCAGCCTTTTCTGGTTTGTGACCTTATTTAATATATTTCCCATGAACAAATAATGTTAAGTTTCACTGTCAACACTCTCTTCATGCTCTCAGGAGGACTGAGGAGCTCATTGATCTGTTCAGACCAAATATTCACTTCCTCTAACCCAGCCTGAGCTTCAGATACTGTGCTTTAGTCCCTGAAGGTGACAGCATACAGATGGACAGCTGAGAAGTAGATCATGCAGTGGTGTGAGATGTTCCTCTGCTTATTTTCTTTCTGTTTTCAGTGAAACTGGGTTGTTCGGAATGCAGTCCAACCTTCATCAGCCCAACATGACTACAGCTGCTGTCCTTCATGTCAGATGTGTGGCTCAGGAGATGAAAAAGTTGACTTCTTTGGTCCAGACTGAAATCTATCAACACTTATTGGATTATTGGTTTAGCACTACCATCAAGTTGCTTTTTTTGCTGTAATATCATGACCAACAGCCAGCATGTCCACGTGGGCCCATAAGGCTTCAAATTGGCTGCAAATGTCTGGCCCAAAATCAATTCATAAGCATCTTATTAACATTTACAATTGCAAACGTGATTGATTATTGTAACTATTTATAAATTATTTATCTAACTTGTATATTCATTTACTCCATTATAGTTGCAAGTAAATGACTTGCTTTTGCTCAAGGCTTATCTAAAATTGAGCAACTCATGAGTTTTTATTAATGAATTACTATGAACTAACATTGATGCAGACATGATTAAGTATCAGAAAGTAAGAAATTCAAGTAAATGTAAT
This sequence comes from Scomber japonicus, assembly GCF_027409825.1. NCBI lineage: Eukaryota > Metazoa > Chordata > Actinopteri > Scombriformes > Scombridae > Scomber > Scomber japonicus. The sequence continues at coordinate 3,617,752 of NC_070585.1, forward strand.
AATGCAAAATAATCATAATAATAAAGTGCTTTATAACTGAGCAGAAACACACAGTCATGTACTGTACATGTTTATAAACTGCAATGTTTATGCAAATGTACAATATGTTTTTTGTATTTTTATACATGTTTTTAAAATTTCATTTCCCATTTTATTTATTTTACTTCCCGTTTTAATTTTTAATATAAAGCACTTGTTGCAGTTTTTGCACTATTTGTGAGCCATTGCAACAGTCTGAATGACAAATAAAGTCAGTCTATCTATCTATCTATCTATCTATCTATCTATCTATCTATCTATATATCTATCTATCTATCTATCTATCTATCTATGTGTCTTGATTTTCCACAACCTGGCACCACAAAGGTCGTTCTTATTAATGGGTTATAATTGATCTATCATGCATGAGTACATCTCTATCCAATAATTGTTATATATCACACATATGATAGGCTACATCTCCTCCTTTAATTGTTTGCTGCCACATTAGAGAGCATGAAATACTGTACATTCTGAATTAGAAGTAATTATTACATATATGAGTGCAAACCTCTTTAGTTACATTATATATAAGGCGGAGGGATTAGTGTGTGGGCATGACTCTGCTCCGTCCCATCCACACTCATCACGTCCTCAGTGCATACATAAATCCTTTTACATGTGACCCCACTGTGACTCAGTCTGCAGATAATAAAATACTGGAGCTCCACGCCGCCTGTACGGACACCTGTGATAATGACATATTTTCCAACAGCCCAGGGAGTCAAATCATCAACAGATGAGACGCAGCGCGTTCCGCTCCATGTTAAACAGTCACTTAACGGACTGACACTGGCAGTAGCTTCCACCTTGTCTCCATGGCAACCCCGCCAGGGTGCCCGTTGCCGGTTGGTGGAGCCAGCGAAAGGCCGGTCAGGTGTGAAATTACCTCAGTGCCCGGCGCCACATGGAGCGTGAAGAGAGTTTAACAAAAGCAACGTGGTTAAAGGAGAGACGCCCCCCCACCTCCATCTCTCAACACACACGCGCACACACACACACACACACACACACACACACACACACACACACACACACACACACACACACACACACACATCTCTTTCTTTGCTGCCATACTAATGCAATTCACTTCAAGCAGTTTTTTTGCTCGACACAAAAACACCAAAGACAAGTTAAATTGGGAGATAGATGTAGGCATGCTAATGCTGAATGGGGGCACGACTATAAAATGGAGTGAGATTTGTCTTGACGTATATGCCACTGTTCCACTGTGCTGATTTTCTCTATGCTATTTTGTGTCGACTTGGATTGAAGCGGTGCCAGTTTCTGTCGATTTGTTCATATGCAATAGAAATAGAATGGATTCTAAGATTATGTCAGCAGACATCTCTTTTTATTGGTGTGTCTGTGTCTGTATAAGCAGACACAGTATTCCTTATTGGCCATTGCATTCTTGTTCTGCAGGATCTTTCTATCTCTCATTGACATTTATTACTCTGTGCAGTCTGTTTGTTTTTTAAATGAGGACTTTTCAAGGATACTTCAGTTAGAAGTCTGCATACAAAACTTAATATCATGAAGAGAGTTCTAATTTTCTATTAAGGGTATGCATTAATGAAGTGCATGGCTGTTATACTGGGTACTTATCTGTGTTGTGTAATATTGTTGTAATTTCAGATAAACAAATGGATGGAAATCAAGAGACTGTCTGTGTATTTTCTTGAGAGTCACTTGAGAAATCTGAGTATGAAAGCTCCCTCTTGACAGAATAAAATAGTCTCAGCAGGGTCCACATACTAGTTTTTCTGCATGTCACAGTCTTCAGTCATCAGAGAATGGATCTGGTCTACGTATGGAACTCCACCCTCTGAAGACCACCAGTCTAGTCTAACACCTAAATAATCAAGGTGCTTCATAACATTGATGTAAAGATCATCTAGAAATTAAATAAAAGATGTTCAGTTTCACACATGGCCTGATTCAATGAGTGATATTATAATAGAGAGGAACAATGATATGAATGGTATAACAGCACCTCTGACAGTTCTATGCCTACAGCTAGCAGTTCTCTAACCAACAAAGCCACGACTATCCAAGCCTAGTACTTGCAATTCTTAAGTTGGATAGCCTTAGCAGTCCCACAGTTGGCCCTGTGTGGACAGATCCATTAAATCCAAATGCAATTTATTGCATTGGGTTCACAGTGCAGGAGCCACATCTGATTGGAGTTTTATTTCAGTAGTAAATTGTCTTAGTTGAAATGAATGTGTACATTATCTCAGGTTTGATTCATTACTGCACTGTGAGTTCCCGTCTCCACATCTACTGATTTGAATTCTTAACCTGCCCATCATCTCCAGTGATGTAATGTGTAGTAATTATACTGCTGTATTAGCTACAGTGCACATCACCAGAAGAAATGACATGAGTCGTCACAATGGTACCTAAAAAACTGATGAAACACTGATATCAGCATCACAGCAGTGTTTAGAGGACAACACAGGGTATCTCTTATGTGAACTGTGTTGTATTGTCTGAGGAGCAAGCTTGGTGGATGCCAACTGGCAGTTAGCATATGAGCTAGCTTGATTAGCTGTTGTTAGTGCTAGCGTCTTCCTAGCGGTTAGCTCACCACTGCTAGCTAACTCGGAGCTCGGAATGACATCACACCCGAGTTTGTATTGTTCCAATTTACAAGTCAGAAAGTTAGTTGTAGCCTGGTTAGCTACTGATAGCAATACCAGTTGATTAAAATATATTTGTTGTATTTTGTTCAGAAACACCTCAGCAACACATCCACAGATAGAAGTTGGACAGTGCTGTGTGTGTACAACTGATTTAATGAGACTAAAATAAGACTAAACTGCTAATAAACAGGATGTTAGTACAACTTTCAAACTGTTGATGTACTGGGGCGTTCCAGTTAAAATTTTCCGGCAAGGAACTCAGAAATTCTGACTTCCGACGCACCATTAGTTCACCGACTAGTCTTGGGAGTTGCCAGTAAACCACCAAGCTTTTCATTTTACAAGGACATGTGGATGAATTTGCTAAAGGCTGCATTGCGTTTTAGACAACTCAGAACCTGAACATATCCAACCTCTTACTCAAATGATTAGTAATGGAACAGCTCTCGAAGTCAGACCCCCGACCGGGAAACTGAAGCCAATTTCATGCACAGAGAAGCAGGTGCTCGGACGTCACTCAATATCTGTCAGACGGAAGCAGGATTTCAAAAGGTGTTGATTGAATGAAACTCTGAAAATAAACACTTACTTTACTTTGGCAACATTGGTAAATGACACAGGCTATCAGAAACAAGTTACTTGTATTTGGTAGACTATTATGTGTAATATTCAGAAGTAAAATGTGTAGTGACAGCTCCTCCAATGTTCCAATTAAACTCATATTCATATGCTGCCTGTCATAAAAAGACATGCTTCTGACAGTCATACATGTTGATTGTTTGCATTTTGTGGTGAGTCATGAAATGCTTCAAGCTCAGAATTCACAATTTTCCACATGGACCTTGATCTGAATGCCCCATGAGGTAAGCCTTTCCCCAAAATGTTGAGGGTTAACAGTGTTACCAGGATTATAGTAACTAATCTAAATGATGAATTTCAAAAGCTCAGCCTCATTCAAAGGAGGCTTCATCCTGCCCTGACAGAACACTGTTCAATCATGCTCAGAAGTTCAATCAGCTAAAATTAACTAAAAACACCTGTGTGGCTGTACCAGGCCATTAAAATCAGTTTGAGTGCACTGCAGTCTGAATAGTCTTGTTGTACTGAGTGACAGTAGGCCTTCATACTGAGTGGTGCCCAGCCAGTGTTTAGAGCAACAAATGCCAAAGCTTTCATGGATGCAGGTTGAAGCACTTCTGTGTCACAACAATCACTGACAGGGAGAAGAGAAAAAAAGAAAGAGGAAAAAAAAGGACACAACTGTATTTATCAGACAATGTTGCGAGTCATAACTTTCAGCTTTCTGCATGACATCTGAATTACATGCCAGGCACAGTGGTGGCTGTGATGATCTGACATCCCAGTGAGCTCCATGAATATGATTTATGGTGACAAATATCACACTGTGTGTCGTCTGTCCTGGACTCAGAGCACTGCAGCGTGATACAAGTGAAACCACACTGTACGGAGGCGTTGTACTTTTACATGAATCCTGTTCAAATCTGTATCACACTATAAGGGAGCGGTATTCAGAATATTCATATATGTACTTAAAGGTGCAGTGTGTAGAATTTAGTGGAATCTATCAGAGCAGTCTTCAGAATATTCCTATGTATGTTTACAGTGGTAATCCTTTTAAATTTAGTTTTCTTGACCTTTAGAATAAACTCTTTATATCTACATAGGGAGCAGGTCCTCTTCCACAGAGGCCTGGAGTGGACAAACTAAACACGGCACTAGAGAGGGCCTGTCGCATTTATCGCAAGTTTCAATGCCATGATGGGCTCTCCTGCAAGCTTAAGGGGGGTGGGGGTATTCAATTGGTTGCAATTTACAACCTTGCCATTAGATGCCACTATATTATACACACTGGTCCTTTAAAGCTGCACAAATCAATATTTTATTGTATTGTCAAAAGTGACTAATCATCAATTGACTGCAGTTCAGCTTTACAGAGTATCTTTTGGCTCATTGTATTTGATTTTTTTTTTATTTGAGCAGCTGTTTTGTTTTTATTTCTCTCTGATAAAAGCCACTGTACACTACCTGCTAAGCACAAACAGCAGACAGACACAGTTAGCAACTCGTTTGTGAATATAATGAAGCATTTAGCAGCTAAAGAGCCAGATCCTTTCTCGCATGACCAAACCAGAGCTGAAAGGAGAGTGAATATTGGACTTCTATTCATCAGAGGAACACAAATAACTCCATGTGAATGCTAATGTCGCTGCCTGCCTAGCTGCTGGATGTGTAAATGGGAAACTGTTAGCTAACACAACAGCTATAAAAACTTCATGAGGTGATAACATGTCATTGGCAGTGAAATGAGCTGTAAACACAGCTGGTTTAAGCATATTTTACATTTAATACTTTCTAACTGCCGTACTATAACTGCTACTGGAGCATCTTTACACAGTGGTGTTATACTCTCCTGAGACCACACATTTAGTTTGGTATGCTATTTTAATTTCTCCGAGATATTTAGGATTAGTAGGACTTGATAAGTACAAAAACTAAGAATTATCTTTGAACAGGAAGTAGGTTTTTTTTACTGTATAACATAATTAATTCAACAGTCTATGAAACCATTTCCTTACATTTACACTTTCCCTTTGCATCAACAATAAAGTCCCATAGTCCTCAAACAAGTATTTCCTGATTAGCAGTGTCGTAGCTTGTTGCTGTTGCTAAAATTAGCATTTATATAATATATCAAACTACAATTGTTATTAAGCATAAATAAACAAGTTTTAACCATAAAATTTGATAAGGTTTTGTACCTGGTCCACTTTTGTCTTTGGATCACTGATTTTTACACTGTAGTATACTTTTTCTACCACTAGGTGGGACAAAACAGCGGGAACAACAGGTCAAAGTTAAGCAGATTGAAGTATAAGGTCCAGCAAACCCAAAATGTAATGTCCCCTATATGAGTATGCATGATTAGAGGAGGATACTCTCTCTACAGGAAGGTAGACAGCCTATAAAGGCTGTATGAGAACTGATAGGTTTGTGTGTCTGAATATGTGATTGAAGTTCATTTTTCAAACTTTTCTGCCAGAACAAGATGTTTTCACAGCTTTGTGTTTTCTTCCAACTCTAAATATGCAGTACAGTCTTTCTTTCAAGAAATCCAACATGAGAACCAGATATACACCTTCCCTAAAAACTCTTTTGACTTTTGGAAGCGCCAAAGCATTGATGACAAGCTTGTTTTTTGTAAAAAAAAAAAAACACACTGAAGAAAAGCGTCATGAATATTTTGTTAGATGAGTGACGCTTTATCATCTCTTTTTTCTGAGTCTTAAGGTTTTGTCGCTCACAGCTAAAGTTTCTTTTGAATTGACTCATCAGTGGTGCATCAAAGGCTGCGGCGATGACAGAGAAAGCATTAAAAGCAGATCTCTTGGTGATGAGGGTGTGGGGAGTGGGGGGGGGGGGGACAACATGGAAATCTGCAGAGTGGCAGGGAGCCAGGTTCCTCCAGACTCTGAGATTGAAAGTTACCGTATGTTTGCTCGTCCTTGCCTCGCCCTCAGTGAACTAGATAATCAGCCGTAGCAATGTGGAAGGCGACCAACAGTAGCGTGTGAGCACCGCGGGGACTCAGACAGGAAGCTGCTGAGCTACTGTAGCGTAAATACTTATATTCATATTTAGCATGATAAAGGCATTACTGAACAGATTGCACACACTAAAAGTCAATTAGAAGAAGGAGAGGGAGGGAGATCCTATAAATGGCATGTGTTGATTATAAATATTCATTATTATAATCATGTTTGTAGTTTGGGAGTAATTATTGCACATTGTGAGTTAGCTCATCCTTTTCCATTCTATTCTTTAAAGGTTTCAATTTTATCCAGAAATTCATGTCATAGCACATATAATTTATCCATTATCCATTCAGTATCAATTTATTCATCCAATTATTGTCATTCATATTCATATTTCAGCAGAGCTGGTATTCAGTAGAGGAAGCAGTGACTACATTTACATCCATTCCTTTCCTTCTCAGTAATGTTCACTATGATTTGAAAGTCTGCATAACCGCATAATACTAGTACTATTACTACTACTACTACTACTACTAATAATAATAATAATTTACTGTATGATGTAATACTATTGCAATAAGCAGAGGATCAAATCCTTTATAAACTGAAATATGCAATATAGTCAGTTAGTCAACATATTTTACGTTTTTCTTTATTCCTTTTAAAAATTCAAACTATTAAAAAATAAATTTAAAAAACAAAAAAAAAAACATGCTGACATCATTTTGACTGCAAAAAGACGTGACTCAATGTGATTTCAGCTGGACTTTAAAGATACCCAGTGGAGTTGTGAGCCATAAAACCAAAACAATGAGCTGAAAGAAGCTAAAATGCATTGTGGAGCTAATGGAGAAAACAGACTTGGTAATAATTGGAGTTATCATTGGAGTCAAAAGTTTCTGTGTATGAGCAGGGATGAGCTGAGAGTATATGAAGACACCGAGCACCTGGTCTGCTAAACCACAGTGATCTGATCAATTGCAAGTATTAATCTGGACAAATCAATTTTATGGGTACTGCATGAGATTTAATCCCCACCTCTGTAATAATGTCAAGCAGAGACTGGATATTGGAGGTTAAACTAAATATTGGATATTGGGAAAAGCTCCTCTTTGAAGTCAGCTGTGCTTGCTTAGAGATTTGTGACGCAGTTCCACAGCTTGCATGAGTAAGTAATGAGCGAGGCTCACAAAGGGCCGGGTTCCTCTCAGTGATGGGTGGGGGTGTGAGTGTGCTGCAGGGCCCAATGGCTCTGCTTCTCCACAGAGACCAATCTGGACCTGGGGCTTCAGCTGGAGGGACACTGCTGCTCCATCTGGAGGCTGAGCGGGACTGAGGTGACCAGACACACAGGTGAATGAATAAACAGAGCACACACACACACACACACACACACACACACACAAACACACACACACACACTCCTCAATTGATGCCTTGGTGAGAGAGAGATCGAGGGAGGTTATTATCTCCACTTGTGGCATTGTGTGTGCATCGAGTAGGCTGACATCTTGTCACTACATGGGAACAGCCTGACGCTGAGTGCCAATGAATGACGAAGATGTCTGCGACTGTGTGTATGTGTGTGTGTGTGTGTGTGTGTGTGTGTGTGTGTGTGTGTGTATGTGTGTGTGAGAGAGAGTGAGAGCCTGCATCCATTTTTCCTAACTCATCTCCAATCTCTTCACCCTCTCCTATCCTCACTCCACTGAATGACAAACTGTAGAATCACATTGTTAAAGAATCTACATCTCTGAACACACTAAATACATTTCATGCAGACAGTCTGATACTTCAGGATTTCTGACAACTCGGTTTATCTCCTTTATCATGCAATAACTTATTCAGTAAGATGGGCCCCACATGTGAAGCCCATGTGGGTTGACTGTATGAGTCCCACAAGGGATGTAAGTGGGCTAAGCAGGCATGGGCATAAACAGGGCAAACTGTATGGGCCCCATATTGTTTCAGAAACATGGGCCCCACATGTGTAAGTCACCCAGTTGGGCCCTACCTGAAACCCAGTCAGAACTCACTTGAAGCCCATATTGCAGCCCATATTTAACCCTTAAGGGACCCACATGGACATGCTGGCTGGGAAATGATGATCATTCCCACGCTCAGATATGTGCCATATGTTGTTGCAGCAGTGTTTGGGTTGATACTTTATTTCACAGATTTGGTCCAAAATCTTATTTAAAAAAAAAGAGATTTTTGATAACAATGATCACAAATCTCTTCAAAATACCATATAAAGAAAACTAGACTAGAAAAACGGATGCTGCAATTTGGTATCGAAAACTTTTGGAGATTTTTGTAAGAATTGCTTTTTTGTAATGACTGGATGGTGAGTACCTCTGTTCAGGAAATTGCTGAATAAACCCAAGAAACCCACAGACCTTCTGAATGCACTCAGTCTCTAGTTTGTGGTTGTAAAGTTTCATCAGGCTGCGATTATCCTAGAGGTTACTATAGGTCATTTTATACATTGAGGTCAAGTTTTTAAAAAATGGTCTCACTACAATGAAATAGCTACTGTAGAGACTAATGTCATTACACATGGATATAATTGGGCTCATTAAATCCCCAAGAGTCTCAGCTTTCCAGTCATATCCAATTTATGCAATTCCAAGACTCTTTAGTGACCTCAGGGTGCAGAAATATTTAGTACACAATTTTTGGAATAGGCGAAAATAAAATCAAGCTATCATCAGTACCAATGGATGCCTTGGGTCATCTAGTTTCATATACAAGTAGATTTAAAACCCTCTGAAAGACAGTACTGTGGAGGACACCGCCGTCCTTGTGGAGTTTCAGAGATGAAGCCCAGTGCAGACTAACATCCAACAGCCCCGGAGTCAACATAGAAATCATGCTGGTGCCTGCTGGGACATCATGTTGTCTTGTCAGAGTTGTTGGAGGCTCATCTTGACCTCCCCCCTTCCCCCCTCCCCCCTCCGAAAATGTCCCAGAAGCTTGAACAGTTTTCAAACATTGGATTTGATCATAGCCAAAAAAACAAGATTGTGTATGTAGTTGGAGTGCCTTGGAGACGAGTGTAACTGAGCGAAGAAGGCAGCAGACGCATACACACACACACACACACACACACACACACACACACACACACACACACACACGCACACAGACACTTCATGTTTTCATTGAATGTCAGGGTCAAGCACAGGACGATTGTTACCATTGAAGACACAGCCGTCATGTTGTCTTGTCTTGTCAATCCTGTTTTGAGATATAAAATATATATTGTATATTGTATAGAATAAAGTAAATTGAATTTACAAGTGTCAGTAGAGGAGACAAACTGAATAGGCATATGTCTGCTCTGGCAGGCCTGTTTGTTTGTGGGGGTTGTGTTTGTTTTTAAGGCTTAAAGGCATTCATTATTCATTATTCCTTTAAAAAAAAGCTATTTCCATTTTTTGTTTAATTCAATGACATTGTTGGGCATAAATTAAGATCTCACAGGTTTTTCTTGTTAAACCTATTCCTACTGTCTGTATTGATAAAGCAACTATTGATGACATCTTTTCACTCCATGGACACGCACAGTTTAATATTCTCACTGGATTTGAGGTGCTGCCAATTAACGCAGCTCTAATCACAGTCTACCTGTTGTTCAGTCCAACCTTGACTACTAATTTGGATTACATTTGCAACAGCAAATACAATTTGAGAGAAGCGTGCTGATTATAATTTTTTAGCAACATGTAATTAGGAAGAGTTTTTTTTAATTACTTACCTGCAAAGTTAAAATGTTGTTCACACTGCATTCATTCTGTTTTTTATAATATCTGCACTTGACAGCTGAATCATGATTAATGTCTAGTTATGGATTTGTGGAGGCAACTCAAAGCACTTGCAGGTCAGGGAGAGGTCTTTGAATCATGAGACTTTATCAATATTTAACCCAAACCAACATCGTATTTTAGCAGCCTCAGTCTGACTGTAGTCTATTTGATAGAAGAACACAGCAGTACGCTTGACTGGGAAAAAAACGATCCCAGTAAACATGATCTGGGCAGCAATTATATTTCCTTCAAAACATATTTGGCAAAACAAATTAGGACTATATAAATATAATTTCTAGGAGACTGTGTTCTCCTGTGTGTGTCCACAGTGGTTCAATGCGTACTCCATTCTGAAGAAGTCTGTGAATGTTTGTCAAAGTACTTGTGTGTGGTTATCTAGTCTTTGAATAAACCTAAAGTCTGTTCCCAGCTTAAGCAAAAGTCATACTGTCAAAGCCTGAATGATTTATATTTGAGCATTTATACAGTGTTTTCTTCTGTGTTTCATCATCTTATTCCTTAACAAGTTCCTTTGGACCAGTTTTTGTCTATTGTCTCAGTGTTTTCTGACAGTTTGTGCACACAATCTAAAGCTCCCCTCCTCCTCTCTCCTCTCTTGGCTGAGGAGGACAGACAGCTTGGTTGTGGGGTATGTGGCGGTTGGTGGAGGGCGACTGTCTGTTTCTTTCTCCCTGCCGTATGGATACACAGACTGCAAAGAAGCCTTCGCCATGGTGGCTTGTGCCTGCGAGGGTACACGCCTGAGCAGGCACGGATACACACTCCGGTAAGCCATGTAACATGGCCCTTTGGCCTCTGTTCTACCACAACAAGCCACATTAGCTTTGCTGGTTTGGCTCTGAACCCCCCCCTCCCCTCTCTCTCTGCTAGCTGGCTCCTCAGTAGTCCCTCCTCATACAGCTCAGGGATTCAATGTCCAGTCCATCGCTACAGGAGCGAAGGCCCGCTGAGACCTGAGACAGCCAGTATTTGAAAACTAGCAGGCTGATGTTAGCTGAGAACACAGGAGGGGCTGCGACTTGTAACTCTATGCTGCAAACCCCACTTATGAATCCCGTATGGCTTCAAAGCTGTCTAAGTGATGTCCTAACCACAACTAGAGAGCCAGAAAAAGGAGCATCACACACAATCTAGCCTTTAGATACTTGATATTCAAAACTCAGGTTTGAATTATCCACTTCAACAACAATGTCTACAGGTTTCAAACAACTGGTGCTTGATCAGATTGAAGAATATTTCTGACAATGTTGTAAAGGTTTCAGTGTAGCTCTATAGCCTCTAATGACACTTGTCTAATTCACAGAGTATTTCTTTATTCTTCTAAAGGCTAAACCATGACGTAGAATATCATGTTGGTATGGTTTCGCATGATTTGCAGAGGGCTTTGACAAAGTTCTATACTGTTCACAAAGTTATGGTGTAAGGACTTTGGAGATACTGGTGTAAACTCAGGTATGTCCTGTTAATTGGACTAGAACCTAAGGGGTTACATGGGCAATTCCGCACCTACAAATTGGATCCAGTGCTAACACCTACCAATGCAGGACAATGTCTTCTCTTACATTTCCCTATTTTATTAACACAATCTTTACTTTCTTAACCAATTGTTTGAGTTGGCTAACCCTAACCCTAACCCCTAAACCTAACCCTAACCATATCTTAACCATATATTGGCCTTAAGCACAGTCTTCCCCTAATCATAGTTGGTGGCCATGTTCAAATATTGTAGTAATTGCTTATTTTTAAGACTTTGGCATTGACTGTAATCTAAGGTTTTAGAATCATCCAGTATCACCTGGAGGTAGGCTGGTCCTCTGCAGTTCTTCCTCAAACATCATCATCATTACTGTAGCTATTTCTGCTTGTACGATTTCTCATTCTCTGATTCGCTAAACAAAAAGCTCCAAATATCTACACATGTTGTTGTTATTTTTAGTGCTGCTAATGAAGCTCTGCAAATTTGGCTCCTGTAAATTCTTCACAATTAATTTCTCGCATTATTTAGTCCTTAAAAGCTTTTAAGATGAAGCAGTAAAGCAGGAACTGCTGGGTTTGCATCAGTGGTAACTTAACATGATGCTGATGTGGTTACAGGCTTCCAGAAAGCTGGCCAATCAGATAAACAATGGGCTCATTTTTGGGGGAAATATGAATAATACAAAGCTACTCTAGTGGAGTCCCAAAATAAAAATATAAAGATTGAATTAAGCCTAATAGGGCCCCTATAAAAAATTAAATCCTAGTCAGTCTTATTAGAAGGAGGGATAGATCCAATCTGTATTCTGGTCAGAATTGTCAGTACAAAGGCTGATGACTTTCAGTAAATGCAATCTGTTGGTGGTAATGAATTTAAAGTCAGCCGTAATGGACTGAGAATTAAGATGTTTATTTTGCCCGTTGTTCCTGAATCGAAAGTTAACCAAAGAGAATAGGAGATGGTGACAGTGAGATTCAAGGAGAATGTGTAAATGGGAGTGTACTACCACTAGCACTGAAGCTATAAAGTCATTTGTGACATAATTATGAGCAGTTATGTCATTACCGCTTCGATGTTTTGAGGGACGTAAATATGGCACAGAAAACAAATAGAAACAGAAAATATTAAAAACAGACATAGACATTGGAACATAGTTAACCTGCTGTTGAACATCAGAGATGCATTTAAGCAAATAACAGCAAGGTATTATAAATGTACTACTAAATAATACTACAAATAATGCTCCTGTTGGTGTATTTTACACTGCATAAAAGGCCCTCTTTCATTTCAGGGATAACATTGTATCCTAAATCTAATTCCTCCTATAGGTTTATAGAAATGGTTTGGATCTGACCCAACAGTGAGTCATGCTTTCATGCCACCTTTGTTGTCCAATGCTTCTACAGACAGCTGCAGTGCCACTGGCCAGCCTTCTATGTGTAACAGTAGCATTGTCTCTTGGCTGTACCTTGTCCTCCAGCTCTGTTGGCTCAGATGGAGGCACAGGGATGGATGCAGTAATGAACCCTCCCTGGCTCCTAACCTCTCCCATATTAGCCGGGCAAACACAGGCAGTCTTTTGGCTGCCACCCTCCATAGTCTCCTAACAAGCTGCAGTGATGCTCCCCCGCCTGGCTGCCTGCCACAAAGCACTGGACCCACAAATGTCTACAGCGGACACTGCCATGTCTTTATCCACTGTGTGAGTGATTGCATTTTCCTCTTTGTGCTAGAAGCCATGGGTGTTTATACGTTGGTTTATTCGCTATACTTGTGTGTAACAGTAAAGCTGACATACCACACCTCCACTGTCACCCTCATCATGTTTTCTTTCACCCCGTTCGGGTCTCTGTCTCTGTGTTTCCTGGCCTCTGGCCAAGAGTCAGTGTCATATTTCCGCTGTTACAAGCCCCCGTTGCCCCAGCCACCTAAAACCCTGTCCTCACTCCATCTCTTCATTGCACCTCTTCGCCCCCAGATGCATTCTGGTCATTTTCTGTGTGGTTTGTTTTGGCAGCAGCTCAGTGAGCCGTCACAACCATTTAATGGCTGGGTGCTCCCTGGCTCACCGGTGTTGTTTCTCCTATTGCCAGAGTCTGGCACCCTGGACACACACTCCTGCTCCTCCTCAGCCTGTATAATTGATGCAGTAAAGGTTGCAATATACCTCATGCTGTAGTTTTACATAAACAAGAGTACACCAGTTGTTCTTAAAGTTAGGACCAACGCCACTGTGGGGAGAAAATACATAAAACTTTGAGAACCATAGAATAAATAAGCAGGAAAACAGTCTGTTTTTGTTATACTATGCTGTGTAGTATCTCACCACTCCACCATATACAACAGTGTGGGAACTGTGTGCATGTTTACAAGCAGACTGTCTCCTTAACAATCATCCTTAAGTATGTATTGTAACTTTTTAATGTATTCTTTAACCCCATAAACAAATGTCAGAATCAATTAATTTTATTGGAATGGCCACAGTCAGTGAATCTGTTAACAATGGCACATGAACAACAGTTCACTTTGGTGAAACACGGCACACAAATTGTCAGTATTTACCAACAGGAAGCCATTTTAGCATCGCTGATCTTTTACAGAAAGAACCAGGGAGTCCAAAACAGTGCTTGGTGAATGTATACATACAGAGAAAGAGACTTTTGACCATTTTTCATTCAGTATCTATGTTGTTTAATTTGACAGTAAATACTGTATAATTGAACACACTATCATATCTATCATGTTAAATATTATTATTATTATTATTCACTTTAAACAGTCTTTAACACACAGAGAGGAAGTACAGCAGTAGGGAGTGTTAGCATGCAGAGAAGCTCCCTGCGTTTATACACTGAATGATGAATGGATCATGTCAGATGAGATCATAAACACAAACGCTGTCATGGATGCCGTCTGTCCCTGCCTGCCCTGCAGTTCACACAGACGGACAGGTAGAGCGACGATAACAGGTAAGTAGAAAGACGTATCGGTGAGAGCAGGATCTGATAATAATGACAACATGCAGGACTAAGTCTATTTGTCTTCAAACCCTGAAACCTAAAGTAGAAATCTGTATAAATTATTTTACTAAGCTCCACACACACACACACACACACACACACATACACACACATCTCATTTAAGTCAGATAGGGAAGATAGATGAGGACAAGATGTTTGGTTCAAGTCAGCATTATCCATTTAGCTTATCTATTATGTTAATCCTGTGATACTGGCTTTGGCCAAATCGCTTAAATTTATTCCACACCTAAAAAAAAAAAAAATCATCTACTGATCACTGTACAGGTTCAAACATAACTGTTATCACATGACAATTAGTGGCTGTAGCTCATCATAATTCTGATTAATCAACATCCATAAATCAAAAAAGTCAGCCTGTAGATAATTAGTGGTAATCTGACACTCCCACCGTGTTGTGATTCCGTCTACCCCCCACCCCACCCCATCCCACCATCGCCGTCACAGGTAACTGATGAAATTAATTGATCAAATGAATCAACAATGGAAGGAGAACATTCATCAGTCTCCCAGTGTTAATCTACCGGGCTATCTCCCATCATCATCCTCCTCCTCGTTGATGTCTGTGTTTTTAGAGGACGCCTGCTAGCTGTGATCAATGAGCAGCGTTGAGCCTATAGCGTTGGACTTGGGAAGGTGATTATACACATCATAGATTTTCCATATTCCTATAGGTCTGTAAATTAAACAGAGATGACCTTACTTTGCAATTGGAAATCGTTGTCTCTTGGTTATTTCTCTGACAGACTTTATGTTGCCTTTGAGGACAGCGTGCCCTGAAGGATTTGTGTTCACGAATTCATGACAAAAAAAAAGACGTGATGAAACACTTGAAAGGCTTTTCTTTTCTTTTTTTTTTTGTCTTTTTTTGTCCTGTAACAAGACTGGATCAAAGGAGGAGGATTAAAAGGTCTCATGCAAAGATTTTAGTCTGGAGTGTCATGAGTTGACTTCACTTTTTATCAGGTAGACAGGATGTAACAGCTGTATTCAACCCATTACTCTGATGATGGAAGGGAAAGGCTGATGCTATTCTATTTTTTTTATTTTTATTGTAAATAAACCCCACAAAAAAAGACTTGTCCATCTCTCAGTGCTTTCTGTTGGAAGGCTTTAATCTTTCATAATAGTTCACAAACATATTGTTCTCTCATTTTCTAAAACATAATAGTGCATTTTTTCGGACTATTTATTATAGTCGAGTGTGTATTTCTGGCAGCAGGATGGTGTGTGTGTGTGTGGGATATCATGTCACCCAATATGGCAGTGTGTTTTTAGAATTGTATACAAGTAAATTGTATTAATCTGTATTTTACTTATTAAATATTATGTATTATCATCTGTTTATACCTTGCAATACCCCAGGCACCATTGGCTTTTTGGTGATTTGGATGAAACATTGGTATCTCTCTTCTCAATAGCATCACCCTATTCAATATAGCAACCATATCAAACCTTTATGTACCAACTAATGACAACCAAGCAACAACTCAGAGAAGCACAACAAAGAGTAGTTAGAACTGAGCAACTAACACTCCACTCAGAGCCTGACTGATAAATCATTAAAACAAAGTGACGTTTGCTTGGCCAGCAACCATACAGACATTTTCCTAAAAAGTATAGCTATTTTTATTCATAATGTACTAAATATTTGTCTCCCAAACAACTTATTCTCATTGGATAACGCTGCTGTCAGGTGGAAACCTTGCAAACTTTTTATTTTTTTGGACATACCAGGTTTCTGACAGTGACCATAATTATCAAAATCAAGAGAATGGGTCAACCCTTGTGTCGTATTTCTGTAAAACCCAACAAAATAAAAATGATAGAGGGTTCCTTTCTGCTCAAAGGCCCCTGTATATAGCCTGTATGGTAGATCCGGCCATGGCTGTGAGACATGCCTATATTTTGAAGTTCTAACAGCTCACACTGAAGAGGAAACATCTGCTCTGTCCTGGTACCAGCAGCAGAACATAAGCTCATCTGGCTCCACCGACTGGCTAATATACAACTAATCAGGTAACAAGTTGTGTTCTTCAGTGCCATCAGTCTGTGTGAACTCTTCTGGAACATTGTGGTGAAAAGCCTCTGGTCACTTAATTGAAGCTTGACACAGGAAACAGCCACGTATTTAGTTTACAATGAGTGTCTGCTTTTACACTCTGTTGTGTGTCTTCAAGCTAAAAAGCGCTCCGCCAATTTTACATGTGTCCAATGTTTTCTGTGCTCTGCTATGTGAGGAGATAGCATCAGAGTTACCTCAGGATTAGACTTTAATTCAAACTGAAAGTCTGTGGTGTCAAAGTGAAATGTTACGATTGGAGGACATTGACATTTACTGGGTAAGAAAAGATGCAATAGGTTGCAATATGTGAAGTGTAGGATCCAGTGTTTTAGAGCTTGACATATACAAGGGATTAAAAGTCAGGATATCTTGGCCTCTGCTGCTTTGATTTAGAACATCCTTTTTTTTTTGCATGTCTCAATCAATGCTGAATCGTTGTGAGTGCTCTTTAGAGATGCTGACAAATGATCATCAATACATCTGGTCTGATCTGTGCTGATCTCCCGATTGTGATTCAATTCTTGATTATTTAGTTACATCAGAAACATAATAATATTGCATAAAGCACTTCTCAAAATGTAAACACTATTGTTTCTTGATTTTAAGGAGGCTAAACTGAAAATGCATTTCCTGGTTATAAAACTATGGACCAATGATTTGAAGAACAGCACGTCCACTTTAATTATCAGTGTCAGCACAGACAGCAGAAACTGAAAGTCTGCTCAGTAATTCATCTGCATTGTTTGTGTTGACATCAGCCTGATACGTGCAGATGGAAGCCAGCCAGCATTAGATCCCCAGCAGAGACTCCCTTCTCTGGTTAACTGACTTACACACCTTTACATCTATATATCATTAAAATCTGTGTAAAGTAAGAATAAATATGTGTTCTGAGTTTGACATACCACAGAAAAGTGTGTTGTTAACCACCCTGCCAAATTTGAATGATTAAAAAAATCACCAAATATATGAAATTAGGCTTCAAAGTTGTGTAAAAATCAGTCTCTTTCTCTGCTCCCAAACACTGTGGGAGTGCCTGCCGAGTTCGCTGAACCCCGCCCCCTACCAAGTGTCACTTGTCAGTCAAAGTCACCACCTCTACCAGAAACATGGACGCTACAGTACGTCTGAGGGCTTTCTGCTGCTAACTCAGCTGCTGGCTCGGTGGCTAACTTGGCAGCTAACTCAGCTAACTGGCTAACTGTAGACTGTAGTAGTAGTAGTGTGTGCTGAATGCATTTATGCCTCTACAGCAGCAGGGGCGGGTTTATGCTAACGCAGCGGTGATTTTCAGACCCGCCCACTAAATCCTGAAGACAGAAATCTTGAAACACAGTTTGTGAAGCCTAGCTCCACAATTCAAATCTAAATGGTTGAAATGCTTTTTACACCTTTTTTAGAAATACAATTGTGACCTATTTAATGTGTTTAGAAGAAAATGTCTGAATTCACTTTACACAGTCTTTAAAGTGTGTGGACTCTTTCAGCCTGCAACAGCTGACCATCCTGAGTCATGACTGTCCTGTGAACTGGGTAAACCGTCACATGAATTGACAGGACTAATAACCTGAATTCCACAAAGAAGAGATTTAATACAACATGCAGCCATAACTTTAATTATACCAAATGACCACTGTATACACACAACATCTGGCACAGATCTACATGTTTCCAGATTAAAAGTGCAAAATAAAATAAAAATCTATCTCTGGATTCAGGAATTAATATTAAATCATTCAAATACATCTGAAGACATAAAAAACAATATGTGAAAGACTTCACAATATTTTAAAGAGCATTTTTCCATCACTTGCCATTTGCAAATGTTCTAGTTAAATATTATTAGAGCCCGACTGATATATCAGTCAGTCCATATTATCGGCTGATATCCGCCTATCACAGATATATCGGTATCTGTGTATATGCTGTCTGATATGGTCTGATATTTTTCATGCTATATAGGCAGCAAATGTACATTTGATTTTTCTTAATTCAAGTTAAATATATATGTAGATGTTTTTTTTAAAAATTAGTTTGGACTGTTTCAGTGCACTGACATCATTTTATACAATAAAATGTATTCTAAAACTGTAAAATATCATGCCTTCAAGAGTTTCATAACTTCATTTAAGGGATCATTGCAAAAAATGTATATTCATGTATAATATAAAATTATCAGCTGATATATCAATATCAGAATGTTTTTGGCATCGGTCCCAAAAATACAGTATTGGTCAGGCCCAAATGATTATAGTCTATACTTATCTGTTGTATATGTATTTGTGATCAGCAGATTATGATCATCCTTCTTAGCACATCAGAAGTCTTCTCTTTCAAATGTGTTAACTTTTTGTTTTTCGTGGTTTCACACATTTCTCACACCCACTTAACACAGACCTCGTAGAAAGACCCCAAAACTCTGTTAGATTAACTGTGTTACACAAAAAGAAAACATCTATTCACAGCTGATAGAAATGACTTTATTCTGAATCTCTAATGCAGCTGTGTGAAACTGCTTTGCACAGCTCTACAATCAACCATCAGTCATTATTCATCTATGATGCTGTTTGTACACATGGAAGACAGAGAGGACTGAAGAAGAGGAGTGTGTATGCAAGGTGGAGACAGAGAGGCCTGAGGAAGAGGAGTGTGTATGCAAGGTGGAGACAGAGAGGACTGAAGAAGAGGAGTGTGTATGCAAGGTGGAGACAGAGAGGCCTGAGGAAGAGGAGTGTGTATGCAAGGTGGAGACAGAGAGGACTGAGGAAGAGGAGTGTGTATGCAAGGTGGAGACAGAGAGACCTGAGGAAGAGGAGTGTGTATGCAAGGTGGAGACAGAGAGGCCTGAGGAAGAGGAGTGTGTATGCAAGGTGAAGACAGAGAGGACTGAGGAAGAGGAGTGTGTATGCAAGGTGGAGACAGAGAGGCCTGAGGAAGAGGAGTGCGTATGCAAGGTGAAGACAGAGAGGACTGAGGAAGAGGAGTGTGTATGCAAGGTGGAGACAGAGAGGCCTGAGGAAGAGGAGTGCGTATGCAAGGTGGAGACAGAGAGGACTGAGGAAGAGGAGTGTGTATGCAAGGTGGAGACAGAGAGGACTGAGGAAGAGGAGGGTGTATGCAAGGTGGAGACAGAGAGGACTGAGGAAGAGGAGGGTGTATGCAAGGTGGAGACAGAGAGGCCTGAGGAAGAGGAGTGTGTATGCAAGGTGAACAGTGCTCATATCAAACCATGTGATCAGACTGTGAGTTCATTACTGATCAGGAACATTTAGAAACATGAACAGTGTGAGTTTGGTTCTATTGATTGAGTCTTTACATGAAACCATGTGAGAATGAAGCAGCTGTTCAGACTCCAGTATAAGCAGGTAAGGATGTCTTACTGTCATTCTTTCAGTTACATGAACCCTGATTGGTCAGAGGGTCACTGTCACATGATGTCACCATGTGTGCTGTCTGTCCACATAGAGCTCATCACATGAATGAGAGACTGCTTCCACCTGAACAGAGAGGGTTGGTGAGATGTATGTTATCATTTGGTACGATGTTAACCCAAACCCTGAATGCTCTGCAGCTCTGTCCCGTATGATGATGATGATGATGATGATGCACTTCCTCCCTGCATACTCTGCTTTTCTGAACCCAATTAAGGATTTTTTGTTGTGTTTGCATGGAGTTGGAAGGTTTATGATCTCCCACCATATGACCAGATGTCCCTCCCGGAGGCAATGAATTCTGGTTGCCTGGTAATAGGAATGGATGTACCATGTAAGGTTTTTCCCTCTGTACAATGCAAGAGAAAATATCCAGTGTAACACTGATCAGAACTTGCGGCCTAAACGTCAAAAATTAATAGACTAAAAGTTCTGAGTGTTTCAACTCTTTAGTTAGATTTTTGGATATTTCCACCTGTAAACTTCCCTTGGTTGCTTTTATATTTAATTTATTCTTATTTACACTATTCAGCATTTCTGAGTTTCAAAGTATGAAAAAAGAATGACGTGGAAATATCTAATGAAGCACTTTTTTTTGTTCAGTGTCAGGGAAAACATGATAAACATTTTGACCACCTTGTTTTACACAATGTGGAAAGTGTCTTGTTGGTTAACTGTAGTGTTGTTCTGCTTATCTAAGCTGTTTAAGGAACTGTATTCAGTTCAGGATCAGTGCTGAGAATTTTAAAAATGTTTCAAAAAATGTGCAAAAACAGCTGAGAAAAAATAAATTGTAATAGTACGTCACAATAAATTCTGTTAAGTACTGACCTCCCTTTCAAAATAAAACCTCGGAAGTTTGTTTGATTGGCAGGTGTGGCAGCCTATCAGAGCTTCAACCTGACTCAGCTTCAGCTCACACACATCAGGAGTTTTTCTTTCTTTTTTTTTAATCCAGGAAAAGACATCACTAAAGTGAGGTGTAGGTGTCTGGTCACAGAGAAATCTTGCATCCAAACCAACAACCACTACAACACAGATGTTATTAGAATGTGTCAACAGTGATTGATAGTGATATATAGAGGTGCTACATGGAGTGTTTTCACAGGTGAGTGTGTGCTGTATCAGTGTAGCTGTTAGCACTGAACCTCTTGTCTATCTGAACCTCCTGTGCTCCGTGCACACTGTTTGCCGTCGCAGCTCACCAGCGTCCCACCGCCGCTAAACTGAGCGACGGTGTGAACTTCTGATACGAGAGCAGCCACAGAGACGGAACTCTCAGCACAGGAACCTCTGCACCCCACACACACACACACACACACACACACACACACTCAGCCATTAGGGAGGCAACTCAGCGAGAAATTGAATTTTGTGTCGTTATCTGGCGGATGCAAAGCGGCTGGTATAGTGAAAGAAAGAAAGACAGAAAGAAAGTATACAAACAGAAAAGGGTAGAAGGAGGTAGAACCAAACAACCACACCAAGGGGGAACACATCATTCTATCCTGTTTTAACTATTATTTTTATTACTAGCATTACTTTCGTGTATTTATTTATTATTGTCTCCCTTCTTCAACTTTGTGCTTGTAAATGATTTACATTTGAATATATATACATGGATGGATTATTGTGGGGATGAGTGCGTGGGAGGGAGCGGGGGGGGGGGGTATACATATGTGTGTATTTTCTGCTTCATCTTATTTTTTATTATTTTTGAAATTATATTTTTATTTGTCTTCTTTTCTTTCCTTTGCTTTCTTGAATATACCCTGATTACATGTCACTACGGTGCTTCATATCTTTAAAATTAAATAAAGCTATTAAAAAAAAGGGAAGATAGGAGGATGGAGTAGGTGGGAGATAATGCGTTGATGTGTGTGTGTGTGTGTCACAGGCAGATAAAAGCACAAGCAGAGAGATAGATGAAGAAGAGGAAAGTGTGGAGCTCAGCCTCATTGGCATGATGGGGAGTGTGTGGTAGATTAGCATGGAGTCTAACTTCACTTAATTATATGCATACTGTTAATTCTGCGTGGCTGGCTGTGCGTCTGTGTCTCTCGGTGCCATGCAGTGTGTGTGTGTGTGTCTACATGTATATGTGTGTGTGTGTCTCTCATAATGAAAGTGATGGCTGGACCTTTGACTCCTCAGCAGTGCTTTAAATGAACCACAAAAGTCCCGCATCAGCATTTGGTGAGCGCAAAGAGACTGTGTGTGCGTGTGCGTCTGTAAAGCGTGTGTGTGTGTGTGTGTGTATGTCTGAGAGGATCTGTGTGTACGGACGGCTCGTGTGCAGGGACTTGGTGCATTAACCTAAAACAGAAAGCGAGTTCTCCCAGGAAGGTTGTCCTCTAATTGACTAGATTCTGTGTGAGCAGCACTTTTTAAACACCTTTTGTTGCCCATTTTGCGGTGATTAAACAGGCATCGCTTTTAATTGGCTGATCTTAGTAGGACCTGCTTTACTCAGCAGAGAAGAAGAAGACGAGGCATGAGACAGAAAAGAAGAATACTGGATACCCGTGTGAGCGCTGAGCTCAAAAAGCTTGATTAATGGCTCGCTGTAAATTCTTAAATAAAATCAGTATTGAGATCAGGCCCAGGTCTCTGATAGTAGCTGCAGGCTTTGTGTCCTCTGACAAATAACAGCCTGTTCCAAAGAAAGATCACCTGTAGGAAGAATATAAAGACTCACATACACATCATTATTAATATCATTACAACAAAGCACCCAACAGAAATACTGTTAAAATCAATTTCAACTGATTTTGTAAATATTAAATCACTGTTAATGAAACTGTACATCTCCCGTAGAGATTTCACACTAAAAGACCTCCAGTTAAGAGGAGAGATTAGATCCACTGAAGCACTCAAACAGACACAGAAGAAGAGTGGAGTTTGCATTACCAGCCAAAAAGCAAGCAACACCAAATTTACATGGAGAAGAAGAAGAGCTGATGTGACAACAAGCAGGGATCTTACTAGTATTAGAAATGCAGGCCAGCCTCTGTAAGTAAATAAAAGCATCATTCACTAGAATTTATTGTATCAGCATTGAAAGAGCAGAGCTTCTGGCAGTCTGAGAAGCTTTTTGGAATCAACTCAAATACACAGTCGCTATAAAATATAGCTGTGGTGCCTTCTTTTCTCAGATTTGAAAGTTTAGCTTCGTTAAATCATTCAGCAGAGTATGGATGTTTAGATTTAACCCTGTAAAGTCTGAACCATCAAATAATGTGTTTACTGGACCTTAAAATGAATTAAACAAAACTTTGCATGAGTTTGTTTAATCATATTTGATACATCTGGAATTTTAGCAATTTAATTTTCATAGCACATTTTTTAAACAAATAAAAACATATTTGAATGAAATGAAATGCAGTAAAATGACAGTTAACAGATTTACAGATAAGTGAGCTTCTATACCTGCTGTATCTAATCTGACACATTTTCCACAGGAATTTACCATCAAATAAGCAACACTTAAAAAAAAATGCATCAATCCAGTAACTATTCCTATTGAAGTATCACTAACTGTTTAAATCTTAATGTTTTCAAAACTAGTAAAAATATCCATTCCTCAGAATTATGGCTCACTGATTGATAACATTCATGTTGGATGCCTCAAATAAAAGATCCCCTGGTGGTTTATATGTGAACTACATGTATCTGATCCCTAACACATACATCAGGTTTTTTTACACTGATGATACAGAGCTCGCTAAAACTGTTACAGGGTAAACATGTAGTTACAGCTGTATGAAACCACAGGTTAAAGGTTCTATATGTAAGAATCAGAAATGTCCTCTCATTAGTGACACTGGTGGCTGTTGTCACATGTACTCATACTCCATCAGCACGAGCAAGCAGAAGGTCAGGTGACTTTTTCCTTGCTTGCACTTCTCATAATAATATTAAAGAGCCTTCGGCAAAGCATCTATCAGTCATCAGTCCCAGTCACACACACACACACACACACACACACACACACACACACACACACACAACTGTGTTTCCACTGAGAACAAACTGATTTAGGTGCCACAGCACTCAAGCCAGCAGTACAAGATAAAGCACGTCTCACATTCAAACTCATTCCACATTCAAATGACTTGCAAGACAAGGCGAGATGACACAGCAGTGCTCAGTGCTCTGTGTGTGTGTGTGTGTGTGTGTGTGTGAGTGCTCCTTACTCTTCTCTGAGTTAGCTAATGACACTTTCTGACACCGCTAAGTGAAAACTGGTTTCAGCTGCTCCAATGAGATTGTACTGCATGGATGTTTTTAAAACTTGCATCCCAACAGGATGATTTCCTCC
Organism: Scomber japonicus; assembly: GCF_027409825.1. NCBI lineage: Eukaryota > Metazoa > Chordata > Actinopteri > Scombriformes > Scombridae > Scomber > Scomber japonicus. The sequence continues at coordinate 3,642,158 of NC_070585.1, forward strand.
TGTGCTCCTGTCATAATTTCTAGGGCCACTAGGGGGCTTCTGTCATTTGAACTTTAATATAGCACTTGCTGAAATGGCTCATTCTGTTTCAGCTTCTTTTTTTATAGGAGGATAGTCTTGATATATGCTAGCGTTAATTCGATGTAGGCTCCTTCCACCTTTCAGATGTCACATATGTGCACTACTTTTTAACCCTTCCATACTGCTCACAATATTCCCCTCATAATTAGTCTTTTGTACATCATTTCTGAACCACAAATTAATCATGAATACCTCATCAGTCACTAATAGTTTTCAGTTTACTCGCTATATAACACAGGAGACCATTGCAATTCATTATAATAAATGTGAATAAACAGCATTTTTGAATAAATATGAGTCAAACACTCAACAAACATGTTTTTAAAAAGTTGAAATATTTCCATGTTGTTGTATATTTTAGGTCAAATTAGGAAAAGTCTTCAAATTTCTGGCTTAAAGAAAAGTTTTTAAGCTGCGTTTTCTTCTTTCAAATGTAAAACTGGGTCAAATTAAACCCTGAACAGTATTAATTATAATCTCTGCTGTGTAAAAATGTCTAGACTGCTCTTGACTGTTTTCAGTCAGTTGGGTTAGTGAGATTTAACACACAAAGGTTACCCAGCGGTACCAGCAACCCTGTCAAATTACACACATTCATTACATTCCTATTCACAATGAAACACATTGTGGAATTGTCCTTTAATTTCAGCTCTACTTTGATATTTTAATATGTGCATACGCTGCAGACTAATAATCCCCAAATGAATGTATTTTGCTCTTATTTAGTGTATATAAAGACTAGATAAGACTAATGCTGCGAGCGGTGTCACCATTTCATTATAGAGCAGATTGGTGTGGGGGGAGATATCAGGGGCTGCTAAAATGCCACTTTGATGGGTGTGAAATGAGCACTGAACCCTGACCACTATCACCAGAGAGGGACCAGGCTGTGTGGAAGTGAGAGAGAGAGAGACAGAGAGAGAGAGAGGGAGAGAGAGAGAGAGAGAGAGCGAGAGAAGCACTTTTTCTGAGCCCTCTCTTCCTCTTTATATTTTAACATGAGCTGGATTCTAAACCACTAACATCTTGCCTGTCATTGGCAATTTGATGCTTAGAAAGACAGCGTACGATTAAAGGTTAATTCAGTAGATTCTTCATGTGGAAGTGTTTTCATTGCTCAGTATTCCAAGTATGTGCATCCAAAATAGCGGTGTAATTTGGCCCTTATTGACATTAATGAAAGAGTTATGTTTTATTTTGTGTTTCAAAATCAGATTAGCATTGATTTAGTGTCTTTTTAGCATAAAGCATGGTGAGGAGAAGCTGCTTAATTCACATGTGATAGTTAATATTTCACAGTGACTGACAGAAATGTCAAATTAGAAGCGTAATGTATGCCCAACACCACAGGCACAATTCCTCACAGTGCTCTGATAGATCTGCCTTCACCTGTTTATTACTGCTGTCCAATAGCAACATTTTCACACATGCAGGGCTTTACACATGCACTGTTTGCATTGTAGTCAATCCATTTTAGGTTATGCATGCATGACCAGCTTCCTATGCGAAATAATTACCAACACCACATGAATTGAAAATTTCACTGTGGAGAGAAAACCAGCTGTCTATGGCATCATGTTTGTGTTCATGAACCTCTGAGCACGGGTCAGTGAACAGATACTCTCAACATCATCTAAATTATCTGAATGATTTCCCAACAAGAATAATCTCAACCATTAAACAGGTTTAAAGGATATGTTCACGGTTTTTCAAGTGTGTTAAAGCAGCAGTCAGGTGTTCATATGAACAGTAAAGATGTTTTCTTCTCTGTAATCATTCCTCCTGTTCATACTGACTATTAAAAGATCTCCTTCAAATGTGCTTTCAATGTAAAGTGATGGAGGATAAAATCCACAGTGTGTCCACACAGTCATTTAAAAGTAGATGATCAGCTTCTATTGAGCTTCATCAGTGTGAGTTAGTCATATCAGTGATATCTGACACATTCACAGTCTTTTTAGTATCACATTCCCTCTTAGTGTTTCCTGTTTCTCTGTGGTGGAAGTATAGTAACACAAAGACTTTGCTACTAAAAACACTGTAACACTGAAACATAGAAGACTTGATCTGAAGCTTCATATTAGCTTCACATCAACTTTTAAATACATTACTACACACTGCAGATTTAGTCCTCCATCACTTCCATTGTAAACATTATGAAGAGATCTTCTAATGGTCAGTATGAACAGGAGGAATGATTACAGAAAAACAGGTTTCAATGTTCATTTGGGATCCTGACTGTTGTTTTAAGACAAACAATTTTGAACTTGTAAAACATAAGTTTAGTTAAACTGGGCTTTGTTGCACATATAAAAATGGAATAAGCATGATTTAAAACAAATATTCATACCAGTATGTAACCAGCTTAACATCAGCTACAACTCCTTTATTTTATAATCATTATTAACCCAATGTGTTATGACATCTCTGAAGGTGTTAAGTGTGAGGCTGACTTTCAGTTTGATCCACTCACCTCAAAAATACAGCATTTTTGAAAATGCAACCGCAACAACTATCACTTTAAAAGCTGAATTAATTGAAATATGAGTCCACTTGAGAGCAGTGTACAAAGCTGTGAACACACCAGTGACACATTCTCACCTTATAAAGTTCATTTAATTAGCAGCAGACACACAGCAACATCATCATCCAATTGGAGTCATATCTGTGTCCACCTGATGAATGTGAGTCTAATATTGACTCTTTTTAGCTATGGTTTGGTCTCCACCAACTCCTGAGAATAATATTTGGTTCCTTAGCTGTTAAATGATCCACTGTGTTTACCAGCTAGTGTCTAACTGTGTCAGTCTGCTCTTTAGTGCTGAGCAGGTAGTGCACAGCAGGTTTATCAGAGCTTTTTTACTGAAAACAGCTCCCTGCTGCTGCTGGAAACAAGGTTGAGTTAGTCGCATACCATAAAATCCCAACAATGAGCCGAAAAACCTTAAGTGCTCTGCAGAGCTGAGAGGAACTTCAGAGTTAGATGGAAATTATCTTTTACATAACACATAATCATTTGATCCATTGTTAAAATAAAAAAAGGAGTCAAACTCTGGATTTTGATCCTCAGAAAAGCAAATTGAAGCTTTATTGTTGCTGATACTCAGTATGCTCTCACATGAATGATAGAGTGGTTGAACTCTGGGTGAATTTAAGGTCAAGGGGCCAACTGTCTGTCAGAGTGAAAGGGATAATGCTTTCACTGAACTGTTCAGTGATTGGAAGCATCCTCCTTTCACACTGCATGTTCTCATCCACTTCAGCATAAAACACATCCAGCATAATAAAAAGACAAAGACACACCTATCTGCTAATGTTCACAAGCACATGCACTCTCTCTCTCTCTCTCTCACTCACACACACACACACAGAGTAAGATGCTGATAATTGGTGCTTTGGGAGGTACAGAGAGGACATGAGATGAGAAATTAATGTGGGCGGCTCCTACATTCACTTTGATTTTTAAGTCAGCTCTAATTTGGTCAGGCTGTGTTGCAAACACTGGACACTGTGCCAATGAGTCTCAGCATGTGCATGTGTGTGTGTGTGTAGATGTGTGTGTGTGTGTTTCAACACATGGGCTAATAATTAACATTTGACATCCAGCTTGTGAATCACTCACAAAATACAATATTTATTTCACTGTAATTTTATCATGCACAACATTTCCTATGTCGCTGATCTAATTTTCAAAAATGGGAATAAGCCACCTAATTAATCTCCACTGGCTTTTAAACTGAATTAATTGGTGCTCCAACAGCATTTGTTTACTTCTTACCAATTGGCAAGTTTTTTTACCCAGCGCAGCAGAGAACATATTATATGTCATGGAAACTATTTATTTCTTATACAAATCTCTTCTAATATTTAAATCATCTACGTTGTACTGTTTGACCCACAACCTCAGCTGGATCTTCTAACAAATCCACTTTCAAATCTTTATGACACATACAAACAAACGTACATGAACATAACATTCAGGTAGGTTGTAAATCATCTCTGCTGCTGGCTGTAATGTTGGCCATGTTGGAATGTAAGGTGTCACTGCGTTAGATTGTATCAGCTGCAGATAATTCATTCTAAAGGTAACTTGATAGAGGGCCAAAGTAGTCTGGTACATAAGCTCTGTCTCCACACATAGGTTTCTAAATAAAGATTCATTAAAGAGGATTAGGGTGGAATTTTTACATATAAATTAAATTCCATTACATTCAAGCCTTACATCAAACAATTACACACAATAGGGCCGTTTCCACTGCACGAACTTCAGGGTGATTTTACAGGACTGTGATCATTGGCACGTGTTACCATAACAGGAACCGGAGGCAAAATGAGTTCCTGCCTCGGGGTATGTACTCTGTGCGGCTCCAAAAAATTCCTGGGTGGGGCTTGAGGTTGATTTGATAGGGTATACTCCACGTGGGATGTGACGTCAACAGAAAGCGCTAACATAAGCACCTATAAACTGTTGTAGAATGATTAGGTCACCTCCAGAGTCTTGTAGGTCCTATCAAGGTCCTGCTCTGCTATGGAGACAATGGTTGAGGACAGAGTAAAGGCGCTTTCACACCAACAGCAGTTGGTGCGCATTGAACAGTCCATTCAGACCAAAAGCTCTTAGTTCGGTTTGTTTTCGTTGGTGTGAAAGCATCAATGACACTCGGGTGCGCTAAATCAAGAGACCTCCAAAAAGAGGTGGTCTCGGTCCGCTTGACTCCGCACCAAATGCTGACCTACCGGAAGATGAGGGAACATCAATCGGACCAATCTTGATTTGTTTGCAGGTGTGAACACGGACCACCTGTATGCTACATAGTAACAGTTTTACTGCCTGGTGCGGACCAAATAATCAAACTAGAGGTGTGAAAGCGCCCTAAGAGGATGTTCCACGAAAGTTCCTGCCTTCTAAATTTTACCCGGAACTTCCTTATTGGAAACAAGACCAATGCTGATTAAACATGCTTTTTTTATGTTAATATTTTTATTAGGAGGTAAGGCACAATAGTGTAGGAAACAATGTTAATTACATTGAGTATCACATCACATCAGCATCACAATTGAAAATATAAATATATCGATACAATGGAAATACTGTGCATCATGATGAATAAAGAGCAAGACATACAGTCTGCCTCCTAGGATGTTTTCTTATTTTAAATTTGTGGCCCAATAGGAACATGATCGGGTGACAAACAAACAATGTGCAAGTCAAAACAAGAATAATAATAAATAAATAAGTAACTAACTGAGGATTCTTGTATGTAATAAGTGAATTAGTGTTTAAGCTACTGGGTATAAACAAAAATACAAGGGAAGCCAAAAGACAGGAGAAGAGAAAAAAAACAAACAAACAAATAATAATAATAAAATAATAATAATAAAAATAATAATGATTAATGAATAAAGAGAGGGGGTGGGGGTCCATCAATCAGGAGGCAGAGACTGACGTGAGTGAAAGAATGTTAAAAAGGGAAGCCACTTGTTATAACATTTGTCAGAGTTACCTTTCACTGAATATCTGATCTTGTCTTGTCTGATCTTGTCCAGCTTTATTAAACATGTTTTTAAATCTGGTGGGTCCATACTGATACTAGCAGCTAAGTTGAAAGGGGAAAAATAATCGTGTGACTCTTCTTTCGGACTGAATGAATCAAATTCCAGTAGAAAAACAAGTCATTTCGCAGGTGTTGTGTGATGCTCAAAACTATTTATCCATCATATTAGAAGTGACTGATTGCACTAAGGCAGAGCATATATATTATGACGTGAGAAAGGTTTTGTGTGTGCCTTAACCTCTGATGAATGCTAGGACCATTTGTACAATGATTGTGGACTCAGAAAAGACACCTGGTAGTAGAATTGACTGTGTCTAATTTGTTAGGTCATTAGGGATTTAGCAGTGTTCATTGGTTGGTTTATGTACTTTATTACTTTATAACCCTCTCTCCTTCAGATTTCCACTAGGAGTTACAGTATAAATATTGGACCTGTCCATTAGAATGACAGAACGACTGTGTGTCCTTCTTTGTGCTGGCATGAATAAAGAGTAAAGAAAAGGATTTATCACATTGTGTCAGTGATTCTTCAAAGAAACATCAACTCTTACACATCAAGTACAGTAATTATGGTCAGTCCCAAAACGGGGAGACAAAAGTGACACATTCCTGCTTTAACGAGAAAACAACATGATGGGTCTTCTGTCGACATGATTTAATATGTTTTGTGTCAGTTTTGGAAGGTGGAGTCTAGCATATTTATAAAAGTATCACATATTATCAGAATTGAATGCCAGAGGACTCAAATGCACAGCTCAGCAACATGAGGAGAGATTCAAAAATGCTTTAATAGCAGTCAGTCGGCAGAGGCAAAAATCCAAAGAATCAGGCAGGGTCAAGACACGAGAAGAAGAAAGATATATGAACACTCACTACAGGTAGACAAGATGATCTGGCAAAAGGGAATGGGAAGACATGAGGTTTTATACACACAGACAATGAGCCACAGGTGCAACACAGTACTAACGTGGTCACCGTGACATTACCTATTGGTTTATAGACTGCCGTATTCAAACCTCTGGTGTGGTGATTTGACCATCACCATTTTGGATTTGAAGGATGCCATATTTGATTTTTGTCACATCATCAACGTTGTCACCGTGGTAGTGAATTGTCAATCAAGAGGAAGCCACACCATAAAGCATATCCTGTGTTATCGTCTATTTTACTCTAAAACGGACCATAATTTCCAATGTGAACATCATGCTGTGTTGGTGAAGACTTGAAACTAGCGATTGAGACCATAACCACATTAGGAAACTGTTTACTGAGATAATAAATCAAGTAAGAAGTAGGGTCATTTTCTCATAGACTTTCATACAATCTGACTTCTAGTGCTAGAACTGTATAATGGAAAAGCACCATTTGGAGCCAGTGGAGTCGCCCCCTGCTGGCTATTAAAAAGAATTTAGGTGTAAAGCACTTCTGCATTGGCTTCACTTTTCAGACCTGGAGCTATCATTCGGTTGGTACATTTGACCAAGTGCATTTAGTAAAAACAAACAAATGAACGAAAAAATTAATGAAAAAAGAGGTCTATCTGATTGACCATGACTGTCAGGATACAATGCTGTGAGGCAAGCATGAAGAAGGAAAAGATGAGGGGCCCTGCTGGTCAATTAGCAGAAGCTTAATGAGGTACATAGATCGTGCCCTCTCAGGCAACCCCAGGCATGAACAGAAATATAAATACTCTGTTTTTCTCATTTTTTTGGTCCTAAAAATAATGTTTTGGTTTTGTTTTTGTTTAATCATTTCACACAATAGGTTGCAGTGGATGGTTCAGTGAAAACACATTGTCTGACTTAGACATCAGAGACCACCACATCAAGTCTATTACCAAAGTCAACATTGATTGCTTTAAATAATGACCACAATTTTTATATAACACTCACCAACCAGGTTTCATGCCTAGAATCAACCAAACCTCAACCACATGGATCATTCTGGAAGGCAACATCAAACAACCTCTTATATAATTCATAAACAGATGCAATTAAGATGAAATGCAGTTTCACATCCACTATATCAAAGGTAGACCATATTGAACAATTTGATTTCCTAACACTAGGCCCGTATCAGGCACACTGATCTAACTGTAATCATGTGATTTCCTCTTTTTTCCTGTTCGGAGCTGCACAGTGAGTTTAAACAGTACATTGAGCTGTGGCTTTTTAAATAGCACTGTGTCAGAGTTCATCTTGTTGTTTGATGTCGGCCTACGGGCTGGATATGGCAGCAGAGCATCTGAACTACACATCCCCATCTCTATCAAAGGGAAAACATCCCAAAAAAAGCAAACAAAGCCTTCGTCATTTGATTTGTGAGTCAAATGGAGTGAAGTGCAAGTGACTCACTGCAGCCTCAGCGTCTCACTGCAAGGTGATTCAAAAGAACACGAAAGAGTCCGGACGAAGCTCTCCAATCCAGGTCTCCCTTCCACTTCCGACTCAGTGTTAGAGGTTTGTCAAGCCTTGACCTAAATTAGACCCCCCCCCCTCCCTCTTCCATCTTCCTCTCTGATTTCATCTCAGGGTCTGCTGGGTTTTTGTCTCTCTGAGAGGTAGAGCAGTTTGGGGAAAAAAAGCTGTCGGTTCCAGGCTATCGTGCCGAGAAGGGTAAGAAGGGGAATATGAGCTAATGAAGTCAGTCCTGAGTGGGAACAGCAGTGCCCTTTTCTCCCTAAGCTCTATTTCCACTTGTTAACATGACATGTTAGACGTCTGTAACGGCTCTTGTCTTTTCCTCTTGTCGTCTCTCCATTATGCTTTTTCATGATCAATCAGTCTTCATCTACTGCCTCCCTTTATCTCCTTTACCCCTGTTGGCTGGTTGTGTTCTTTAAGCACTCTCCCTCCGTTCCTCCAACCCCTCCCTGTCGTCCCGTATATATGTCTATGCTCGTTAATATGGGATGTGAAAAGGGCCCCAAGGTGACACTGTGACAGGTAAATCAAGCTCTTGTTTTTTTGGCATCACTTACACCCATCAGGGACTTTAATATCATTTCAGAGGCCATTTGCATTCCATTTGTGGCTATCGAAAGTTATCAATCTGCTCTATTTCCCCTCTGTGATGCTGACTGTGTACTGAAAGTCAATGTAAGAAGTCTACATTCAGTGTGCAAATCCTGTGTGTTTGATGCATGTCTCTAGAGACTCATTCATGCAAATACAACACACACATATACATGTAGTTAGCTGTGTTATTTTCCCGTGTTTGTGAATTTTTTTTTTTTTTAACATTTTCTTAAACCTGACTGAGGTGTTTTTGTGTTTGATTTTGGAGTGGGGTTTCTCAAAAATTGGGATTTGTTTTATGTGATTTTTTGCAGTACAATTGGCAAAAATTGCAAGACCTAAGGATTCATCCATAAGTTCTGTTTTATTACAAACAATCCCACATATGTAACCTGAATCTGTGTCACTGGTCGCCAAACACGTTCAATGCTGAATGTGTCAGCTCTGAACATGTTACGCACACACAGCCTCAGTGGAGAGCCGTTATGTGTGCTAGCTGTCATATATTTAAGCTGTATTTGTAACTGGGGATTTCCACCGGGTCCGTCAGCGGCGCGGAACGGCTGTGCTACGGTTTAGCTACGGTTTAGCTCCGTCCTCTGCCCGGCGTCAACTCACACCGGGAGCGTTACAGCAGCGGACCGGAGCATGCTCTGGGAGAGAAAGCTGCCTTTTAAAATGAAGTTGCACTGTTAATACAGTAATTACGGCAGCCCAATCAAATCCGAACGAGTGCCTTTAGTCTACAGTAATTACTGTAGTAGCAGCACAACTAAATGGCCCGGTTTTGTTAACTTGCTCAATTTTGGTTGATTTGGTAATTTTCTTTGATTTTTGTGCTTATCCCATCTGTCAGTAGGCTACGTAGCTAGAGTCTTTATCTGTCTGTTTTATTCCTGTTTGTTGCTGAAATACGATCGGGAGGCTGCACAGGTTGTTTTATTTTGAAAAACGGACGTTTTATTATGCCGATTCAGTGTCGGACTTCCTGTCTGGTGCAATCTTCTCTGTTGAGCTTGTCGCGAGCTGGAAACGGCTCCGTCAAAAATAGAAACCTATTGATAGCGCCGCGGCGCGAGAGCCGCTGCTGGGACGTTGCTGACACGCTGCTGAAACGTTCCCGGTGGAAACACTCTCATTGATTATAGTGTTACCTATCAGCTCCGGTGACCGCGGCGCAGCTGTAACGTGCCGCTGCCGGACCCAGTGGAAATTGGGTTTAAGAGTCTTTGGGATTGCCCTGGTATGACTGTCCCTGCCTACTTTTAAGTTCAGTGTCTTTATTACAGCTCTAAATTTTGCATTCATTCCTGCAATTGCAATTTCCTGGAGGGGCTGATTAGCATTTTCTCATGTTGCACTGCTGTGGTTAGTCTTTGGAAGGTTAAAGTTCAAGTTTGTAAAATACCAGTCTATAGGATTTATTGGCATCAAGTGGAGTGGACTTGACAGAAAATGAATATAGTATTCATAAGAATGTTTAAAAATCACCATCAAATAAAAAAATCATTTTGTTGTTGTTACCTTAGAATTACCTTTTTATAGCTACATAGGGAGCAGGTCTTCTGCTGAAGCCACCATGTTGCACCGCCATGTTGCTACAGTATCCCAGAATGGACAAACCAAACACTGGAGGTTTAAGTCTAGGCTCTAGAGAGCATCTTTTGAATTTGCATGAGTTTCACAGTCATAGGTTCTCCTGCATGTTTGGAAGGGGAGGAATATTTAGTAGGTTAGGGTTAGGTTATCTACAACCTAACCACTAGATGCCACTAAATCTTACACATATGCACCTTTAAAGTTAGTCACAACAAACAAATATGAGATGGGATTTTTGCAGCATTAGAACAATGTGATACCTACAATAACTTCATTATGTTAATTTACACCTTCAATAGATACCCGTATCACACTAACTACAACAACATCAGTCATCTAGTGTCCAACATGTTCTTAGGTTTAGGCTGTTAGATGACTTGTTATAGTTGGGGGGAAATCATGGTATCATTTAACAATTGAGCACATGTCCCACAGGTCTGTATTTGACCTTAAGGCATAAGTTTAAAACCATCACATTCCAACATCTCACAGCTCATTGTAATTGTCCCTCCTGTCCACACTGACCCTACAGAGACCCCTTCCTGAAGTGGAATTATAGTTGACAGAAGGGGTTAATGGGAGTCCTGCTGTGGAGGTTTAGGATGTATGTTTTGAATTATAGTCCAGCGTCAGATTTCATTTGCAGGAAGTGACACCAACTAGATAAATGTGTCGTACAGCATGGGATCAGTGCAATCAATTCCAGCTTTCAGCGATCATGCACATTCTCTACAGGAAATGCACTTTCTAGTTTACTTTGTGAGAGCGATGGCGTGCTATATGTGTTCTTATATAACCACAGTTCCATTCAGGTAACTTATGTCATGTCTTATTTCATTAGTGAATAGGCGGCCACTGCAGTGTAGTCACAGTGTTTATGTTCTTTCATCCACTGTGATGGAGGGACATGCAGGTTTGCAGTGAAGATGACTATGCTAGATGTTTGTTACTGGAAACACACAGCAGAAAAAAAGCACAAGCAACCCAAGTTGAAAAATCTCTGTCCTCAAGTGGTATTCCTGTAAACACTGTAGTTCTGACGTGTAATTACATTTCTGAGGAGTCACTATCCAATCCAGCTTCAGAGCAGCTGCACAGTAAATAATAGAGGTGGAAATGAAAGTTCGGTTGTAGCTTACATGAGGCTTCATCAGTCCAAGTTCCTCAGAATGAGTTTACTTGCTGAGCTGTGGGATACTTTCTGTTAGTCTCATAGACAGTAGATTTTGTCCCCAGTTTCTTACATTGCACTACACAGTCAGTGTGAACAGATACCAATAATGCTTTTAACAAACATACAAGCATGTGAGTGTTTTGTTAACCCTGTAATACCAAGTGAATCATATTTCAACCATGAGTTTAAGAGAGCTCTACATCATCAGATACATGTAGTACACATATAAACCACCAGGGGATCTTTTATTTGAGGCATCCAACATGAATGTTATCAATCAGTGAGCCATAATTCTGAGGAATGGATATTTTTGCCAGTTTCGAGACAGTTAATGCAAGAAAAACATTCAAATAGTTAGTGATACTTCAATCTGAATAGTTACTGGATTAATACAATGTTGAATGGCTAAATATTTTGTAGCTTAATTGATTGTAGATTCCTGTTAAATATGTGTGTATCAGCTTAGATACAGCAGGTATAGAAGCTCACTTATCTGTAAATCTGTTAACTGTCATTGTATTGCATTTCATGTTGTGGCTGATATGAGCTCTATGCAGGGCTTAAAATGTGACATTCAATATGTTTTTATTTGTATGAAAACAAAACTCATATATGCAAAGTGTTATTTAATGATTTGTCAGAAGGTAAACACTACAGTTTCAAATAATTAGAATTGTCTGGCAATTATTTGATGGTTCAGACTTTACAGGGTTCAGTAAGACAGATAACTAGTCTAAAGCAATTAGTTCTCTATGAATCCCAACAATGTTCCACATGTGTTGCAGCCTCTGTACTTCAGTAATAAGCTGTACTGGCTTTCATCCCGTCCTCTTACATTGATCTCTACCTGCATGAGTTCAAGGAGACAGAGTTTAATAAATACTAGATCATACTCTACAAAGAAACTTCTGTGCTTATCCCAAAGTAGGTCAATTTGCCTGACATACTTAATCATATCATCTCTGTGATCTAAATGTGTGATTTTAATTTTTTATGTCCTAGATAATGTGCCCTACGTCGTCCTTCTCTGCCCTGCTCTCTCCTCAAGACCAAAGATCCTTTTTTTTACTGTTTTTTCTGTCTTTGCCAACTGGTGCGTCCTTGATTAGCCGCTCCGACCCTGCGCTGCTGTAAAACTCTGATGAATCTCTTCGTTTAGGAGCCTCTTAAACAAGCCTGGCCTCTGGAGGAGATCCTTAACAGACTCTTCCTCAATTACAGGATTGGGATAGAGTTAGAAAGCAAAACATTTAAACCAGTCAGGCAGTGGCAGGCCAGGCAGAACCACTTGTTAGGAGACAGTGTTGTAATGAGGAGCGTTTAAGGCTTAGGCGAAGCTGCCTTTAAAAAAAAACCAAGACCAGAGGCGAGAGAGACTGTTAAAAGGATCTTAACTGGGTGTTGAGGCCCCTCTCTTCTTCTTTTTATACACACACATATATACACACATGCTCCACCAAAATTGTCCTTTGTGCTTTTAGAGGGTGTAGACAGGCCTGAACAGCTTCATTTAGCTGTGTGCTGTAGTGATTACTAGCTTGTCTCTTTGCTAGCTGTTAGAGAGCAGAGGAGGAGAATCCACATACAGTATTTCATTCTGTGCACTCCTTATTTCAAAAGGAGTCAGACAGTGATTTGTATGCATTAGTAGATATTTATTTGAAGTTGATCAACTGCTCAATATTCATGGTTTAAAATAACACCATCACAACAAGTAAAGGTACTCCCTCATCATTTGTTTTGTGATGTGATTCAGAAGTGAGTAGTGTATTACTCTCAGCGGCCCTGGAGCCTCCAAGGTCCCCTGTGGCCTCAGCCATTCAGCCAAAACAAGCTCCAACACAGCCACAGGCCAAGGCCAGCATTTTAGAAATACTGAGATGTGTTAAAATTCCCCCAGTGCAACTCCACACTCTGAAGATTTTAAATAACCATTTAGATATATCGGTTCATTCATTTTGACAAATCAGCTACCTATGATTACTTTTTTACTGTAAATGTTATCTCTTTATACTTTTTACATGTTGTTTCACAGCCCTGCTATGAAATATTTGTATTCATGCACGTAAACTTATATAACAATTGTTTTAATTACATTAAAAAATCTACATGAAGGTGTAGCATATGTATCACCAATGCACACTACTTCCACTACTGGACCAGTTCTAGGTTCTAGTGGAGTGAGGTAACAAATACAATAGAGCCAGAGATCAGGTGATTTAAATGTATTGGAAGTAAATAAAAATAAAAACACACATAACATTTGAATCAGTCAATAACGTGCAGGTACCAAAAATAACTTTCTTTCACTTTCACTTCTTTTTTTCCTCACCTCAGTTTTTCCTAGGTTAGAGATCATGTAGTTCAGGTAACCCCCGCTACTTAGATGGTTTATTTAGTTTAGATAGTTTAGTTATGTTAGACCGCTCTGTAACTATCTTATTTGAGCTTCATTTATTTTGGTTCAATTATCTTCCTGAGTTAACTCTTTTTTCCTCTTCTCACAGGTAAGAGAATAATTAGACCTTTCTAAATCAAAATGAAGTGTAACACTTATACCTCTAATCACAACAATGACAATTATGAATAATAAAATACAAAATGTAACACTTCAAACCAGTTTCTATGTACTCAAGATCAGTTCAGTTTGAAAAGAAGAAATGTAATGTAATACTCCTACCTCTCTGGCAGAGAGTTCACCAACAGTCCATCCTCACAGCGGATCCTCTCACTAGCACCATGAAGATGAACTCTTGTCTTTAGAAACGAAGTCTGCAGGTCTGGCTCATCATCTTGTGTCCTGGGTGTGTGTGTAGTATCTGCACACACACACCTTCCACAGAAGAAACTCCTCTTCAATTTCAAACTTCAACCGGAAACAACAACACAAAAAACCATAAGAAAAAAAATAAATACATTTTGTCAATATAATTCAAATCGATAAAGTTTTACAATTACTGTGCATCTTGACATTACTGCTAGCTGTTTAATCAAACCGAAAATGGCTACAACGGGAGCATCTCCGTATTTTACACATAATAAAATTTAACTTCTCCTTCTAACAAAATATAACTTTTCAATTAACAACACAACACGCACTCTCAATTTCTTCCCTTAATAAACTGAAAATATTAGCAGCTAATCAGCTTGTGTTAATAGCTTTCTCCACACAGTTGCAACATTAGCATTTAGCTAGCATCCACAAGTGTAAACATTACAAATGGTATTATAATAAAATAAGTTGATTAGATATGGCTCTTGTGAATCACCAATCACGTACTTATTATTTTTCAGGTCTGAAAAATATTCATTAGTTAGTTTCTCTGCTCTTGTCATCTGCTCTCAGGTCAGTTCTGCATGTATGCTAGGTCAGACCAGGGTCAAAGGTCAAAGGACCATGAATCTCTTAAAGGGACAGTACCGTCAATAAAGAACAATAATAGTAAAATATATATATATAGTAAATAATAGTAAGATTATGTATAAAATGAAGTAAGTAATATTGATGTTGAGTGATAATATACCTGAGTTGAGATTGTTACTGCACAGAATTAAGGTGAGAAATATATATATTTGCTCACTGAAGTGAAGTAAATCCACAGAGAGCTTCAAATCAAACTTTGGTGAACTTTAGCTTTCACATTTTTTTATCACTGTCCAGCTAAAAACTGTCATAACAGTGTTGACCTTAAGAAAACAGACTGTCTGAAAAGAAGGATTAGCTGTGTAACACCATCTGATTTTACCAGCATCCAAGCCTTTTACACACTGCAGTTTTACTAGCTCTCCACTATGTTAGCAGCTGCCTAGCATGCTAGCAGTTATGTATGTACCAAATGTGTTTACAGGTGCTCCAAATGGCTTCACTCATAGGTGACTGTCACAGAGAGGGAGGAGGGTAGAAGTGATATTGTTTAAATATGGGGATAACGGCATATACAGTATCTATTAATAATAATGGTGGCAGTGACGCTACATTTACATGGGTTATTACATAAACTGGCCTAAACTGGTGAATATATCCAGGTATCCAGGTGGAACTCAAGTGTTAGGATTATTGTTCTGCACAAGGAAGTGGATTATTAAACTATTTTTACATGATTGATGATGAAATTCCTATAAACAATACAGATGATTCAGTATAGCTACAGTGGGCTGTAATAACACCATATACTTCTTTTAGCTGGACTTTCCCTAATGTGACCCACAGTTTACAGAAAAGGGAATAAAATGCATATTTTTTATGTTTGGGCAACTGATGTGCATTTTTATATTCGCAAATGTACCACATTTGACCTGCATTTCTTTTTAAAAATCAAAGTCAGCATTCAAACATTTTCCATCATATTCTATCTTTTTTTATAAGATGAATCAAACAGAAGGATTAATCAAACATGTATTAATGACTGATGGGGAATTTATGAATGTGAATTGTTGTAGAGACTAATTATGAGTTAGAATATGAACAGAATGTAAGGGTTAAAACAATCTACCAGGGTTATTATTTCTGAAACTTAAGCTTTAGTTCAAGTGTGTCATATCAATGTATGGCCTTACTGTATATTGTTATTAGGGTATTCATTCAATGTGTATTAATTTATCATCATAACACTTAAATCAAACAAGAAGAAATGTGTCTGAAAATGATGAAACAGTTGCCTAATTGTGAACTAGGCAAATAAACACTTGAGAAAAGCCACATAAGATGACCTCTGTGTCATCAGCCCTGCACACAGATGTCAGTCACTTCTCTCTCTGTAAAGTGAAGAGCTCCACAGTGTCACTCTGTTCATTCTGAAGAGCAGGAAGATGAATAAAAGTGAAGAGGCAATCCATTGTGACAAGACAGAAGACATCAGGGCCTGCCGCTCTGCTAAACGCTGATTCTATTTGTTTACAGTTATTATACTAATGTCTCAGATTGATATGGAAAGGATTTATTGATGTTAAAAAGATGATTTTTTAAACTTTCATCTAATCTCAGGGCTGGAGGAGATGTGAGAGGCTGGGAGGAGACGTGGGGATGGAGGAGAAAGAGTCCATTGTGTGTGACCTGCTAAGTGTTCATGTCAGGTGAAAGGAGTCTTCTTAGGTGACTTGATGGAAAAACAGCCTTGAGCTATGACTCTGTCATGGCTGGGAATTCAACATCACTGCTCTCATGGAGAAAATGATCCATTCAAGCATTCAGTAACAGGGTCACTTCAGATAAAGATGCAGAGGACGGGGATTTGAGTGCACACGTGTGCAAACAGTGACACACATGCACAAATAACACTCAGGCAACAAAAGAGAGGAAGGCAGGCGCATTTCAGCTCAACCCTGTGCAGATTTATTCTGACCCTTTCTTCTTCCTCTTCTGCCCTAAACATCTTTTATTCTGCATCTTTTTTTCAACCAGAGGCCACTGAAAATATTTTTAAAGTATGATATTGGGTAAACAAGATTTCACACTCATTTCCATCCAAAAATGTAGTTTACTGTAGCTTAATAATAAATAAGAACATAGAAAGTGAAGAGAAAAACGGGCATACCCACAATTAAGCTGCTTATTAGGATCTAATATTATGGTGATGATGTGCAATTAGTAATCTTTAATTGGGTATTTTGATCAAAGTGGCTATCTCAAAGATCACACAGGAATTAAATAGGAATAAATCACTATCTATCACTGAATGAGGTAACACAATGGTGACTGAATTTTTGGCCCAGTGATGGAAGATCTTGCATTTACAGTATTATGATTATTATGAAGCAGGGGTCAGTGGCAACTTCCTCACCATGCATTCACATCTGAACTGACACAGCAGATTCACTCTTCATTTGCTTGTGTGTGAAGTGACTTATTTTTTTTTTAAAAAGCTTAGCCTTGTTGGATGTAAGTTTTTGGTCCATGTCCAGTCAGTGTCTCTCCTGTGCTGTGCTGTGTGCTGAGCTCTGCTCCTCACTGCTCCTCACTGCACAGAAGAGGAGAGACACAGCAGCTCAGCCATTAATGACAGCAAAACACAGAAGAGACTCTAACACTAAATGAAACAAATGCACATCAATTAGGAATATACAAAGTATGTAGACGATCATATAAATTGAATTATTTTGAATGCTCCTCTCTGACTTACAGCCTCAGGATTTATCACTTCAGTTCAGTGTTGCCAAACATGTGATTACATATACTGTATGTAGGCATACACTAATATCAGATTAACACACACTATGACACACAGTGAACCAAAAGGACAGTACTGGTTAGTTAAAAGAAGTGATTTCAAGACTCTTATAAACTGCTGTGGGGACAAGTTCACAAAACCATATGTGAATAGTACAGTAAAAATCATTCATAATCTAAATTTTGAAAATATCTGGCATCTCACTTCCATATTCTGCAATAATAATAAAAAAGTTGAAATATGGCCAAATAATGAGAAAATGATATAAAGTTGAGTTTTGTTTTTGACCATTTTATATATAAAATTTATAATAATTTGTGTTAAGAAGATTCTTACAAAACAAAACAACAAACACCAATTTCAGAGTAAAAGACATTTGGGGTGTTTTTACAAGCTGTCACGTGTCAAAACGGGTCAAATATATTTTTCTGATCATTTAATGTGAGACCATTTTCATAATACAACAACACACATATACATGCCTCCTGTGTCTTTTATAGAAAACACTCGGGGGCGTGATGTCCAGTGAGTGGCAGCAGATTAGTCACACCTGATCCTCTAAAAACTCAGGTGTGCTCTTCTCAAAAATGGCCCCTGGCCCCCCGCACACGCTCCAGAAAAGCCAAATCAGGCACGACAAGGAATCTGGAATCTGTGCGTCTCCGCTGGACCGATTCACCCGCGGATATTTTCCTTGTCTCTGTGCGACGAAGGTGACGCGAGTATTTATAGAAACACCCACTGCTGAACTCAGCCTTGTGATTTTGAAGCTTTCTGGGCCAATTCTCTAATCTGCTCTTTTGTCAGCATTTTGATTTAACCCTCAGATCCAGAACATGTTTAGGCGGTTGTTTGCTAATTAATACAGACTCTCTGGCGGCAGATAACACAGCGTGTCATTCATACAGACAGCCACCAGCGCTTTCATCTTAAAGCATAAAACATGAGATAAAATGGAGCAAATGAAAGAGTGCGCTTCCACTGAACTCCTCTCTTATTTCTTCGAGCGTCTCATCAAGAGCCTCCGATGCACTTTGTTAGTGAAGTGAGAGGGGAGTGGAGTGTGTATGCTGGGCTTTCATTCAGCTAATAACACAAACACACTCTCAGTCAGGCCTGTGGATGACCCTGCTGTGTGTGTGTGTGTGTGTGTGTGTGTGTGTGTGTGTGTGTGTGTGAGTGTGTGTGTGCCTCAATGAACACATCATCTTCTTTTCATATTAACGATGACACAGAGCTTGCATCACCGTCAATACTCCGCAAACCTGTACGTACAAGAACATATTATAGAGTCCTACATGTTTATGACGTATAACACTTGACCGCTCTTATTTTATCATTTTGAGGATGTAGAACAGGAAGACTGTTAGCCCACATTTACACCACACTGAAGACAAACAATGTAGAAGTACAAAGCATCAGGGTGTGTATTAAATGTGTATAGGAGTATATCTGAGTGTGTGCAGAGGACAGTCATACAAATGGAAGGTCTCAAAGTCTCCAGAAGGCTTGCTGTGTGGATTGGAATAGTTCTTTAAAGAGAGCAAAATGAGTTTACTGATACGTATTGGGTGTCAGGAGGTGATGAAGACTCCAACAAAGAGGTAAAGAGCAGGGTCGATGGAACCCTCTGAGTAGTATTGCTGGAAAAGGTTAATGTGACCTGAGTTTGTAAAACAAAAAAAAGCAACTCCAACAAAGCCAAGCTTCACACATGGGACACTTATTAGAATATACTGTACTATAGCACAGGACATCAACACAAGAGTTCTACATCAGTACCTTTTTGTAAAGTGCTGTCTTGTAGAGTTGACAAATTCTACTTTTAATATATCTATACATTTTAAAGACCGTGTAAAGTGAATTCAAACATTTTCTTCTAAACACATTAAATAGGTCATAAATGTATTTCTAAAAAAGGTGTAAAAAGCATTTCAACCATTTAGATTTGAATTGTGGAGCTAGGCTTCACAAACTGTGTTTCAAGATTTCTGTGTTCAGGATTTAGTGGGCGGGTCTGAAAATCATAAACCCACCCCTGCTGCAGTAGAGGTATAAATACATTCAGTTACTACTACTACTACAGTCTACAGTTAGCCAATTAGCTGAGTTAGCCGCCGAGTTAGCAGCAGAAAGCTGTCAGATCTAGCATCCATGTTTCTGATAGAGGTGGTGACTTTGATTGACAGGTGACACTTGGTAGGGGGCGGGGTTTCAGTGAACTCAGTGGGCACTCCCACAGCGTTTGGGAGCAGAGAAAGAGGCTGATTTTTACACAACTTTGAAGCCTCCTATTTGGCGATTTTTTCATTCATTCAAATTTGGCAGGGTGGTTAACAACACACTTTTCTGTGGTATGTCAAACTCAGAACACATATTTATTCTTACTTACACAGACTTTAAGTTACCATGTTTAAAATGTGCTTATTCTCAAATAGCTTATGGAAGCATAAAAACACAAAAGCATTTTAATAGGTAATATCGATTGCTGTCCAAATGTCCAAACTATTCCATAAAGGGTCATGTGGCTGCAGGTTTTCATTCCAACCAATCAGGATCACACCAGGCTTGACTCATTTAATCAAATGGTCTCAGTCTTCAGACAGTTGATTGGTCGCATTGTGTGCTCTTGATCGGATGGAACAAAAAACCTGCAGGCTCACTGCTCTTTATGGAGCCGCTTGGACATGCCTGGCTTATTAGGTCTGGCAGGAACAGGATGCAGGGTCAGGTGGGTGGAGCACAAAGGCACACTGTAACATTAATGAACTGACAAAGGGTAAATGAACCTGTTCAGATATATACCAGTGGGGCTGATGTGGCTACTGAGTGGCTGATTGAGGAGTGAGCACAGATGAGCAGGTGTACTGTATTCTGAGGCCTTCTAGTGGACAGGTGTGGAACAGCAGGGGCTGGGAAGTAAACTAACAATGCAGGTGGATGTGAGGTTAGACTGTGGGTGGGATATGTCAGTATTGACATTAATGCGGGATGAAAAGAAACAGTAAATCGCTGCACAGAAACAACAAAACATTTGATATTACACCATTAAATGTATCTCTCTCTCACCAGGCTGTGATTTGTGAAAAAATCAGGGGAACAGAGGATTATTTTATACACAAAATTAGGCTTTTCCTTGTAGTGGCTACAGTAACATTTATAAAAAAAACTTAAATAAAACAATTACAAATCTATAAAACAAGATACTTAACCCCAAATTGCTCCTGATGGCTGCACCAACAGTGTATGAATGTGTATGAATGGTTAGTTTCCTCCTGATAAGCAGGTTAGCAGTGGTCAAAAAGACTAGAAAAGTACTATATAAGTACAGTCCATTTAACATAACAAAAGGTTAAGTGTTAATATAATATGCCACAGTGAAATCCCAAGTGCTTATTTCAGTACTGTGTATACTCAGCCAGATGTGCCAAAACAGTTAGCGTTGGTCTTGTAATTCACTGTTTAATTTAGTTTTATATGTTGAATGCAGAACACTTCAAATAATCAGAACATGCAACAGAACAATAAATATGCTTCAGTACATGCCTACTTATCAGACTGAGAAAAGAGTCTGCTTTGATGATGGACTTCTACAAAAAACACCTGCTCTATTCACTGCATCATCACATAGCCTAGACGAGGGGTCATCTCTATGGTTACGTGAGCGCTGACAGTGAGAGTCCATTTCTGATTTGAATATAGTGTGTACTACAGACTACTCTCACATTGCACCACTTTGCGTATTTCACATGGTCTATGGGTGGAGCTGCTTCAATCACCATGAAGGTTAGGATACATGTTTGTTCCCACTGGAGATAAAAGTAACTCTCTCACTACACTTCTACAATTAGATCAACAATTATTATACAATACTGATATTAATATCAACCTCAGAAAGTCAGCATTGGTGCTAGAGCTGGCATTGTATAGTCTGCACTGTGAAAACAGAGGGGCTCCAGAGAGGGTTAATCTCACCCTGCAAGGAATACTTCTACTTTATATTGTTGATTAGTTTCTTCAAATTGCCTTTCAGTTTTAAAATGTGATGAGGAAATGGTTGTAATTTAGTTGTAAGCTCTTTGCTTAATCATATAATACTACCAAGACAGTTTGAAGACATTTAAACAGTCATTTAAGTAAAAGAAAAAGAAAAATGGGTGAAGTTGGTGCAATTTCACTATATTCATGTCTGACTGTGCTTTCTTATGCTTTCCTTCATCTCTTTATTGTGCTGCTGGTACCCTAATAGTCTCACAGTCATTCAACAATCACATCTAAATGTGACCTTTTCTGGTGTCAGTCCATTTGCCTCTTAATCTAACACAAACACTGACACTCATGAATAGAAAAGCCGGGGGTTAAAGGTAAAGAGTGTTATTGTTGAGCTGGCTGACCTTACTGTAACTTCAAAAAAAATAAATAAAAAAAGAGTGGTTGTTGAAAATTAAAAACAGACAAAATAAAGTACTTCAGTTTCCTCTAGAAGAGGCTCAGGAGGCCATTCTCAATGGTGCATTTAAAAAAACCCCAACATGAATAGCATCCTTTTAAGACCACAGCACCACTAATTTTATAATTTCATCCCAGAGTTGCACTTAACTACTCCGTATTAGAGAGGGCTATATTGAGACTGATAAGTGAGGGGTGGAACGTCAAAGTGTGACCAATGCTCTCAGATAAATGTAGGTTCCTAAAGTTTAATTTGAAGCTTGTGAACTTGATGAAGCACAGCAGGAAGAGGAAGCCATGTGGGAATTGTGTTTCCTATACAAGCCTGACAGGAGTCCTGATGAAAGACAGCACCCTCTCTAACCTATCCATCATGCTCCTCTCTTTTTCATTTTACCCGCCCCCCACCCACCCCTGTTTTGATGGGGCAGGTTAGCCCGGTTCAGCGGGGCTCTCACCATCCAGCAGGTATATCCTCTTTCCACTGTGACCAGCATCTGGTCAGCCAAAGGTTGCCATTAGGGTCCGGGCCAACAGCAGCAGTGAGCAGGCCGACCCCTGCCAGAGCTCCCTTCAGTGGCCTGGCTCTGGGCCGGAGAGCTTCTGAACGCTCCTCTACCTGGAACACTCTGTTCCACCAGCTCATAACCTCAGAGAATATCATGTGTGCGTACAGCATGTGACATAGAGCAATTTTTCGTTTTATACTGTAAGGGGCAAACTTACAGTGTGTGTGTGTTAGATGTTAATTAACCATGAGATGCAGAACAGCTTTAGTGTGTGGAACTGTACTGGAGGGGTGAGGATATTACCTTCTTTAGTGTTTAGATCAGAGACCACTAGGGGTCCATGGAGGTACTGCAGGGTGGTTTTGAAAGTTTTGGTTGATTAGACATTTTTTTATATTCCCTCTTGCAATTTTTTCCACAAATTGAAATGTCTTTAAAATACACATTAACGGCACGCAGGTAGTCGAGTGGTTAGAGCGCATGCCATATACGCAGCCGACCCCGGTTCGAATCCCGATCGGAGGTCCTTTGCTGCATGTCACCCCCCTCTCTCTCCCATGTTTCCTGCCGATCTACTGATTAATAAAGGCGTCTATGCCAACAAAATGTCAAAAAAAAAAAAATACACATTAACATGAATCCAACACACTGTAGTGAACAGATGCATGGAGGCAGAAGACGTCTTTCAGTCAGCAATGCACACATTCAGCTGGGCACCGGTTCTTAAAAAAAAAACATGAATATATGAACCTGTGTATTTATTATTTTAATATCTTAGTATTGAATGCACAATAACAAGTTACATTTATACATGGCACTATAGGACCAGTTTAATAGAAAACACAATTTTATACAATATATATAAGTATGGGGTCCCTGCTCCATCTCTCCATCAGTTACTACAAAATCTCCCAAAACTGTTTAGTTTGCATCATAATCTGGTGAAACTGAAATATTACAGGTACTTTGGATCCAGAAAAACTAATTTCAGGAACTAAACTTGAAACTTTAAAGTCCCTGTCGTGCATCCTGCTGTTTCCACCGCATGTGAGGAACTATGAATACCCAGGAGGAATTAAAAGATGATAGCAGCATTTAGAGATGCAATATAAACAAATGATGAGGGAACAGTAACGCAGATTTTTCTTGTTCTTTGTATTTACTGCTGCATGCCTTGGATGTAATGAATGTGTACTGTTCTCCCTGCGTGTTATGTGCTTTGTGTACGTTATCACAGTTTAACAGTCAGACAAACTCAGGTATACTTGATTATAGGATCAGGAGGATCAGAGCGTCTTGCTTCCTTTATTTCCTTATTTTCTGTTGAAATACCACGAATGAAACTGCAAATAAAAGACAATACAAAACCTTAGTGACACGCTGTAAAGAAAACAAATAAACATTAATGATAGTTAAAGAATAGCTAAAAACTACACGGCACAAATGAGCCGTTCACATTAACAGTAGGCTGATACACATCGTTGCTAAGCAACGCTCACTTTACATCAGCTCTCAAATTACTTTTAACACTTCTTGTATGACTTCCTAGTCAATAAACATCACACATTACACTACTAAACTTAACATTACATATTATATTATATATTACATCAAATATCAAATTAACAAACTTATAGCCATTACTTTCGTGAATATGAGAAAAGACGATTCAGAGTGACCAGCCATCTTTCTTACTGCTGGTTCCTACGTTACTGCAAGTATAAACTGTTATGTAGCCTTCAAAATAAAATTCCAGATCGCTGTTCAACTATAACTGAGCGTGTGTCTGTGTGTGTTCCTTATGCAGAATTTCTTACCATAAATGTAATCTACAGTAATACATTTATTAAATCATTTCAAGTACCTTAAATCATACAAATTATTCTGAGAGCAGAACAGAATGAATGAAAAGGAAAGAGAAATACAGAGGATTAAAATGAAAGTGAAACCAAAAGCATCTGTCTCCACAGTAAATCATCTGTTGAGTGTTTGATGATTATTTATTTGTGCTTTAGAATGTAACCGCTGTGAAACAATCAGAAAATAATGTTTTATTTCTCTCTTTCACAGACATTTTTCTCACTACCGCCTCCAAACCCTCCCAAACCAAGAGAAATGTTCTCTCCTCCTCCTAAACTGCTCCTAAATCAATACTAGGTACCTCTTGTTTTATAAATGAAGCGGTACACAAATCGAAGCAGCAGCCTCACTGTGTGTGTTTGACCAATCAGCATCAGTCATGCACTGCAAACGACACCCCAAACTTCCTGTACTTTTACAAAGTCCAACCCCCTCAGCAGGGACTTTCTGGGGGGTAAAACAATCACCATGGAACTTAATTTAGACCATGCTTCCTCTGGTGGAAACAAAGGTAGAGGGATTTGTTATTGCTTATAATTCATATCATGAGTATTCATCACGTATTTCCTGTAATGGTACATTACATCATACCATGAGTATAAATGGATTGATACATGTTCTATTTACATTTAAAGTCCGTGTAAAGTAAGAATAAATATGTGTTCTGACTTCTGAGTTTGACATACCACAGAAAAGTGTGTTGTTAACCACCTTGCCAAATTTGAATGATTAAAAAAATCGCCAAATATATGTAAAACTCAGTTTCTTTCTCTGCTCCCAAACGCTGTGGGCATGCCTGCCGAGTTCGCTGAAACCCCGCCCCCTACCAAGTGTCACCTGTCAATCAAAGTCACCACTTCTACCAGAAACATAGACACTATGTCTAAGAGCTTTCTGCTGCTAACTCAGCTGCTAGCTCGACGGCTAACTCTGCAGCTAACTCGGCTGCTAGCTCGGCAGCTAACTCAGCTAATTGGCTAACTGTAGACTGTAGTAGTAGTGTGTGCTGAATGTATTTATACCTCTACAAAAGCAGGGGCGGTGCTTTTCAGACCCGCCCACTAAATCCTGAACACAGAAATCTTGAAACACAGTTTGTGAAGCCTAGCTCCACAATTCAAATCTAAATGGTTGAAATGCTTTTTACACCTTTTTTATAAATACATTTATTACCTATTTAATATGTTTAGAAGAAAAAGTCTGAATTCACTTTACACAGTCTTTAAATGTTTATTAGCTATTACAGGATAATGGAAGCTAAGGTTTGACACAGTAAAATGGAGAATAGTG
The DNA here is from genome assembly GCF_027409825.1 of Scomber japonicus. Taxonomy (NCBI): domain Eukaryota; kingdom Metazoa; phylum Chordata; class Actinopteri; order Scombriformes; family Scombridae; genus Scomber; species Scomber japonicus. Next base: position 3,667,862 of record NC_070585.1, read on the forward strand.
TGTTTGGGTTCATATAATGTGTTTTAAGGCATTCCTGTTTAGAGCAGTATGAAAGGGGGGCATGGAAATGTATACACATACCATCAACACCTGATTTATCATTACAGATGGACCACTGCAGCAAGAATCTGTGTCTGAAATGTAACATCTGAGAAAAGCAGGTGTAAAAAATTGCTTCATTGAACTTTTTTTGTTGAGCTGACAACATCAAGATACCTAACATTTCCTCTGGGGAAGTTCTTTTCTTCCAGGATGAATATAAACATGCAGGTCCAGCACTTTCTTTTCTTCAGCAGTTCAACAGCCTGGCATCACGTGTTATTATCTACACTTTATGTTCATCAGATGAACTGTAGCTGGCCTCATTTCCACCTGTAGTGTAAATACCTTGTTACATTGAAACATTGCAGTGGCGCACTTGTAACCCAGTGGTTATCCAGCCAGTCTGTTATTCAGTGTCAATAGGCACACTGTCTCTTTAAGAGTCACAACAGTAAGCTCTGCTTTACTGCTGTAGAGCAGCGACCTCAGAGCAGGAGAGTTCGCGGGTTTCCACCATAGACTGTATGGTTTCCACTTGAATAATGCTGATAAGGGATAAGACATGGCCGAGCAGTAGCCAGTCTCTACTATTCATCTTTCACATCAAGTCACCACTTTTATGTTGTTTTCCTGCTAGGTGAACACATATATTGATATGTGATTGTGCTTGTGTTGTAAAAAGAGGTTGCTGGTGTATGTGTAAACATGTATGTGTAAATGTGCATTTGCAACGATAGATGCTAATCGCAAGCTAACCGCTAATTCATAGCTGAGAGCAAACAGCCAACAGGCTTGTAGACAAGTCACTGTAATGATTTAGTTGTTTGTGTGTGTTCAATATGGTTAACACTGTATAGAGTTTAAAACTTTTCCATTTGAATAATGCTGAGAGGGGATAAGACATGGCCGAGCAGTAGCCAGTCTCTACTAATTATCTTTCACATCAAGTCACCACTTTTATTCTGTTTTCCTGCTAGCGGGTGGACCAGAGCCAGGCAGGGACCGCTGTTTCTCAGGAAGTGTCACCATCCGTCACCCAGCTTTGCGTGTGGATCACTTGAGTATCAGAAACTATTTTTTTCTATAGAGCTCTATAGTATTTTAGTTTTGGGTACCCAAATTATTATTTTTTCTCCTGGATTAAGAAATACCAATTTGTGGATCACTACAATTTGTGGAGAGGACTGACTGTTCAATTATCCAAGAACAAAGGACTGATTTATTTTTGATAAACACTGAAAGAGACTGATTGAACAGCCATTACAGAAGGTTTCATTTATATTGTTGGCATCTATTTGTGTGATCACTTATATTGAAGCCGAAGAGAATTGATTTATTTTATTTTATTTTATTTTATTATTTTAGGTCTCTATTTTGTTTTGAGTGCTTGTGTCACTTCAATGAAAGAACATATATTGAGTTAAACAAACAGACACTGATTTAAAGGAAAGGTACGTTCCAGTCCATAAAATGTATTGTTTTATTTTATTGGACTAGGTAGCACACTACTGCCAGACCCAGAATACATTCCTGCTCAGCACATTTGAATCTCATCCTTGTTTGTTGTTACTGAAAGAAGGACAAACTGATACTTGGTTACACACTCATGATTTGGTAACCTGCAACTGGTTCATTTTATAGAAGAGGAAACTTTATTTTATTGACATGGACCTGCAGATGTATCCAAAGTAAAGAAAAAAATAGAAATTAAATTGTAATACATGGACAAATCAGTATAAATATATACATGGAATTATTGGTTAAAACACATACAGACATGTGTTCTAATTCCAAAACCAATAATACCCATCATAGTGTCCAGAATGTAGTTTAAATGTGCTCAGTGAATTTCATTACTATTATTAATATCATCATTTCTATTGTGTAGTTATTTCATAGGAGACATTAAAGGTCTACTCTGATCAGTTTGCTCATTAGGTCACATACATTATTAGTATTCATTCTCTATAACACATGTACTGTATATTAAATATCTCATTTGTAAACATCTGGACAGTAGTTGTGGACATGATGTTGGACTTTAACCAGACAGATGACTCTCAGTAACTCACCACACGTTCTCCCTCTCAAGATATTTACTTTTAATGTTTCTTTAGAGCAGAATAGGTCCTCCAGGAATGTGTGCACATGCTAAGAAAAGGTCATTATAGCAGTGATGTTAACACTGCAGCTGAAAGGATTGTGCTGTCATGCCAACCAAAACTGTAGTTTTCACTTTCTGTGCCAAAGTTTGCACAAAAAAACCCAAATGATTTCTTATTATAGGCCTACTTAATCATGCTAAATACTAACTTCATATTTTCATGTAATACAGTCCTGACTGTATACTGTACTACTATAGTAGTAGTGTCATTAATTAATGTTTAATTTAACTAGTATTCACTATGTACATTTGTACACATAGTGTATTTGTATTTGTCACATTCTCTCTACACTCAGGACAAATATTAGTGTGAGATTAGAATTCAAGCTGAACTGCAGCTGAACAGCATCACATCACATTAGTTTCAGTTGCTTTTCTTTCTTCATTGCTTCTTTGTGTAATGGAGTTCTGAAAGGTCTGAGTTAATCGCACACAGTGGATTCTTTTAGTACTTTGCTTAATTAGCATATTAGGATTTATTATGAAACCGAGCAGAAAATTGAACTTAAAACATCATCTTGTTAATTAAAAACCAGACTATCTTTGTTTTCCTCTGTGTACTGCTTCAGCTGGAACACACTGACTGACTGGTGTTTTTACTGGACTCATACTAACTATTTTGATACTTCTATTTTTTTGTGATTTTAACATTTTTGAAGACAGTCAGCAACAGCTCACTGGGTTGTAACTGTATTAGTATCTGTATATTGTGAGAATAAAACTGTAAGTAGTGTCACATTAATGTATGGCCAATGCAAGAACCACATACACATTAATTAAAAATGATAATGATTTATTAAATGAACTCTTACATACGGTTCAGGGTCAAAATTGATCAATTTTTACCTTTGAGAGCAAGATAAGCATATCCTTTTTGAATAAAATAGTGATTGTGAATGTCTTTTTTCCCACAATATGAATCATTTATTAATGACTGATGGGGAATTCATGAATGTGAATTGGTGTACAGACTAATTATGAGTCAGACTATGAAGAGTATGTGAGGGTTAAATGGTTTTAATGGAGGCAGAAACATCACCAGTGAGACTAAACTGACGTTGAAATGGTAGAAGCAGTTTACGGCCTTTCATTAGTTGATTCTGCTGTCAATCAAATGTGTCTGCACTCCTATTGTCTAGTTGTGATACCTCTGTTTTTTACTCCTTTCGTGCCCTTGTTGTTCTCTCTCAGAAACCCCGCCCTGCTGTGATGTGATGGCGTTTATATCAAACATCCCTGCTGTACTCAGACACAGAGCTGAACACTCGCTGTTTGCTTGTTTATACAAAGTTCATTAAATGAATTGCATGTCCACGTAACTTCACACTTGACATTGCACTTCCTCAGCTCCTCAGCAGTAGACCCACCAAGTGTGAAGTTGAGTCAGAGCCCAGAAGCTCCGCCCTGCTGTGATGTGATGGCGTTTATATCAAACAGCACCTGAGTGGCTTGCTGTTTGGTAATGGTTATTTATTTTGTGCTTTAAAACATAATCAGACATTCATGTTGTATTTCTCGCATTCACAGGCTTTCTCTCTCTCACACAGCTTTCCAACTTGTCCCTCTGCTGCTACTGTATTTAATATCAACCACTCTCACCCTGCCTTCTATTCATGACAGACAGAGGCTATCTCTCATATATTTTACCCTCCATGATAAACACTCCTTACATTGAGGAGCAAATTACATTATTATCAATCATGAGCACTTTGCATCAGTAGCAGCTGTACAGATCACTGTAATTTACACGTCTGTCAGGAAGGTAAGGAGACAACATGAAGCATTGCAATGTGGGAATGCAAGGATAAGGGGACCCGGCATGCTTTTCTATTACCGTAAATTCTGGACTATTGAGCGCACCTGAATATAAGCCGCACCAACTAAATTTAAAAAGAAAAAAAATGTACATATATAGGCCACACTTGTCTATAAGCTGCAGGTGTTCACGTTTTAACATGAGTGAACATTACCTGAGTCAGTTCTTCCATCGTCTCACCATCGATTCATTGATACCAAGCTTACGTGCAGCAGCTCTGTTTCCTTCTTCGACAGCCAGATCCATTGCCTTTAACTTAAAAACTGCATCATGCATTTCTTTGTGTGTTTTCCATGATGAGGGTGTGTGCATGATGTTCAAAACACAATCAAACTAGCGTCTTCCTCTGTGCAGACACCTGTCTGTCTTGCTCTTGCGCTTCCTGCTAGAGCGCCCCCTGGAGGCTGTTAGCCAGTAAAACTCTATAGATTGGCCGATCATTGTTTAGGTTGCAGGGTTCAAAGCGTAGCAGCTTATAGTCCAGAATTTACGGTACATTAAAACAAATCAGTCGGTTGGTGTATTTTCCCATGAGCACAAGTAGTTACTACATCACCAAACATCACAAACACATTTTGCTGTAATACTTCCTGTTCTGAACAGAGACTTATCATTCCCTGAGTGCTGTGCAAAAAAACCCATCACAATCATTCATTTGCAGTGGTGTGGAAACGTTACCAGAACTCCAATGCAAATCTCAAATCAGACTAGATGTATCCTCTTGAGACTTCCATCTGTCTTCGGCGGTCAGATTTACAGTCAAGCAAGCATAAAAAGCACCACAGTGTATTTTGGATGCGGTGCCAAATCTCATTCAGCTAGGCCTCAGGCTCAGACATTATGAGCTACTCAAACATATTTTAGATGTATAGGATAAAGAACTGGGTCTGCATTTACTATATCAAGTGTCTCAGCTTAGAAAATCAACTCTGACAGACCTGAAACTGTGACGAATCCGGTCCTCTCTCTCATTTAGACATCAGAAAGTAAAAACCTTTAAAAAAAACACAAACTCTCTCCATTACCTTCAGAGCTCCCTCTGTGTTTTTCAAAGTAAAATGCCAAATATGCTGTAATCACATTCACATGACAAGCTGACAGCTGTGGAACTGCGGGGTTCATGAGAATTTTGAGACCTAAAAACAATGAACAGGATCATGAGGCAGTGAAAGCTGAGAGACCCCGCTATATATAACTCCACTAGTGAAAATAAACGTGCCCCCTCATTAATTTCTCCTGCGCCCCCCTTATGATTTTCTTTTTCTTTCTGTAGGCTGTCAAGAGTAAATGTATTATGCTATGCTCCAGTAGGCACACTGTGTTTCTTTGTCATTGTACTCCATTTGATCAAATGTGTAATTATTGCTCAAATTTAATAAGTTATAAATCTGTTACGCTGCCAAATTACTGTACATTTTCAAATTAAAAGCAACTATTCAAATAATGACAGAGTGGAGTTACAGCTGGGTCATGGCCAGCACAAACACAACAAGGCAGGTCTGAAATGACTCAGTAATAACACTGGTGGATGGAGAGAGGTCAAAGTTCATCAGTACAACAACAGTGGCATGTTAATACCATCAATCTGTCTCTTTTTTAAAAACAGAAATAATGCTTTTGTCAATAGGCTCAATACTTCCTATTAATTTTTCACGTTAATATTTAGACCTAATATGTTGTCCTGAATGAAACATGGCTAATCTATTGTAGGTGGGTTTTTTATGTTGTGAGTAATTCTCTGTATTACATAAATAACTGTAGTCCAGATCAAGACTTTGTCTCTTCAGTCAGTGCTTTGTTAGGGATTGCTTCTGAGCCACAGATGATATATGTTCAATAAGTATTTATCCTTCTTTTATTCATATTTAGCCTGCTCAGATAAACCAATTTATATAGTATACAGTAGTTATATAAAGTATAGTTACTTTGTTCAATATAGAGCCATAGAAGGTCAGCTCCAAAGTGGTTAGCCTCTTCATTCTCACAGGGTCACCAGAGAGGCTTATAGGAGCCAATAATGTAATAATGAATAAATGAATGCCTTCACTGTTATTGCATGTTCACTTAAAAGTTATATACAGATGCATCCATACAAAGCTGTCTCTCATAAAAGAAAGCTGTTTCCATTCACTCTGCTCAAACACATACACACACATACCTTAAAGAAAAGGTATAGGTTAAAGTACAAATACAGTTAATAATGAGCAATCATAATTTTGCCTATTTTAAACGTAATATGTAATGTAACATTTAGTGCCATGGAAGTGTGACACTTTATATCCAATAAATGAAACTTAAAGTTAATATATTATTACGTCATCGACTCTAGTTATTATTACAAGGTTTTTTTTAACCTAGCCAATAATGTAAGAACCAGCAATAATGTCATTTTTATTATTTTTAAACACTTATTACAGTATTGGCAAAAAGTTTTTAAGTCATTGGCTCAAAAATGATATTATTGGCAAGTTATTACATTATCGGCTTTATGACATTAACAATGGGCCATTATAATGTTATCGGTCATTATTACATTATTGGCTGCTACAAGGCTTCTATTGGTAAAAGTACAGTAATAGTCATTTTGTTAGAAGTGTTGAGTTTCATTGACTGAATCTTCACATCAATAGATGTAGAACAAAAAATGGAGAAGATATTAGAAATAGTCAGTTAAAGGAAATGAATAAAACTGTTTTGACATCAGAACAGAATTTGAGAACTAACCAAACCCCAAGCTCACTCTCATTATGATGGAAGTATTTTCCAGTCACAAATCATATGTGAAGCTCTGTACTTATACAACAGCTGATGATTATAAACACAGTGTACTGTATATGGCTGAGCAGTAGTAGTAGTAGTATTTACACAATCTGCAGGGAGAGTGTTGATTGATATGATTAGATACAGATAATATATTGCAAAACAGTTACTAAAGCAACACATATGCAACATGTGTGACATAACAATAATTAACTACTAGTGTGTGCTCTTATTGTCTATTTTAATCTGCATGTTAAAGTGCACCACTGCCTGCTTAATAGCCCCATAAACACTTCTAACAATCCAGAAACAATAGGGATGGAAAATGATAAAAAACAAAGGATAGACTGATAGCCTAACAATGACATTTATGTGACAGGTAGTGGAATAACAGGATTGCTCACCATGTGGTTAGTAATGTAATCAAGATGTTACTTTACAGTGTCACGCTGGATCTAAACAGTGATTATAGGAAAGGTTAAATGATAAATTATACAGCAGTTAATAAGAAGTCACATCACACAAGCTTTTAGATGCTCCTTCAGTAAAAGTTAATTGTGTATACATCAAACGTCTTGTCTGATGCTTACAGTTTGCATATATAAGAGAAGGTTGTGCAAATATTACAAAGAGATGTGATTTCTCCTTTCACTGGATTATGTTCATATTCACTTAAGTTGACTGGATCAGTTACATTTGAAGGAACTCACCTTTAGAAAGCAGAAGCATATACTTATGAAGGTATAATGAGGGGAATGTACTATTGGAAGGATCAAACAGAGATGGCAATGTGATGAGTGCATCACAACAGCAGGGAGCAGTTCTTCATTTATATTACATTTACAATTACTGAGATACAGAGAACAACAGAGTAAACATCCACATAAATAAATACATAGAAATGAATAATAGTGAAGTGTGTGTTGAGTAAACCTGTTGGTTTATTGGTTTATTTGCACATTTGTAAAATAAAAGTCAGAGAAATATAGTAAATTAAAAATATTAAACGTGCGGGTGAGGTAGAACCCCCCCCCCCAGCCAAAATAAAACACATTAACAATGCAAAGTAAAATATCTAATATATATATAGATATCATTGACCTATATAATATTATGTACAAACTTTGTGAAATAAAACAAAGCAAAACAGCAAATATAATAAATTAAATACAAAATAAAAGAAAGAAAGAAATTCACAAAACATTCCAAAAATCTGGATTATATACTAGAATCTTTTTGTCATCAGTTTCATTTTATATCAGCGTAAACACAGAAAATTCAATTCAGTTCAAGCAACTTTATTAGTCCCCAAGGGGCAATTCAGTTTAAGCAGTTCCAGCACAAAAAAACCATGAAAACAAACAATGACTGCAAGACATCAGACAGCAGACAAGGACAGGAGTACGTTATGTCAGTACATCAGTACATGGGGGTGGCACCAGTAGTGATGAAATAAATAAATAAAAATAAATAAATAAAAGAATAAAAGAACAGGCATCGTAGGATGCATTGCACAGTTGGAATACAGTTACAGTATGTTTCATTTCCGATCACTGCCACTGTCCAGATTCATGAGTCTTATGGCAGATGGAGAATCAGTAAGTGCACTTTTCTATATCATAATAATGTCAAGCTTTACATATATTTCTCATGTGTGTAACTACTGTACAGTGATTGTGTGTTGCCACTGTGACCTAAACAACAGTGCTGCACCTGAACGCATCCTTTGTACACTGATGGAATACTGAAGCTAGCGCTGCTGCTGACGTTGTGCTTTCACTACATAGCCTGTGTAGACATGCTGTTAAGTTTGATGTTCACTGAGCCAATGTAGCACTGTGGCAATACAGTATAGTCTATGATATGCAGTCATTCTGGTTTGGAGTCTATGGTTTGTCTAAATATGTATACTTAAATATCAGTACGCACAATACATTCACTTTAAATGTGCTGCTAATGTAGAATATCTTTCTTTCACAAAACATTTCTTCATTTTGTTTTTATTGTATACATTTCCACATACATTTTGCAGTTGCAGCTGGTCCATCGCTTTAAGTAAAAAAATCTACAGGCAACGAGCGCTCAGCCAGTACGTGGTAACCCAGACAAATTCACAGAGCGAGACTGCCGATTATTGAAGCGAGTAAAAATCATTTGTCCTCCGTTGTAACTCTCACTGCTAAGTTTCAAACTGCCTCAGGAAGCAGTGTCAGCAACTGTTCAGTGAGAGCTTCATTACATTGGTGTCCATGGCCAAGCAGCAGAGCACAAAGTTCACTGTGTGCAATGCCAAGTGTTCGATGGATTAACATTGGACGAGTGTTGCCTGGACTTATGAAACATGCTTCATTATGTGGCAGTCTGACGGATGCATGTTAGTATGGCACATGCTCAAAAGCACTGAGTCACCTGAGAGGACAGAGTAGTGAAGTTCCAATGAAGGGAATGCTAATATGTGTGTAATAATCTGTTACCAAGTGTCATATGAAAGCCCGACCGATATATCACTCAACCGATATTATCAGCTGCATTGGCCTATCACAGATATATCGCTATCTTTATTTATACCATCCAATATGAGCCAATATTTTTTTTTAAGATATATAGGCCACATTTGATGTATATTTAATCATTTTTCCTAACTCAAATGTAATATATATATTACATTTTAATTAGGAAAAATGATTATATGTATATATAATAATATATAATATATATTATATAATGTATATATGTCATATATATGTATATATACATATTAAATTCCTGGTGTTTACTGTTTCAGAGCACTGAAGAGTCATTTTTATAAAACATTAAGTTTATTCTTAAACTGTAAAATATCACAGCCTCTATTACATTTCATTGTCATAAGTGTTTGGTAACCAAATTAGTAAAAAAAAAAATAGATTTTTAAAAAAGTGTGTATGTACATATTCTGTATACTGCCCATGAAGTTGGAATAATTTTGTTGTCAGACACATTCCTCTTTTTATTTTCTAAAATACACATCAGTAGCCACCTTTGACCAGGTGCAATGAGATTGATCAATACAATTTTGAGAATATATACACTTTATCTATCAAGAATAAATCACATTTTCACAATCATTTCATGGAAAGAGGTAAAAAATATTGTATTCCAACTTCATGGGCGACCGTGTATAAGATTATCAGCCGATATTTCCATATCTGAATTTTTATTATTCCCGAATATCAGTTTGGCATCGGCCCAAAAATCCACTATCAGTTGGGTTTCATTGACCAGGGAATGAATGAATGAATAGATGAAGGTGGCAGGTGAAGCTTGCCCTGGATGAACAGGGAACCAGAGTGTCATATTAAGAACACCTCAGCGTCACTGACATGACCACATGCCTTTAGGTCCACATGTGAATCCACACCTGCTGTCACTATAACTGACAAACAGACACAACTCCTCCACTGTTTTGCTGGTGCACAAATTTTCACGTTTTGACAAAGTTCACAAATCATTCTGAATTATAGCCTCAACTTCTTCTGTGTAGCTGTCCGTATAACTGTGCTCACCTCGCTGAATATATAGCCAGCTGTTGCAGATCCCAGTATGAGTCTCTCTGAGAAGACTTGAAAACTCATACCTGGTGTTAAGAAAGCAACGGGTGAGAGCAAACTGCTCTGCTGCACTGGCTTGATTGGTGTGTGTGTGTTGCGGTGTGTGAAATAAGAAGGCTAATCCCACTGAATAAGTCATCCAAAGTACCGGTGGACCCACAAAAATATCGATGGTGTTTCTTGTCAGCAATTTTTCTCATAGACAATGAGAGAAATATACTGGCACTTATCATACTGGCCTGGATCTAACAGCCATACGTACCATCTACCTGCTGCTTATTCTGGTGTGATCTCTAAATCAAGAATATAGCAACCTCCTTGAGGGTTGTCATGGTTTCTACTCTTTAGTCCTCAAGGTATACACAAAGTACACAAGTATATGAATTATGGTGGTGGTGCAGCTGTGGTTTAAAGTCAGTGTAAAGTAAGAATAAATATGTGTTCTGAGTTTGACATACCACAGAAAAGTGTGTTGTTAACCACCCTGCCAAAATTGAATGATTAAAAAAATCACCAAATATATGAAATTAGGCTTCAAAGTTGTGTAAAAATCAGACTCTATTAGCAGCTTTCTGCTGCTAGCTCAGCTACTAGCTCGGTGGCTCAGCCGCTAGCTCGGCGGCTAGCTCGATGGCTAACTCAACGGCTAACTCAGCTAACTGGCTAACTGTAGACTGTAGTAGTAGTAGTGTGTGCTGAATGAATTTATACCTCTACAACAGCAGGGGCGCGTTTATGCTAATCATTTTCAGACCCGCCCACTAAATCCTGAACACAGAAATCTTGAAACACAGTTTGTGAAGTCTAGCTCCACAATTCAAATCTAAATGCTTGAAATGCTTTTTACACATTTTTTAGAAACACATTTATGACCTATTTAATGTGTTTAGAAGAAAATTGACTCGATGATGGTGATGCTAGGATGGAAGGTCAATCATACAGTATTAGCGTTCATTCTCTGGGGAACATGAATGTCCTAAGCAAATTTCATGCCAATCAGCCTGTTAGAATGAGATATTTCTTAAAACCTTGAGGAAAAGATTTGACAGGTTATGAAGTCATTTCCATCATGGGATTTAACCCGTGAGTATCACGAATATCAATATCGAATTTCATGCTAATCTGGTTGGCATTAGATCTTCCTCTGAAGTGTCGGATGGTCAAATGACCCAAGTATCACCGTTTCTAAAAGCATAAAGGATCTTGTGGGTTAGCTTCCTACACAGTCCTCAGTAAGAGACTTATGACCTATATCAAGAGTATGTTTAATCAGCTCCTATCATTATTTTTACCTGATGAACTCTATGTTCAAATAACACAGGAAACTTGGCTCAAACCTCAGCTGTTGTTGTTATTCCAGCTTTATTTTCACTTATTTACTCTCTGCTCTTTGTCTTTGCCCTGCATTGTTTTCCCCTGCAGGCCTCCCACCAAACCCACTCCTATACTTCTCCTCAACCCCCCCCCACCCCCCCTCCACTCTTTCACCACCCCACCCGATGAGCAGAGAAGTGGAGCTAAATACACTTGACCTTGGCAGACCGATGGGGGCCACCCAGCAAGGGGGCCCCACGGTGCTGGCATCTTTGGGTCCCTGGCTTGGTGCCAGCGCTGACGGTGCTGGGAGGGTTTGGCAGGGATTATGGTCTTTGGGTGAGGATCACTGTGGCATGTTCAAATAGGAGAGGAGGCTTGCCAAGAGGAGGGAGTAGAGGTCTGTGCTGTTTATCTGGGGCTCCAACCCACACATCCACACACACACACACACACACACACACACACACACACACACACACATACAGATACACACTGACAGTCAAACACAGAGAGTTAACACAAAGACATAAACACAATTGTATAGGGATGCATTCAGAGGCATGGAACGAGGCCACACCATCCACTCTGCTACTCTTCTATCTTCCTCCTTTATCACATTAACAGGCAGGACACATTCATTTCTCAATATATTCACTACAGTCTTTGATACCTTGTCTTACTCAAGGTCTTTATCTAAATTTCTGTCTTCATATTTAAAAAAAAAAACATAGATCTAGACATCAAACACCACACTCATTTTTTCCTACAGAGGTTCAGGTCAAATTTGATCAGTTTTGACATTTAACAGCTGAAAAAACAACCCAAATGTCTTTTATTCTGAAATTTGATGACTTTTCCTAAAGTGACCCTAAATATGTTACAATGTTATACTTTTATATAATAATGATAATAATAATACATAATAACATATTTGTCCATTGAGGCTGTTCTGGGTGAAATGTGACCCGTATCTATTGACATGTGTTTATGTTAAATGAAAAGTTAATCATTTAATAATATGATGAGTGTTGTAGCAATGAAGACTGCTCTAATGCAGAGGTGTCAAACTCATTTTCATTCAAGGGCCACATACAGACCAATTTGATCTCATGTGGGCCGGATCATTAAAAAGATGGAGGGAAGGAAATAAGAAGGGAAGGAAGGAAAGACAGACAAAAGGAAGGAGGGAAGAAAGGTAGGAAGGACAGACAGACAGAAGGAAGGAAGGAAAGAAGGAAGGACAGACGGAATAATCACATTTATTGATCAGTCAGATCCACTATTGATGCTTTCTAAACACATCTGTGCTTCAACATTTGGTATAGACACTTTTTAAGAGGGGATTCTTAGACCTGGAACATACTGTGAGGATGTAGAATATGAACAGTATGTAAGGGTTAATGATTTTATCAGACTGGACAAACCTTTGAATCTGGCACAGCCTCGTTGTACTGAAGCATCAAATATGTTTACAGTGAACTAGACATTCACACACGTTTAATTGCTACCCTGCTGTCCATCGCAGCACTGGTTTTGCACATCCTCAGGCAATTCATTCTACACATTTACAAGATGCAATTAAGCACATTAGCAGTGAAGCGGTAGCTAAAGATGTGAAATAAGGTCATCAGAACACTTTGAAGAGAAACACATACACAACAGTGCTGCTACAAGTTTCTCTGTGCTCTGTGCTTAAACTTCAGTGTAAGGTGTGTACCTGATTTGTGACATGATGACTAGTTTGGAGGCAATTGTGGTCCAGGCTGCAACTTAGTGTGAAACTTGGGAAACTAAATGGGAAACTTGAGCCTGAAGAAAGACACATTTATGTCAACTTTTGAAAATAAACAATTATTTTTTTTCAATTTGGGGCAGCTGTGGCTAAGGAAGTAGAGTGGGTCATCTGGGTTCGATTCCCGCCTCCTCCAGTCTACATGTTGATGTGTTCTTAGGTGAGATACTGAACCCTAAATTGCTCCTAATGGCTGAATGGTTAGTTTCCTCCTGATGAGCGGGTGGTAGCTCCTGTCATCAGTGTACAGTATGAATGTGTGTGAATGGGTGAATGTGACATGTAGTGTAAAAGTGCTTTGATTGGTCAAAAAGACGAGAACAGAGCTATATATAAGTACAGTCTATTTACCATTTAATGAAGATGAAGGACTAGATGTCATGGACTAGAGTTTTTAACCAGGTATTTGAACTTTTATCAAACACATCATTACTCCAAACTAAGTGTTTTATATGTCTTAAAACATGTGTGGAGGAGATATTTAAGTTAAGACAGTGAAATGACGTGATGTGTTACAGAAAGGGGAAATATGGTAATGTTTAATGTTAGAGAAAGAACCTGTTAAAGAAACATCACTTCTAGAAATGATGTTTATTCTGTGTATTACTAAATTGTTTTCCCAATGACATCATGGTGGCAGACACAATGACTGCCTAGATTGTGTTCAGAGGGAATGTTGTTTCAGAGTGATGGGGGGGGGGGGGGGGATATGATGTTTCTTTAACCTTAACCAGTGTGCTGCCAGTGTCTCAACATAACCAGAACATTTTTTAATGCAGTAGTTACTACCAGCAGATACTGTTAGTGGAAAACTAATGAAATATGTCATCAGAGAACATTTAACTTAAATATTCAGTACCAACATTTTTGTGATACTCCAAATACATTTACTAAATGTTCTCATTATGATCATAATAATAATAATAATAATAATAATGATAATAATATAATAACTTTATTTATATAGCACCTAACAAGATCAAAGCATAAGTCAGGTCGTTCCAAAGCCGAGGGGCCCTTAAAATGAATTCTAAAACCAACAGAGAGCCAGTGGAGAGAAGCCAGGATTGAGGTGATGTGATGATGTCGTCTGTTAAAACCGGTAATAAGATGAGCTGAACTAGTTGGAGGCGAGAGGGAGATGTGATATTCTTAATAAGTATGCACTGCTGCCTGGATGCTGTCTACCTAATGTAATTGCTGTTGTACAGTATATAAATATCATTTCTAAGGGGCAGGATTGGGGAGGGGGGGCAAGCATCACAGTCTCTAGTGTCATTGAGCTATGATACCTTCTCTCTTTGACAGCAGGTATTGTCTTCTCTGTGTAGCAAATGTTCCATCTACCTGGAATCAGTGTACTTTCAGCTTTGTGTTCCATTCAAAGACAACAAAGGAAACAAACCTGTTTATCAGTCTCTCTGACTGCTTTTGAGGACACAGGGTTCACATGATGACTCTGGCAGAAGCATCTCCCTCCCGGTACTTGTTCAATGAAGGGGAGCGGCAGTTTGCCAGGCTAAAAACAGAGCCATTTGGAGCCACTTGCAGGGGCAGCGGTAATGATGGCAGACATTGGCAGGGGGGCAGCGAGACTCATTAGAGTCATTAGTTTCAACTCATTTCTGTGTCAAGTCTCCTTTGCCATGCTGGCTAAGAAGGGGTGGGGGATTGGGTGGAAAGGGGGAGTATGTGGATGATTTGGGTATGGTGGGGAGGGTGCAGGTCTGTAACAGCCATTAGCATCTGGGCGTGATGGATGCGGTTGGCTGGGGGGCCACCGAGGTAGAATTAGCACAGTCAGCACACTTCTGACTTCCTTTCACTTTCCTTCATCCTTTTCTTCCCCTCCCTTTCTTTCTTACTGGCAGTGAAAAGAGCAAAACATGAAGATGGATGTCAGAGAGAAGCAAACAAAAAAACATGAAGAAAAAAAATGTCGGTTGGTCCAAGGAGTGTGAAAAGGCCCCCTTGATATGAGCTCATTACAAAAGGTCAAAGCACAGTGTGAACTGGGCAGCAACATTAGTAGATCATCTTTTTTTTTTGACTCACTGCAGGGACTCTAAAAGAGAAGCGAGGGGCTCTGTGGCTATTAGCTGCACCAGCATTTCTGCTATCACTCAACACTGTATTGAAGACTGTCTTTTTACAGTGTTTTCACAGTTAGTTTACAGCAGCCTTTTCATGCCCTACCACACTTTCTCTCTGAAGCTACATTCACAGCAGTCGTGTTTGAAGCAGATCAGACGCAGCAGTGTTGGCTCACACCTGAATGAACAGGTTTGTTAGGAGTGTCAAAGCCAAAGAAATGTTCGACAATATAGTCATACATGCTTTAGAAAGGGTTTCTAAATGCTTTTACTACTGCTTCATAAATCATGTCATGTCCCTTATTTCCTCACAAGCAGTACTAAAGTCACACCTTATCCACTCCTCTCCCCTCTGTCTCATTTCTAACATCCCCCCCTCCCAAAAGCTTTCTAATATTTATTTCTTTTGTTCAATTTCAGGAACCATGGGGTGTTTAACCTGGACCAGATGAAGAGACAACTCTCCCATTCAGAGTCTCACACCACACCAGTTCCCTCCCCACACCCACCTAGAGACCGGTACTGCAACCTACACCTCCACCCATCCACCTGTCACCTGACCTCATCCCTTCATCCCTTCATCCCTTCATCCCTCATCCCTCATCCTTTCATCCCTCATCCACC
Organism: Scomber japonicus; assembly: GCF_027409825.1. Taxonomy (NCBI): domain Eukaryota; kingdom Metazoa; phylum Chordata; class Actinopteri; order Scombriformes; family Scombridae; genus Scomber; species Scomber japonicus. Next base: position 3,684,060 of record NC_070585.1, read on the forward strand.
ATCTCTCTTCTTCCATTGTAAGAAATATGTAAACTCATATTTAGGTTGCTAATAAACAGATTTGCTTTGATATCTTCATACGTTTAACACTGGCTCTGGTGCATATGAATGGTGTTTAAGGCTGTACTGTCAGTCCTGGGCAAGTCTAAATCTAGAGCAGTCCCCCTGGTTCCTCCAGGCCTTGAGTCTGGGTCTTGGCCCTCATCATATGTACTGTAAGGGGGGGCCAAGATGTTGATGGAATGTAAGCAGGGGAACCATAAGGGGGTGAACATTTAGGATGATAAGGGCCTGTGACTGACAGGGGCCCTAAAAAAATAGAAGAACTTTTAAACATTTTAAATGTAACTTGTAATCAATAGATATAATAATATTCTATTTACAATGTACTTATTAAACTAACCCTTCACTTTTCTTGTTTCTGGCCAAAATGAACCATCCATCTTGACACATACTTTCTTAAATCACTGTGTTCAAATGTTTGGTGTACAGTACCTGCACTTTCCTGGATTTCAATTAGTTAGTATACCCCTTCATTCTTACTTCACTCCTTTACTGTAGAAGAAAATAGTGTCATTCATATTCAACATTTATTTTATGGCAATTTGCAGATTAAGATTTAAAAATTAAATGTGATCAGGTCATAAAATGATGTCATGTACAATATATAAAATAGTAGACATTTGGTGCATCTCGACTGACATTAAATTGATGCTGTTATACATTTGGAGGGTTTTAATTGCAGGACCATGCCTGTTCAGTTCAGAGTGAGTCTATTGTGTTTCCAGGATCACATTATGAAAAGCCCACCTGGAAGAAATGTGTATACAGTGTTTTTACAGCTCTCAAATGTATAAAAATGGGTTGAATTTGACCGTGAACAGCATGTAAAGGGTTAATAGCAACCATGCTGCAAATTGCATCAAAATTGACACAGCACTCCCTTTGTTCCCCAGCTATGAACCTGCCAAGTGTGGAGTCAATCGGATGAACAGTTAAAGAGACATGTGAAGGACATACAGACATGCAGAGGTCCCTTTGCTTCACATAAACAGGAACTTGTATGTGTCTACTTCTTCCAGGGATGCTCATCAGACATGCCATATGCAGTGAACTTGAATGAAGAAGTCCTTTTTTTCCCACTTTACCTACTGTAAACACCGGCACCTTCGTTATTCCATCCATTACATATACCCACTTATCTGTAATAGGGTCGAGATATTCAGCCTCCACTCTCCAGAAGAAGAAGCAATTAGAGGAATATGTTTCTCTATATCAAGTTTTGAAAAGCAAAACCAAGCACTTAAACCTATAAATTTCATATGAAGTACAAAACATTTGGTCTACCTCCAAATTGAGGACATTGAGGTGAAGAGGAAGGTAAAGTACTATATATATCTATATATACAGTATGCTGCAGCATTTAACCCCATCTGACCCCACAGCCTTGCTGCTGCATCAATTAAAGCGATTGCTTTTCTCCACTTCCCATTGTTTATGCACATTAACATTTTAGTCAGATTGCAGCCCTCACAATTTATTCCTGAGGTTGTAAAGTTCTCACACAGGCATTCAAATCACAGAAGAGGAAAAACACAAAGCTGTGTGAGGGTCTAACTGCAGACGAGCTCCTCTGCATCACTTGTTGTTTGGTCTCTGGCTGTGTGGCCTGCAGCACAGGACTCTGGTTGTACTGTACACTCCCACTGGGCAACAGTCTACCACACACACTTCCTGTTTTCTTCTTCTCATCTCTCTTTGTTTTCAGAGATAACACGCCTGAGATAACACGCCTTTAGTTTTCACCTGCTCCTTCTGTCTCTGTTACTCTCTCTCTCTCTCTTTCTTTCTTCACCTCTCTCCCTCGCCTCTCCTGCTATCCCCATCTTATCAGAGTCAATCACCTGATTTCCTCTTTCTATGTTTGCCTGTCAGTCTATTTTCTCTCTCTCTGGCATTTGTTTCTCCTTTTCTTCTGTTTATCTCGTAGGTCAAAAGCGTCCAAGTGGATTTGCCTGTGGCCCAGAAACAACAGTAACAAGAAATGAAATGCACGCTTACCCCAGACACCACGGCTTGTTGGCCCTCTCGCTTTAACAGGCATGTTACTCACACAAACACGCACACTCACATATTTGGCAGATGCTTCTTTTGAAAAATGAAGTCTAAATTGGAATTGAGTAAGTACGCGGTGCAAACCTGGAATCTCTGAAATCCAAAGACCCAAAGTGACCTAAACCAAGTCCAGACTGGTATCACACTCACTGAGTTGCTTCTTTGAGCTGACATGAGTTCAGGTTCAACAAACAGGGTTAGGGTTAGGGTTTCATTACCTCGGTTCCTGCTGTCCCAGGACTTATCATCACTGATACTTGTCCACATCAGTGATCTCCTTGATGACAAACACTTAACATTTGTGTCGTCCTCCCGGGTCAAATTGACCGCGTCTGTTTTGACTGTTCCTTCCTTCCTCCCTCCCTCCCTCCCTCCCTCCTTTCCTTCCTTCCTTCCTTCATCCATTTCTTCCTCCCTTCTTCTGTCCTTGTTTCCTTCCTTCCTCCCTTCTTCTTTTCCTTTTTCCCTCCCTCTTACCTTCCTTCTTTCTTTCCTCCTTCCTTCCTTCCTCCCTCCTCTCCTTCCTTCCTTCTTCCTCCCTTCCATCCTTCCTTCCTCCATTCTTCCTCCCTTCCTTCCTTGACTCAAGGACAACAGGAGGGTTAAGCTTCTTCATACAGTTTTATTAACTTTTTACAGTTAGTTGTCCACATGGATTGAATTTTATTATCTCAGTGTTAGGGAATGTTCCATACTTGGGGTCAAGCATGGGCCTTGAGGTCACAGTAAAGGCAGCGCTGAGACATGCTCTCTCTCTCTCTCTCTCTCTCTCTCTCTCTCTCTCTCTCTCTCTCTCTCTCTCTCTCTCTCTCTCTCTCTCTCTCTCTCTCTCTCCTTGAGACAGTGAAGGTAACTGCCTGTGGTGTTTTGGGGAAAGCAGGAGTCACTTTGATAACAGTGGTGCAGCATTGCTATGGTAACCAAGGTCAGAGGATATGACTGTCTGACTCCCTAAACCCACAGATGGGTAACTGTGTTCCTTGTTTGTAGAATAATGAACCAATAGGATTATTCCATTAATGTAGATGCATTGAGTATGACCATATATGGGCATAGAGTATTCATGGTGCTATATATGAATGTTTAAAGACTATCTACAGTGTTCTCACTGATGAAGTTTAACCATTTAAACTAATTCTCCATAACACTCAGGAAGTGTCCCCATCTGGCAGTGTCAGCATTTTTCTTAGTCAGTTGCTTGTTGACATACATGTTGTACATTTTGTTTCCTCCTTCTGCATATGGCGTGGTATCTAACCCAATAATGACAATAATGTGATGTCATCTGCTCCAGGTCTGCCATTCTGCACTCTATAAGGGTAATCCTCTCATCCTTCTCAGCATTTTGTATTTTCACTTCCTTGATTTCATCCATCAAATCCATTATCATTTCTGCTGCAGTTGCAATCTCCTCTGACAGAAAGTCAAGTGAGTCTGACAAAGAGGGAAAGTGGACTATTTTTCCCCAAACACATAGTGAGCGACATATCCATCCCATCCATGTCATTCAGAGTTGACAGAGAAGCTGACACTTGTCATGTTAATAGAAGAAAAATGTCAATTTAAGAGTTGATGTTACTGTAAATCAGCTGCACAGCTCAGTTGATCTCATCCATGTTTGTCATCATTTTTATTTGGAGTGTATGATTTGACAGTTTTCCAACTAATTGAGCAACTTTTTGTTCAATCTGGCAGGTAAAAAAATATTTTGGGCAGGTTGTGGTAATTTGGGCTACTTTTGGTTATTATGTGGGAGGTTTCCACCAATCAAAGTCAGGCTACTTTACAATGAATACTGACTGTGTGCTGAGTTCAGTCAGCTGATGCTGAAAAAAGAAAAAGAGAGTCTCACACTTTTTTTAATGAAAATGTTTGATTTTATTCAGAGGTTGTTTTTTACGTTTTTGTTGGAACTTAATATATGAAGCTTTTGATCTCAATGGGTTCTCAGTAATTAGCAAAGAATTTGGCAAAGAGTGCTGCACAGAGGCTAGAACTGCTGGTAGAACTGCTGGTAGTGTGTTTGGACTGTTGAACGGTTGTAATATACTATGTGATAATATTTAGAGACTTTTCAATACTTCTATAGATCTCTGAATGCTATATTAAAGTCCGTGTAAAGTAAGAATAAATATGTGTTCTGAGTTTGACATACCACAGAAAAGTGTGTTGTTAACCACCCTGCTAAATTTCAATGATTAAAAAAATCACCAAATATATGAAATTAGACTTCAAAGTGGTGTGAAAATCAGCCTCTTTCTCTGCTCCCAAACACTGTGGGCATGCCCACCGCGTCCCCTGAAACCCCGCCCCCTACCAAGTGTCACCTGTCAATCAAAGTCACCACCTCTATCAGAAACATGGACGCTAGGTTTGAGAGCTTTCTGCTAACAATTAACTCAGCTAACTGGCTAACTGTAGACTGTAGTAGTAGTAGTAACTGAATGTATTTATACCTCTACAGCAGCAGGGGCGGGGTTATGATTTTCAGACCCGCCCACTAAATCCTGAACACAGAAATCTTGAAACACAGTTTGTGGGGGTTGAGTATAGCTCAGCGGGTACAGCGCCTGCCCCATGTGTTGAGGCTATAGTCCTCGTTGCAGGTGACCCCGGTTCGAATCCTGAGCTGAGCGGTCTTCTCCTGCGTGTCATTCCCCCTCTCTCTGCCTCCTGTTTCCTGTCTATCTCCACTGTCCTGTACATTAAAGGCAAAAAAAGCCTGAAAAAAATATACTTAAAAAAAAAAAAGAAACACAGTTTGTGAAGCCTAGCTCCACAATTCAAATCTAAATGGTTGAAATGCTTTTTACACCTTTTTTAGAAATACATTTATGACCTATTTAATGTGTTTAGAAGAAAATGTCTGAATTCACTTTACACGGTCTTTAAGGAACATTGCATTACATATCTAGGAGTCAAACCAAATGATGTACTGTGATTTTGCTTAACTGAAGTCACTGCGTGGTCATGGTAAAGGGAACATTGACTTTTCTAGCCACTGAACACCCAAAATGCTTTAACACTACATATCACATTCAGGAGTAATTTGGGGTTAATCTTGCCCAAGGAGAGATGGACATGTGGACTGGAGGAGCCGGGAATCGAACCACCGATCTTCTGATTTGTGGATGACCCATTCTACCTCCTGAGCCACAGCCGCCCCCCTTCATAAGAGAAAGAAAATGAATAAAACAGCAAATATTTATCCTGCCAAAATTATTTCTTGCTTTACTTTTGTCATGGAGACATTTGTTTGTCTGTGTGCCTCCTTAAGCTTCTTCTAATACTAGACCAATTATGACTGTATCCACACAATCCCTGAGTGTATTGCATTATAAAATAAATGTGTTTTATTGTTTATGAATTCAACTTTTCATTTGAGAGTGGAGCAGCCTTGCACACTTGAATTATTCTGACTGAAATATCCAGCAGCTAGTTCTTACACACAATAAGTATTTTCACTCTGTGTATTCCGTGTTAAAGTTGGAAGTGAGTGTGTTTCTGTAGACTCTAGAGGTATCACTTGTTTGAAAGCGATGTTTCAACCAAAGTCTGTCTTTTGAGAATGACTCCAGTCATTCCCCGAAGGCTTGAAAGATGATAGTATAAAGTTTTCTGTTTGCTCCTTCAGCTGGTTGTGGTCAGCGAGGATTCATGACAGTAACTATTTATATCTACAGTGGCAAGTTTTCAAAGCAGAAATAAAAGTATCAGAAAGTCCATAGACACCTACTCCTGGAAAATAATTCACTTCTTCTCTGTCCAGTTACACTCCTCAAATACTCTAATGTATCATATTTTCACTAAGGACAACTATGTGATTCCATGTGCTCCACACAGTCATGGATTTCCACTAAAAGTCATTTCTTTAGCCATATTTTGCCCAAACTCTTCACTTAAATTAATTCACTCTCACATTGTGTTCATATTACCTGATCTCCGGTTGGAAGAGGATGATGACGTTATTTTCAGTTGACACACAATCTTTAGTTCAGTTCAGTTCAGAGCTTCATTGTCCCTCAAGGGGAAATTTGATTGAATATTTAGTAGTATTTGCTAAGAGCAGTAAAGGTCTTTCACACAAATTAAAGATATATCTAGATTTAAAATGTGTTCATTCTGTAAGCTGACTTGCAACAATGTGTAGAGCTCTATTTCATGGGTATTTTTCAGTCTCTATTTGTCATGGACGTAGATTGATACATAACTGGATAACACTCAATAATAATTCTTTACACACAGAAAATGAACCTGTGTGCATGTAATAACAGTAAGGACAAAGTTGAAGCGGTGTGTATACTATGGTGTCTGATCATCCGACTGCTTGTGCTTTTTGCTTCGTCTGTGTTTCTACATCTCAGCTGACCCAAGTTAGCATAAACTGAAATTATCCCTCCAGAAAGCAGACTGCATTCACATTCAGCAGGTACAAACACATTTCCATCCTTTCACTCAGAGGCCAGTGTATGATTTATGATGCCCAAGCTGTGTCAAAGAGAATATGCACCATACATAATATGGTACAACACCATATTATAATACACTCTCTCTCTTTGTCATAACACATCATATCATTTACATAATAATAATCATAAGATTAATAAAGTCTATGTATACAGCACCTTTCTTAATAAAGTTACACAGTGCTTTGCAGAAAGAAAAAATGATGAGAAAACATCAGTTAAAACAAAATATAATGAATTTACACAAACATGTAAACTGTCAATCATGGGATAATGAAACACTAACAAATCCAACATTCATAAAAAGCTTTCCAATTAAATAACGTATTAATTGGAGATTTCATTTTGTTTTGTTTATATATATTTATATTATTTACATGTACCTTTTGTATTGCTCCATGTGCTTCATGGTTTTTATGGTTTTTATGGTTGTTAGGGTTAGGGTTGCAGCACAGGTGGTTAGCCAAAGACAAATTTCCCACTTGGTTTGACAATAACGTTTATCTTGATCTTGATCTTGAAAAGAGATCTCAATAGGCAGATGGTTCCACAGTTTGGGGGCTCTGGTCACCTCTGGTCACTAGCTGAGACCTAGCAGAGCCCCATCCACTGATATAAGCCAATGCCCCGGCACACAGGGGGTTAATAAGTCCTTGATGCAATTTGGAGCAAGGCCTTGTAATACTTTAAAAGCAATAAGTTGAATTTAAAATTTAATGTGGAATGTAAGATGCAGCCAATGGCAAGTTGGCAAGTTTTGTAGTAATATGCTCATATCTCTTAGTGCCAGTTCAAAAGTAGACAGCAGTGTTCTGTACTAGTTGGAGCTGGTGATGTGATCTCTGACTGATGCTGTCATAAAATTAAATGCAATAGTTGAGGTGGGAGAAAATGAAAGCAAGCATGACCTTATGGAAATAAGTAGGAGAAAGGAATGATCTGATATTGGAGATATGTTGAAAAAAGCATGACTGGACATTATTCATTTCAGCATCAAAACAGAGATCTGCATGAAACATATCTCCAATACTTCTATCAGATTGCTGAATGTTTTTGGTCAGGGAACCTCAGACATATCAGCATTGACAACAAACATTTAATATCACTGAGGCAGGCAAACACATCATCAAAGCTGCTGGGTTATTGGTTTGAACAGGGGAATATAACTGCATGCAATCTCTGTAATAGTGATGGGAGACACTATGGTGAGTGAGAGGAAGCATGTCAATTGAAAACAGCAGTGGGCCAAGGACAGATCCATAAAGGAACACCAAATAGAGTAACAGAGAAGGTTCTATTAGAGAGGTATGGATGTAGTATATGTAGTTTCATGGTTTCTAGATGAGCAGAATTAAGTTATTGATTGTGTTGAATGCAGCAGTGAAAAAACTAAAAGCACCACATCTATCAGATGTTAAAAGTAGATCATTAGACATCTTCATGAGGGCTGTCTCTGTACATCTTCATGAGGACTGTCTCTGTACTATGGTGAGCTGTAAAACCTGACATACTGAAAAGTGTTAAAAACATAATCACTATAAACAAAGATACTGAGTTGAAATGACTTTTTCAAGCACCTTAGATAGAAATGATCATTAAGAAATTGGTCTTAAAATCGGTTTCCAAAATTAGGCTTTTTCAGTAATGGGAGAATGATTGCATGTTTAAATCAAATGGGATAACTACCAGAGCTAGAGAGAACTGTTTTATATGAATGAAATGACCAACAGAGGGGAATATAACTCAGTTTGGTAGAGGATTTTTATTTGGAGTGTTATTTTATCTAGTGCTGAGGTGTTAACATTTTAAAACTGGGAAAGTGAAGCAATATTATTGTTGAAGGTGGGTAGATTTTTTTGAATCAGGTGAAATTGGACAAAAATGCTCTGTATCATCCCATTAGAATGAGCAGCACATTTCTCTGTCCAGTTATTTTTATTTTATATCTGCACTGGATGAACCATTGAGCCCAGAACTGATTACACTGAATAAAAAAAAAAACTGAGACTTTGGGCTTATGGTTGTTTTTTTGGATACCATGTCATTCATCATTTCACCAGGAGACGGTGTTGGATTTTAGCTTACTGATTTTTCAGTCGAGCAATAGGTTAATAGTTCATGTGGATTCTGTGGACGTGTTGTAATGGGAAAAGACCAAGTGGAAAAAGCATCAGTGCTTCGGCTACAGAGTCAGCAGTAAAAATGCAACAGCAGGTTTTAAAAACAGGAGAGGGTAAAGGTGCTTTGAAAAGAACAGCTCTGTGATCAGATACAAAGACGGAGGTTCTCTGGGCAGAGAGCAGAAGAAGGTACAAAGTCAAGGACATGTATCGTTTAAAAAATGACCATACCAGTACCAATCCAAGTACTGTTAAAGTGATACTGATACCGACTGAGTACTTCATCTGATACGCGTCATGTGAATAAAAGCATTCAATTGCATAAAATGCCACCACAGATGGGTTGTAGCTGCTGTGGCAGTGGGCCAATCACATGTCACATTAAATCAAAGAACACTTGTGTTGATTGGCTGTAAGCAAGTCCATATAAATAGTCCTATTTTCTAGCTCTGGATGCAAAAAGGATGGATTGCAGGAATCATTTGACGGGAGATGTTTCAATACTACTTGGTATCAATTTATCTCAGTCAAAACCTTAAAAGTACACACACCCAGATCTAATGCATGTTAAAATCACCCAAAATATCTACTACTACTAAAACGATTGGACAGAAAATTCTGAGATGAAATGATTGTACTTTGGGGTCTACAAACTAAAATACACAATAAGGGAATAGGACCTGTAATGAGAATACTTAGGACTTCAAATAATGTAAAACTGCTAAACAAAATAAAAGGGTACTCTAAACCACCACCTCTTCCAAAGGGTCGAGAGATGGAAATGTTTAAAATAGTTGAAGGCATCCAGAGCAGTTGATAGGGCTGGGTATCATTTAACAATACCAGTACCAATCCAAGTACTCTTAAAGTCTGTGTAAAGTAAGAATAAATATGTGTTCTGAGTTTGACATACCACAGAAAAGTGTGTTGTTAACCACCCTGCCAAATTTGAATGATTAAAAAAATCGCCAACTATATGAAATTAGGTTTCAAAGTTGTGTAAAACTCAGCCTCTTTCTCTGCTCCCAAACGCTGTGGGAGTGCCCGCTGAGTCCGCTGAAACCCCGCCCCCTACCAAGTGTCACCTGTCAATCAAAGTCACCACCTCTACCAGAAACATGGATGCTAGGTCTGAGAGCTTTCTGCGCCTAGCTCAGCAGCTAGCTCGGCGGCTAACTCAGCTAACTGGCTAACTGTAGACTGTAGTAGTAGTAGTGTGCGAATGTATTTATACCTCTACACAGAAACATAAAAAGGCAGTGCGAGGTGAGAGTAGTTCAGCAAAGTTAACTGAGTTTTCTAATACAGAAGAGGTAGCCTATTATTTAGAACATTATTTCATATTATTTATTTATTTATTTGTCCACTAGGACTTGAAAAGAGAGCTATTATTTTACAAGTTGATTTGTCTAACACAGAAGAGACATTATTCCTATCATTATTTAAATATATTAAGATTATAAGGACTCTTTGAGTAAACTGCAAGTATCATTTAAGTAGGCTATCTCATGGCCGGGCCGAGTGTCCTCTTTTTTGGAAATCAAAATATGGTCACCCTACTGAACACAGAAATCTTGAAACACAGTTTGTGAAGTCTAGCTCCACAATTCAAATCTAAATGGTTGAAATGCTTTTTACACCTTTTTTAGAAATACATTTATGACCTATTTAATGTGTTTAGAAGAAAAGGTCTGAATTCACTTTACACAGTCTTAAAAGTGATACTGATACCAACTGAGTACTTACTGCAAAGCTGATATATAGATAGTGTTGTCTGATAAACATTAATTAAAAGTAGGCAATTGTAGACAACAAACCATTGAGTAGCTAAAAATGAATAAAGGGTAAACAAAAAAAAAAAGATCAAGCAACCAACCATACAGTGTTGCTGCACATTCCACATGCTAGAATGTATTAGTGTGAAGTGTGTGTTGATGGAGAATGATGTGTGTGGTTCAGTCAGCATTATCTCTGATAACAGCTGATTTGTCACAACACTCCAGCAGCAGCAGCAGCAGCGTCTCACATCGTATCACGTTGTGTCTGTTTCCACAGCTCTATGCAAACATTCACTATTCTCTGTCTCTGCTGCTCACATCACATACAGTAAATGTGTTTTGTGTTCATAATTTGAATCTAACAGTTGATTTATGGCATGTCTTGTGATGTGGGAATACAGTGATTGTAATTCGGTTGAGTACAAGTACTAATTTGACCTTAATATAGCTCCCATATGTCACTTCCAGGTTGTTGTTTTTTTTAACCCTCCTGTTGTCCTCAAGTCAAGGAAGGAAGGAAAGGAGGATGAAGGAAGGAAGGAAAGGAGGGAGGGAAGGAAGGAAGGATGGGAGGAGGGAGGAAAAAAGGACAGAAGGAAGGAAGGAAGGAAGGAAGGAGGGAGGGAAGGAAGGGAAGAAGGAAGGTGGGAGGGAGAAAAGAAAGAGAGGAGGAGGGAGGGAGGAAGGAAAGGAAGGAAGGAAGGAAGGGAAGGAGGAAGGTAGGGAGGGAGGAAAGGAAGGAAGGGAGGAAGGTAGGCAGGAGGAAGGAGGGAGGGAGGAAAAAAGGACAGAAGGAAGGAAGGAATGAAGGAAGGAGGGAGGGAGGAAAGAAGGACGGAAAGAAGGAAGGAAGGAAGGAGGGAAGGACAGAAAGAAGGGAGGAAAGAAGGAACAGTCAAAACAGATGGGGTCAATTTGACCCGGGAGGACGACACAAAGGTTAACCTGCGTGTTAGACTTTGTAATATGTCATATTTGTAATATTTCTATGGCAGCAGTTTAGTTTATTCACTCCCTAGATCAGCACATCCTGGCCACTGTACTAAAACACCACTGTTTTCAATGCTTTGCTGAAATACTACCTGGCTCCATGTTTTGTGTGTGTCAGCTAGTTTTGTAGCAATTTGATGAGAAACAAGCAGGAATATGTACCATGCAACAATAAAACAGGTTGTTCAAACTCTGAATGCTTCTAAATCAGATTTTTTGTGCACTTCAAAGCAACAGAAACAACTTCTGAACACAAGATTGACATGTCATCACATTTTAAGTTGAAGTATGTTGAATTTATTGGTAAGCTGTTGCTTATTTCCACATCCAGCAGTTACAGAGCTACGTTATCATTCATTTTGAGCCATGTTTTTGTCCACCTGGCTCTTTTTATTACCAACTCCTGAGGGAAATATCTGGCCCTTTAGCTGCTAAATGCTCCACTATGTTCACCAGCTAGTCTACAGCTAACTGTGTCTATATTGTATTTAGTACTGAGCAGGTAGTGTATAACAGCTTTTTCCTCTGATAACAGCATTATGAAAATGATGCAGTGAGACTTCTGAGAGTGAATCATGACACTGAAGTTGCAGCCTGACAGCTAAACAATGAGCTGAAACGCAGTGAAGCCGAGGGGAGCTGCAGGGTCGATGATAATTCTCTGTAGTTTCACCACTATGAGCCACGAGCAACACATTATACTCTGACAGATCATATATTGTTATTATTAAAATAGAGATAAGAGCAGCTGTGAAGGTCTGAATAATTATTCTACCACTGCATTCCTAATGGGATTGTCTTTTAAACCAATAGAAACTCTTGAGATTCTCAGACGTGTCATGGGATTGGCAATGTGCACATTTCCATTTCAACTGGGCAACCCGATCTGCTGATGAAGGTCATGATATCATCAAAAGGACACATACTCAATGGCCCCATGCTGATTTTTTTCTTAAAAAAAAAAGAACTTAAATAATAAAGTTCTTAAAAGCAGATATAGAAATAAGACATGACCCTGACAAGTGAGCAATTACTGTAATTACTAGAGAATAATTGACATGTAGACAGGGGCAACATAAGTTAGGACCATTCTAAGGGCCCATGCCTGACAGGGGACCTAAATTTATTTTGATCATTAGTTAATTTCTTTTTTCTTTTTCTTTTTTACACATCATCATTAAAAAGACATTAATAGTATATTTAATTTAAAATGAAACCGGGGTGGACTGGGACAATAATTATAATTCGGGCTGCTCTTTTCATGCAGACTTCTAATTTTGTATTCTAACCCTATTTGTTGATATAAGGGTTAAAAGAAATTTAGGAGTGACCAATTTTCATGGAAAACTCTATATTCAAAAGCTATAGCAATGGGTGAACCCTAAACAAAAATCCACTGGCATGTGTAGGCCTACTTTGAAATAAATGAAACAGAGCTATATGCAGGTCTATTTCAGTTCAACCTCTATATGTGGAAAATGAATCAAATGAAAAGTAAAGAGTAGTAATGAGAGCAAACTGCAGCAGAGACTAATGTTAACTGCTCCTCTCCTCTTTCTCAGCGTGTGACAGGCAGTGGTGATGAGTTATCAACAACTTAACTCACTCATTTAACAATCTGTATGAAAGAAGAATCCAAATAATGAATAATACTGTTGTAAAGTGATTAAAGGATTGAAACCAAAGCTACACCCTTCTTCACTGACCTGCTGGTCAACATATTACATATATTATTTTATAATATTTAGCTGCATCAGTGGCTCCACCTTCCCTTTTCTTCTGTCCCTCTCTGCTCCACCTTTCCTTTTCTTCTGTCCCTCTCTGCTCCACCTTTCCATTTCTTCTGTCCCTCTCTGCTCCACCTTTCTTTTTCTTCTGTCCCTCTCTGCTCCACCTTTCCTTGTCTTCTGTCCCTCTCCCTCTCTGTTGCATGCATTATATACACCGTATTATATCAATGTCAGTCAATATTATACAGTTAGTATTGGACAACAAGAGAGTTGCAAGCCTTCACAGGTAGAGGTGTGGTTACAGAAACTGTGCATGGTGGTGGGGCCCAATGTGATACCTTTTCATGGGGCCCAAAATCTCTGGTGGTGCCCCTGCATGTAGTAAACATGGGACTTCAGGGGCCTGTGAGGATCTGGATCAGTTGGTAATCCAGCTCTTAATGACTGTAGGATAAATGTTTGGGAGGTCAGGGTATGGAATTGAATTAATTCAAGTTTAATTCATCATTTTCATTGAGATAATTGCCGCTAGCATTGCCGCTTTGCACATTGAATCACATATCGCACATTGAATTGCCATTTTGCAGAATGCTTTTCCATTTGAATAAAGATGCATATACACTTCCATAGCCATGGCATGGGGTCAGTGGAATCATTAGGAATCATACTCTGGGGGGGGGGGTTATTCATATTAGATTTTACAGTAATGTGCACAGAGGTTTGCTGAGCTGAGGATGGACAGTGATGGACAGACAGACTGGCATGCTCATCATCATGACTGTACATACAGCACACCCACTGCTTTTTAAACTGCTTTAACCCTCATGTTGTCCTCAGGTCAAGGAAGGACAGAAGGAAGGAAGGAAAGGAGGAATGAGGAAAAGAGGAAGGAAATAATGAGAGAAGGAAGGAAGGAAGGAAGGAAGGAAGGAAGGAAGGAAGGAAGGAAGGAAGGAAAGGAGTAAGGAAGGAAAGGAGTAAGGAAGGAAAGGAGTAAGGAAGGAAATAAGGAAGGAAGGAAGGAAGGAAGGAAGGAAGGAAAGAAAGGAGTAAGGACGACAAGAGGAAGGAATTTAGGAGAGAAGGAAGGGAGGAAGGAAGGAAGGAAGGAAGGAAGGAAAGAAGGAAAGGAGTAAGGACGAAAAGAGGAAGGAATTTAGGAGAGAAGGAAGGGAGGAAGGAAGGAAGGAAGGAAGGAAGGAACGGAGTAAGGACGAAAAAAGGAAGGGATTTAGGAGAGAAGGTAGGAAGGAAGGAAGGAAGGGGAAGGATGGAGGGAGGAAGGAAAGGAGGAAGAAAGGAAGGAAGCAAGGAAGGATGGAAGGAAAGAAAGAGGGGAGGAGGGGAAGAAGGAAGGAAAAATTAAAGAAAGAGGTAAGAAGGAAGGAAAGAAGGAACAGTCAAAAGAGATGGGGTCAATTTGACCCAGGAGGACGACAGGAGGGTTAAAAGAAAGCTGTTCCAGATATTTCCTTGTTGATGTTCTGTGCTGCTCACTCTGTTGGAAGCTGTCCACTTTAAGAGGAAGAATTGGCACTTTTCTGCTTTCCAAACCCCAACATCTCACTGTTTCCGTCTATCTGTCTCTCTGTCAGTCCGTCTCTGGGGAAATCCAGGCCCTTTGCTGACACACCTCCCTCGCTCTCCCTCTCACTCCCACACACCCACACACACACACACACACACACACACACACACACACACACACACACACACAAACACACACACACACACACACATCCACTCTCTCTCCCTTTCTGTATATCACTCTTGTTCTTTCTGTCCCCTCCATCCATCTATCTGCCTTTCTTCCCTCTGTCTCAGGGGTATTTGAGGCCAGAGCAGCCGCTGTCGCATCACGAGTCATCCAGTGTGACAGAATGACGAGCATCACACAAGCTCTGGCCTGCACGACCGGCCTGCAGACTAGCAACCACCACACACACATGCACACACACACGCACACAAATACATATACACCCCTATACAGTGACAGAAACAAACACCAGCCCAGTCCTCTGCACAATAAATTATATATAAAAGACTTTTCTCTCCTTTTTGTGACTTAAAGGGATAATCTCTTTTAATTTCCATATAGTATGTCTATGTATTACTCTCCTCTCTGTCAGTGATTGGTCATTACAAGTTCAGATGGATGCTGATCTCAGAGCTGGATACAGAGCGTGGCTGACTTAGCTTGTAGCAAAAAGCCTGGAATCAATGGGAAACAGGTAGCATGTCTCTATACAAAGTTAACAACCAAACAACAACAAAAACACTTCTAGAGTTAAAAAGTGAAATAAAAGATAAAAAAGAAACTTCCATAAAACATCACACAGTGCCTATACACATAAAGCTGTGTAAAAGGGGCAAACATAGCAATACAATCAAGGTGACCTAAATCACTTCATATCAATATAACTGCCAACATTAGATAAGCTTTTTATGTCAAGTTTAAATTGGGTGCAATTCTATATACTGAAACCAGCCTGGCAGCTCTAACCTTTGAGTGTGCAAATATAAATATATAAAATACATAATATCCAACATGGAGGAAGTTAGTAATATAAGTAATATCACAACTTCCAATCATCTAACTTTCTGTTTAGAAACTGTGAATATGAACAGCTCCACTAAAAAGGCAACATCTGCAGTCAGCTTTTATTCTAATATTAGCATTTATGCACCATTGAAATGTTCTACTTAATTGTAATGCTAATGGAGAAGCTAGGGGGTTTCATCTGTATGCAGTTAATTCATTAAAACAATTACAAAAATAAAAGAATACTCATATTTTTGAGGATCGTTAGTCAATGGTCAGACATTTGTAATTACAGACACTTTGAATTTCCAATGATGTTCTTGAATCTGTTGCTTTGAATACATCATTAGAAAAGCTGACAGAGTGAGCAGTGACCAGTGTTGGGGTAGAGTACTTAGATGACTTTTATGATGTAATAAGTAACCTACCGCGTTAGGTCCACAATTTAAGTACTCAGTTGTTTAGTTATTTTTTCAAAAAGGTAATCTGTTATTATTTTAACCAACTATTCCTGTAGCTTCCTTTTTACCACAAGAAAAGAAAATCCACCACATATTCTCACCATTACTACTTTTTTGTCAGGCAGGCACCTGACTACGTGCTACGGTTATATCACTGCACATGTGTACGGTGGCTCAGAAGGGACAGAATTCACTTTGTGGAAATATTCACATTATTTAGAATTTATGGGAGAAATAAAGAACATTACAGTAACATGTAAGTTGTGTCTGGTAACAAGAGTGTGTTGTCCTGGTAACACTGATGTATGGATGTGTTTCGAAAGTCTGTATGTGTTTATCATTTATATTCAGGTATGTGATGATGTAGTTTATAACTTGTATGTGTTTATCATTTATATTCAGGTATGTGATGATGTAGTTTATAACTTGTATGTGTTTATCATTTATATTCAGGTATGTGATGATGTAGTTTATAACTTGTATGTGTTTATCATTTATATTCAGGTATGTGATGATGTAGTTTATAACTTGTATGTGTTCATATGTTTGAAGCCTCTTTAGTCCAATAAAGAGTGTAAATGGAACATAGTGTGTGTCATTCCTGCTATTAGTGTAAAGATTTACAGATGATGATCCAGACTTGGCTGTGTGATGATGGTACACTCATTATATTTAAAGGAGGAATCACAAAGTAACACTAAAGTACTCTAACCACTTACTGTTCTTACAAGCTAATGCTGTAATGTAACTAGTTACTTTTTAATGGCAGTAACTTTGTAATGTAATTAGTTTAAAGAATTTTTTAAAAAGTAACATTCTCCAACACTGGAAATGAAACAGCTAACATGTCCTGATTAGGTTCACACACCATTTAAACGTGTGTATGTGACATGTTAAAACTTGTAAAAAGTGTAACAGTACAACATCTAGAATCATAAAGTCAGTGAAGTGACTCACAGAACAATATCTAAAGTTTGAACATTCAGTACTATGAGTCAACATAAGCTACAGGTCACATAACACCAGGTTAGGCTGTGGCCATGCATTGACTTCAACAATTTCTATAGTTTTTACTATACTTTATAATATTTTAACCCTGTATCACCAAATGTATCATATTGGATACATGCGTTTTAGAGACAGATCATATTTTATTCCTGAAAATGTATTACTACATGTAGTACAAAGATAAACCAATGCAATGTTGAATTACTAAATATTTTGTAGCTTATTTTATGGTAAATTCCTGTTGAAAATGTGTGTATCAAATTACAGCAGGTATAGAAGTCATTTATCCGTAAATCTGTCAATTTTCATTTCATTTTATTTCATTTCATGCATTATAAATATTATCATGCATAAAAAAGTTTAAACGGTGTTGTCAAAAGCTTCATGCAGGACCTTAAAAAAGTTGTATTCAATATGTTTTCATGTGTTTAAAAAAACGACTCTATGAAAAAAAAATGCAAAAAACTCTCAGTGTATCAAATATGATACAAAACACAACTCATACATGCAGAGTGTTATTTAATTCATATTTTTGATTACTTGTCAGAAGGTCCAGTAATTTTAATGTTCTGGCAATTATTTGATGGTTCAGGCTTTATACTGTAGGGCTAAGGAGCTGTGACAACACATATTTGGATATACAGAATGGAAAACCCCATCACTGATCTCTGAGTAAACTAACTCCACTTCCCCTTTAAACTAAACAACAGTGGAGCAGCGAACCACTGTAATACACACAACAGTGACAGTAACTATCTTTGCTCATGAAAGAACGTCACTGATGAAAAGCTACACACACAAAAAAAAGAAGAGAGAACATGTCATATCCAGAAAAACTCCGCCTAGAATAAAGTCAGTGTGAAGAGTCAGAGTGTGTTTTTTGTCTGTGTGCCTCTTGAGGGAAAAGGTTGCTGTGATCAACAAAAGAGGAAAAACCCTTTAACCGAACAAAAAACACTCAAAACACAAATAAGTGACTGAGAACAAAAAATTAGCAGCAAGTCTTTCTCAGGAGACTGTGTGTGTGTGTGTGTGTGTGTGTGTGTTCCCCTCTTGAGTTTCACTTAGCATGCTCCATGTGCAGAGATTTCCCAGCAGTGATCATACCCATGCCAGAATTTAATTTGGGCTCACTGAGTGATACTGCAGCATCTCAATTAGTGAGGACAGGATGATGATCTGTAATGCAGCGCTGCTTTGCATGTTAGGATAATAAGATGATGTGTTTGGATAGAAAGAACGATAGAAAAGAAGGATTTAACATGTGTGCAGGGCCATTTCAAGGAATTTGGGGGCCCCAAGCAAAATGGACTTGGAGTTAGCCGCCGAGTTAGCAGATGAGTTAGCCGCCGAGCTAGCCACCGAGTTAGCCGCCGAGCTAGCCACCGAGTTAGTCGCCGAGCTAGCCGCCGAATTAGCCGCCAAGCTAGCCGCCGAGCTAGCCGCCGAGCTAGCAACTGTGGGGGGCCCCCTTGAGGGGGAACAGTGTCGCTGTACTTTCCTGCATTGACCATCACAGCATTTAAAGGTGTGCAGTGATTGATATGTGTGTTGTGTTAGAGTGAGAGAAGGTGGCAGATCTGTATCATAAACTTAGTTTTAGAACTGAAGTTGAATTTAAGTCACAGCTTATCTGCTCCTCTCATCCCTCATCTACATCCCTCCATCCCAAAACTCTTTTAACATTCTCTCCTTCATACCTCTTACCCTCCATCATAACCCTCCATCCCTAAACCTTCAACCCTCATCCCTCCACCCCTTCGTTCCTTACCCTACAAACCCATCCTTTCATCCCGTCATCCCTCACTCCTTACGCTCCATCCGTTATCCCTCCATCCCTAACCCTTCAACCCTCATCCCTTTATCCTTTAGCCAACAACCTCAACCCTTCATGTTCAACTTGTCATCCTTCATCCCTCCATCCCTTACCCTCCATCCCTCTGTTCCTTCATCCCTTATCCTACACATACATCCTTTCATCCCGTCATCCCTCACTCCTTACGCTCCATCCCCATCATCCTTCACCCTGTTATCCCTCCATCCCTAACCCTTCAACTCTCATCCTTCCATCCCTTACCCTTCATCTCTCATCCCTTACCCTACAGCCCCATCCCTTCATCTCGTCATCCTTCACCCTCCACCCCTTCAACCCTAATCATACACACCCATCCTTTCATCCCTTCATCCCTCACCCTTCATTTTTCACCCTTGAATCTCTCAACCCTCCATCCCTAACCCTTCAACCCTCATCCCTTCATCCCTTAGCCAACACCCTCAACCCTCAACCCTCCATCTCCATCCCGTCATCCTTCATCGCTTACCCTCCATCCCTCCATCCCTTCACCCCTCCATCCCTTATCCTACACATCCATCCTTTCATCCCGTCATCCCTCACTCCTTATGCTCCATCCCTTCATCCTTCACCCTGTTATCCCTCCATCCCTAACCCTTCAACCCTAACCATACACACCCATCCTTTCATCCCTTCATCCCTTAGCCAACACCCTCAACCCTCCATCTCCAACCCATCATCCCTCACCCCTAAACCTTCATCCCTCATCCTTTCATCCCTAACCCTTTCACTTTTTCGTTGTAATAAATCATGAAACTCATGTCTAAGTTGGCGTGCTCTTTGTTGGTGAAATATTTTATGGAGGACACTGGCTGTTTTTTTAGATGCACAGTGTCTGGCTTTGATGTCATGGAAACATCTTTTCTCCAGTTAACAGACAAATATTGTGTACAGATGTCACATTGTGATTTGGGATTTCAAGGCCATGAATATGGTATGTATGATTTTACACTTTGACATTAGAACCAGAGGGTGTGAGATGTTGTGACTGACAGTAGATTTGTTTTTCATTATTTTATTATCATACCAGACAAGCAACTGACAGACAAATGCTAAATACAGAGCTGACTGTCTGGCAGCAGATAGAAGACTGTCAGATAAATACAGTACAATTCATTTATTAGTTTTTACACTCAACTGATGGGATTCAAATCAATAATAAAAAAGAAATTAAAAAAGCAAAATAGTCATGTAATATCCTCCAATAACTCTCTAATTTTGAATTTCCACGTATTTCAGTGAGTGCTCTATAAAGGGTTAAATGTACACTATTCAGGCTTATATATAGATATGTTTAATCATGCTTAAGACATGACATGCATGCCTGTACGTTACTCACTCATATATAGATATTATCTCTCTCAGTCTCAACCTTTACTGACAGCAGATGTGTAGATTCTGACACAGCAGCACAGCATCACTTCACTACACTACATCACTAAAACAAGAGCAGTCTTGCTGGGTGTAGACCTCAGGGACTTCACTGGTAACTATACAGTAGTGGGAGTCTTACTCAAAGAGCTGTGTGTGTGTGTGTGTGTGTGTGTGTGTGTGTGTGTGTGTGTGTGTGTGTGTGTGTGTGTGTGTGTGTGTGTGTGATGTGAGAGTTCATAGTGTTACTGATACACTGTTTTTATTCTTTCACAGGCTGCATCACTCATCGATTTTTGAACTTTTTTTTTTTTTCCTTCCAGTTGCAGCCTTGTAAAATGGTCTTTTAATGAAGAGTTGCATTGATATATATCACATTAGTCAGACTGAGGCAGTCGACATGCAGAACTCACACCAGAGACCAAAGTTCACAACCCGAGCGTGGTGAGGTTTTCACAACAAAAGCACTTTGGTCACGGTCAGTGAAAGGTTGTGAGGTTGCTTAAATGTTAATAATTATGTTGAGCTTCAAATCACTGCAGAGCTTTTTCTGTGTTAAACCAAGACCATGAAGTGCTGCCAGAGCCTCAATAGAACCATAACAAGTTGAATATTGCTGTTTTTTTCTACTAGTAGATATTGCACTGCAAACATTATCTCTGAACATTTCACTCCCACATCATCAACATTTTTTCTACCTGCCACATATGTTCATTATCATTTATCTATATTGAGAGAAAACATCATTCAGCAGCATTATATTTCTAGCTAAATGTATTTGCTGTTGCAATTTAGTCACATGTCTACATAACTTGTAGGAGACAGAGTTGGCTGTGGTCTTTATGCTAAAGACTGTAAAGTGAATTCAGACATTTTCTTCTAAACACATTAAATAGGTCATAAATGTATTTCTAAAAAAGGTGTAAAAAGCATTTCAACCATTTAGATTTGAATTGTGGAGCTAGGCTTCACAAACTGTGTTTCAAGATTTCTGTGTTCAGGATTTAGTGGGCGGGTCTGAAAATCATAAACCCGCCCCTGCTGCTGTAGAGGTATAAATACATTCAACACACACTACTACTACTACAGTCTACAGTTAGCCAGTTAACTGAGTTAGCAGCAGAAAGCTCTCAGACGTATCGTCCATGTTTCTGGTAGAGGTGGTGACTTTGATTGACAGGTGACACTTGGTAGGGGGCAGGGTTTCAGTGAACTCGGCGGGCACTCCCACAGTGTTTGGGAGCAGAGAAAGAGACTGATTTTTACACAACTTTGAAGCCTAATTTCATATATTTGGCGATTTTTTTAATCATTCAAATTTGGCAGGATGGTTAACAACACACTGTTCTGTAGTATGTCAAACTCAGAACACATTTATTCTTACTTTATACAGACTTTAATATGACAGCTTTCAATTCAATCCTGTGTTATGTTACAAGTGACTTTTATGGGAAAGTGACTCATGTTTTCATTCAGACATGAGTGCTGTATATCTGATAAATAAGGGCTTAATCTGACCTGAGCTTTTGTTTGGTATGTATTTTTAATCTCTCCTAGATATCTGGGATCAGTTGGACCTGATAAATACAAAAACTAAGCATTGTCTCTTTAACAGGAAGTAGTTTTGTTTAAACGAGTAATGTCCACACATAGGGACAATAAGTCTATTTAACTGTATAACACAATTTAGCTAAAAAAAACAATTAAATTATTACTACATTTATTTTTAAGGGAACATTAATGATAATTGATAAAGATAATTATTGCTGTCATTATTTGACAGCCTTGAGCTTTATTAAATGAATTGTTTTTGACTTGATTTGAAGATTTTTTCTCTAAAATGAAAGGATTGTTATCTTCTCATCTTTCCCAATTTCATTCTTGAAAATCCAACTTCACTTTTCAAACCATCGTGCCCTCAAAGTGTCACAGTGTATCTCAATATTTCAATTTGTTTCCTCAGAGCTCAGAGTGCTTCTGTTTCTGAGCTGTTTTTCACATGAAACCTGTAAGTGTCCTCCTCGTCATTGTGTTGGATGAGTGATAATGAGCACTGCTGGCTCAAAGCTATGAAAGGAGG
The DNA here is from genome assembly GCF_027409825.1 of Scomber japonicus. Classification (NCBI taxonomy): domain Eukaryota; kingdom Metazoa; phylum Chordata; class Actinopteri; order Scombriformes; family Scombridae; genus Scomber; species Scomber japonicus. The sequence goes on from NC_070585.1 coordinate 3,706,573, forward strand.
ATGAGTGGTAGCACTGTCTGTGATGGTAACAGTTTCCATTACACTCATCACTGTCAGTCTTAAAAGACACAGAGTCACATCCAATCTGATATTTGCATCAGAGTGAAAGACGCTGCTGTCATTACTGTCACAAAGTTTCACGTTTAGGCCGCTATTTTAGGGAAGTGGAAAAGAAGGAAGAAGATTTTGAAAGAAAATGATGGGAGGAGAGATAAACTTAGAAACCACCACAGATGTATTATGGGACTGACTGACTGGAACTCAGTCCATCTTTCTTTGACATTATTTGATCAAATAGTGTCTCTCTGAAGCCTGTACACACACAGAGGCTCGGCCTGCTCTATTATTTTCTGTCTGACTGTACTGAAACCAGCATCATCTCTGTCACTCTCATCACTCCATCTCTTTCATTTCAAATGTGTGTGTTTTTTCTCCAGCATCTATGACGATGACCGGCCTGCCAAATATTTTGTTCCAGAGTAAAAAAAATCATTTTCTGTACATTTCCTGTTATCAAACAAGTCAGCAACACCATGCTGCTGTCAGGAGAAATCTTCTTCATTTCACTGTGTTTCAGTACAGAGTCTTCATCAGGCTGCATGCATGAACATACATGAAGGTGGCAAAATATCAGGAAACTACTAAACAAACAGAGTTATTACCTTTATGACAATGTCAACAAATGGTGACAATATATAAACTTTGTAAAAGTAGAATTTATGGAGAGTTGTTGTATTGGATTGCATTAGACTACACAGGTGTTCCTAATAAAATGCTCAGTAAGCTTGTCTGCTAGCCTGGCTCTGTCCACAATGACAAAATCCCCAATCAAAACATTTAATGCTCTACTATGTACTTGATGTGTCATATAAAGAAAACACATTTATGTTTTTAGAAGAAGATATGTGTTGGAACTATTAGGCTAGCTGCCACACCTCACTTCCCTTCAAGTCTTTATGCTAAGCTAGTACAGACATAACATTGATACCCGAAAAAAAACAGCAGGTGTGCTTGTTTCTATTTGTCACCTTTACACCTTTTAGTTTCACTCTTTTTAAATATGTCCGATGTCTATTTCTTCTTTGTTGGTGTGAGACTCTGGAGCAGGAAGTTTAAAAGCAGCTAGCTGAGGTTAGCATAGTGGACAGAAGGATTCATGTAGGCTTCACTTGCTCCTGTTATATGAGTTTTGTTTTTGGACTATGGTTCTCTCTTTTCATTGTAGCCATTTACAATTTAAGGTACTTGAACTTAACCCTTGAACTCACTTTCGTGTGTTAGTGTGTGTGGGTGTATGTGTGTGAACTGATTATATGATATTGATTTGTTGCCTTAACAGTTATAACATTAGGGATCGAGCAGTAAGGCTCAAAAACACAAGGTGTGTAAAGCAAAAAAATGTTAAATAAAATAAAAAATAAAACAATTTATTTACGACTTAAATTCAAATATACACTTTTTTTTCCAAAATACAAAAATATGCAAACTAAAGAAACATTATTTCAATTCTGAATAAAGCCCTTTAACACAAAGCTGAGGTCAACTAAACAAACGTCAATCTAAACCCAAACTCAACCTAACTGACCTGACAAATGACACAATAGGGGGGTAAATATAGACAAAGCCTAGCCTACACAGACAAAAAGGGGACAGGAATACATTAACTCTATATCACATTAAAATCATGATATCAAGAACAATTCAAATCAAACTAACTGTCAAACTATGAAAATAAAAACTTAAGAGTCCCAAAATAATTCAATTGAATTGGATCCCAAACAAGCCAGACTCCCCTCTGGCACCCCAAGTTGGCCTCTTCCCCTTCCTGTCTGTCTGCCACAGTAAAAGCCAGTCTTTGCTGGCGCCACTTCCTTTTTTTAGCCAGGGGAGAATTTGCCGGATCCATGAAAAACAGAACAGAGGTCAATTAAATTTTATTCAAACAAACACATGTTAAATATTTGTATATAAAAGTGATGTACTAAAACTTCAGTGTTGACATGTGGTGTGGCTACAGGGGGTACATCCAAAAATCTAAACACTGGTACTGTCTGTCCATCATTCTGCATCTCTGCATCCCAATGTCAACTACTTTTATTTATTAAGGCAATGCTGCTTTATTTATATAGCACATTTCATACACAATGGCAACTCAATGTGCTTTACATGAAACAAGCATTTAGCAGTAAGAATAATTAGAAACAAAAAACATAAAAACATACAATTTGAGAAATAAAAATAAAACCCAAACATTAAAACATACAATTACCCCCAGCAAACAGGAAATAGAAAAATATTAAGAAAGTATAGTTTCTTATTCCTACATATTCCTGTGTGTATGTGCTGTATAGTGAACCTGGTGCTGCTGTGAAAGAGCATGCAGCTTTGTCAAATTTCCCTGCTCAACTACAGCTTTAACAAAGAGGACCTAATCACACAGCAGGTGTATTCAAAGTGTCTGAATGAAGGCTACATATGGGAAATCAACAGCCACTCAGTCCAACTCATTGCTGCTAATGGCTTTGCAGCAGCGGGCCGTTTAAAGCGCACTCACCTGCTCTCATAACAATGAAAACTCTGTCTTGATCTCGCCCTGTGTGTGTGTATGTGTGTGTGCGTGTGTGTGTGTGCCTCTGCTCTTCCACGTGTGCAAACAAAAAGAGAAAGAAGAAGAAAGTTCAGCCGAGCAAACAAAAGTGTGAGCGACAGGCTGAGCGAGGGAAGCGTAAACACGGCGGAGTCTAAACAGTGGAGTTGGGAGAGTTTGATAGATAAATAGTGAAATAGTGAACAGAAGCTGTTAAGAGAAGGCTGAGGAATTGGGACGGGCATGTCAGCCGTTTGAGATGCAATCGATTGACAGATAAAATGAAAGTGGCCTATGTCTGCCCTGTTCCTCATCCAGCACTGTCTCCCTTGTTATTGACAGCTTGATAGAAAAAGACAACAGCAGACTGATGGGGAATGAATAACCTGCACTGTAGAGGACGGTGGAGTGCTCATCTGGAAGTTTGAAGAAGGAATGAATGTGTGAGTGTGTGTTCTCATTCACAGGTAGATAGGGCATGGCAGGAGGTGACACACACACATACTGTACACACACCAGGCCAGTTTGAGGTGGCTAAAGCTGCCATGCACTGGCCAGATATCTGTTGGAGAATGGATGGAGTGGGCGAGGCCATCAAGTCTATGAGAAATATTTCATCTGTCTGATTATTTCACCCACATCTGGGTCAATTACACACTGGAGAGACAGGCGAGCAGGGAGGATTTCCAATCAGCCGACAGAGAGCTGTGAAGGGCATTTTGTGCAGGATGACTACAGTATGTCCAGATTATACACAGACTTGACACTTCTGTTTGCAAGAGTTTGCGGTCCATAATGGCTGCGGGCCAAATGGGAGTGACCTGTAATCATTGCAAAATTGGTCAAATTTTGTCAGGGATCCTTCCAGAGAACAATGGTCTTCATGCTAAAAGCACACATAGCCACATAGAACTTGATGCATTCACCAGTTTTCTTGTATATATATATTTTCTCCCTTGTGCCCTTACACTGACAGAATAAAAGCTGCACTAATCAACATGTTATATTAACAAAGGATTAAATGACAGTCTTAATGTGAAGGGAATCATTAACAGTGACAAACCACAGACATTTAACACAAACTCTGCCATTTAAAGCCTATTTCAGCTTTCATTGTTTTGGTTTCATGGTCATCAATTTTAATGTTTTGGTTCAGCTTCACTGCTCTCGTTAACCTGTTTTCCAGCTGCAGGCAGCTGTTTTCACTGAGAACACTACCTGCTGAGCACTAAACAGCAGATAGACCAGTGGTGAATAAAGTGGAGCATTTAGCAGCTAATGAGAAACATTTTTTTGGTTATGTTGCAACCTCAAAATGAACTGAAAGAAACACGTCCATTGTCTTTTTGCACTTTTAATAACAGAAATATGCATAATTCAGCACAAGCACATTTTGCTTCAGTCCGTGTACAGCCTAACTGTGCTTTCCTCCCTCTCTAAAGGGTAAGTACAGCAATTTTCCCTCCCTCACAGTAAGTGAGTATACATGTAAGTAATGATTTTAACTGTTGTAATAATAAACATATGAATAAACTTAAACCCTTATTTAAAGCAAATTATGTTAATCTGAAATAATGTGAAATACCTTTTCAGTGTGCTGCACATTAATCAGATATGAAACAAAATATGAGATTTGTTTGGAAAGCAATTAGTGTTAAGACAAGAATATAAAAAGTTCCTTGTATGTGAACAAGCCCCTGTTCTAAAGACAGAACAGCTAAAGTAAAACTAATAAAGTCTAAATTAAAAAGTAGTTCAGCCCCCTAGAGGCTGTCATGTTTACTACACCTCAGAATATGTGTGTTTTTCAACAGGTACCATAAAGATTTGCTATTGTTGGAATCTCACCAGCAGTGGACTGACACTTTTTAAAGTTTGTTCTGAGGATGGAGTTGAAGGAAAGGTGGTGTGGATTCTTTGAAATCAAAAAGTTTCATCTTTTAAGGAGCATACATGTGTTCTGCAAATGTATTTCCATATGACATGGTAGTGTAGTGTCAGGAGGGACTGGATTTCATTTTGTTTGGGATAGTTGTACTGTCGGAAAATATAAAAACTACAGATTTAGGTGAGTTAGTTGTAGCTAGTAACGATTTTTCTTTTTGTACAGTGCAGTGTCTCTAAATACAAGTTTCATGTTGTATGTCATGTGCATTCACAGATGCAATTCCTTCTCAGCACAAATACATTGTGATGGACGAAATCAAGTCTCATTTGGGTGTATGGACAGGACTGTTCAGCAGCCAAACACTGTGTAAAGTGGATCTTTTGAAGGATTTAGCATATTTATTTACCTTTAGAGAGCATCATTAATTGGTAAAAAGGCCATGAATATCTACAATAGGCATAAATCAGATTACTTAAAATGATTTGTTGGGTATTAAATGCTTCAATAATCTCCACAAAATGCCTCATAATGCCAGTTCCAGTGGGATCATCCTTCTTTTACAAGTTTATTTTTCCTTGAGTGTTTAGAGGCTGATAAGGCTTTACAAAAAATCAACTGGAGACACTCAAGGTTGCAGACTTGTGTCTAGAAAAAAGCAGCACATACCTCTTATCGATAGGAACAGGTCCTTCTCTACAAACTGTCTGGACAATAGCACAGCTTTTACATCTGATAATGTGCTTTTGTAGTATCTGTCTTGGTTGGTGAAAGATTAATAAGTGAGCTGAAAATGATCCAAAGAGGATGTATCTCTGTTGAGGCAGTGAATACCTGAACAGAGATATTTAAGTATGCTGCAGTAAACATCTGTACAAACACTCCAGGATTGTTCTAAACTCCAACTCCAGTAGCACCACCAGCTACATTTAATAAGTACTAGCTAGTTTAAAACTAGTGATTTACTAAATGAGGTTGCATCATTAAAACTTAAAGATCCCCTCCAGACATGTTTTGAGATATACTGTGAAAAGTTTCAGGCACTTCAGATGTTTAGATTCTTATCCATAATGCAGTACCTTTAGGGAGGCATCTGATCGAATTTATTCTGCAGCAGGACAGCAAGCAACATCCAGCCAGAGTTATAAAGCACTATCTTCAGCAACTAGAAGAACATGCAGTCCTGCAGCAGATGGTTTGGCCCCAACAGAGTCCTGATCTCAACATCGTGGAGTCAGTCTGGGTACATGGAGAAACAAAAGCAGCATAGACGCCCAAATCCACAGATGACGAAATGTGGCAACTTCTCCAAGATGGAGAACGACCAACTTGGTCAAGCTGGATGCTTCACCTACCTGATTCAGTTATCTGATACCTTTTAGCGTAGGTCATGGTCATCAGTAATGCTTCAGCCGTCAATGTACCAGGTGGATCATTTCAATGGTCCAAGTTGGTATCTTCTGGTGACTCTGAATCTTCTTCTGACGACATGTTTTCTCATCATCATCTGATGGAAGAAGAACAGTGACAACCATTAGAACATCATTAGTTCAAGTGTCATTTGTGTTTCTTCCTGATTTAGAATGGCCAGAACAAATTGGAGGAATTAAACATTAAACTATATATCAAGGCAGGTTATGGTTGAATGAGACGTGATGCAAAAGCGCTTAGAGTGGTCATAGAAACCAGAAAAGTGCTATATAAGTACAGTCCATTACATCATCATTTACACATTCAAATCTTCATGATTCACAAACAATTCAAATTAAAATAAAACTTATTAAAATAAAACTTTTGTCCCCAAGAAAAAAATAATGATGAAATGTGAGTACAAGGTAGTGATTGAACAATTCTTAAACATGAATCTACCATGTTGACTATCTACTCACTTTCCAAATACTTTTGAAGGTGGTGGTTTAAAGGATTTGGTTGGGTATTTTATTTTTTGTCAACAAATCTCATGTGCAGAGCCAAACCAACAATGAACAATGGAGTATTGTGTGTGTATCCAAAGCCTGATATACCTTATTCATCTGTGCTGTGGAGCTCCATTATTGTCCAAAAACTATTAAAAGCAACTTTTCATAGTAGCAAGTGACTTACTGTAGTAGCAAGCGATTGTATTGTATGTGCTCAACTTTTGAAACTTAGTTGATAAGCAAACTGTCTGGTAGTGTTCACTTCATATTATACTGGCAGATAACTACAGAGTGAACATAATAGAATTGGGAACCAAATATACATCATTTTGTTGACCTCCCAGGTAGCATCTACTGTATGATCACCTTTATCTCTTTCATGTAGCAATCACTTCAATAACTCATTCACAAGATGTCACCTCTCATGTCCAGGTGCATCTGTTATATGTCATCTGAGTATATATCAATTCCTAACAATATAGATAACATATGATTAATGTTTGCAATTCAACTCTAAATCACATTTAACAAATGGAAGTGTCATTTATTTTCAGTGATAATTTATGAAAATAAAATCCACTAATAAAGACCTGGGTGGCATAAATCATACTTATCTATCTATCTTAAATTGAAACAATGTTTCCACAGATGTTTATTATATCGAACTAATATTCTCAATTGATTTCCAACTTTATCTTATTATAATCAAAGTTGTGAAGCAAATACAGGGGACTCTTACTACTGTTGTCTGTGGGACTCATTCTGGTTCATCATCTTCAAACTCACTGTCACTCTCAGAACTTATGTCTACATTATGCTCTTATTGTGAAACATTCTCCACTCTCTTCTCTTTGAATATGAGCTCCAATGCCCTCTGAGCAGAGTGCTCATATTGCTGGTGGAGGATTGTAGTTGTAGTGACCTGGACACTTTGATGTAGAGTTAATGATGTGATAGATATGTGCAGATGTGAGGGATAAACTGTGAGAAAGTTTATCATGTTTTAGTGCAGGTTTAAACTCTGCAGAGTGTGAAGAGAGCAGGAAAGCAGGAGCAGATGGCTTCTTGGTGCAATGTAGCAGGTGTATGTGTGTGTACATCTCTCTATCTGTGTATCTGAGTGAGTGAAAGAAAGAAAGAATGTATGTCTATGTGAACGCTGTATGAAGAACATAAATGTGTGGGGGACAGCAGTGTACATGTTTTGAATTTCTTCACAGAAAAGAAGCCAAGGCCCTGAAGTTTTCAGCTTGAAACATTTTGTCCATGAGTCCTTTTTTCTTTCATTAAAAGTATGAAATGGGTAAATTTGAACTGAACACCACTTAGATGTTAAGAAGCACATGACATGTACAGTTATACAATGAATATAGAGAATGTTCTTCGATGACAGGCTGCTAACTTCCATGTACAGTGTGATCTTTCCACTTACTGAAGAAACCTCGTCTTCCTCGTGAAGAAAGATGATATTATATTAGATTGATCAGCTGGCTTTTTTTCTGATGAGGTGGATGAGGTGGCAGTCACTCAGAGTTGACTTTTGATTGATTTGATTTTGTAGGTCTGTAACTATAATTTACATTTTTGACTAATTTAAGTGATTAGTTGTTTGATCCATACAATGTCAAAAAAGGTAAAAACTGTTTCCTGAAAGCCCAAGAGAACATCCTCAAATGAATGATTTCCTCGTGAATAAGAGATCTCAACCCAAGACATTGAGTTTACTGTCATACAAAACTAAATACATCAGAAAAGATTCACATTTGAGAAGCTGGAATCCAATAATTTGGACTTTGAATTTCCTCTGAAAAACTATTCATTGATTATCATAATAGTTTGCAATTCATTCAATAGTTGGCAAATAATTGCTCATCATTGTAGTTCCATGTTTCTTTTTGTATAGCATGTTTCATTTGCCTTTAAAACAAATGTTTGGACACAAATTGAAGTTTGGCTGCTGAGTGTGTTCAACACGTTACTAATATCAGTGTGAGTGAATGAACTCAAACACTGTATTCAACTTGTACCTAATATGCATAACAAACATCCCCCAGCCAATTAGAAAGTAGTTTTTTCCACATGAATGTTTTGAATCATATGAGGTGTCTTCATCCTTATCAAGAGATATAATACTCCAGAGAAGCAATGTGTAATACATACAAGACAGCTTCCACTAATGAGTGGTTTGGGTACCTGGTCAGGATGCATCCCTCTGGAAGTGTTCCAGAAATGTCCAACTGGTAGGAGACCCTGGGGCAGACCCAGAACAGGATGGAGGGAGTACATATCTCTTCTGGCCTTGGGATCCCCAGGAGCAGCTGGATGGTGTTGCCAGCAGAATGATGTCTCTGCTTCTTTACTCACTCACTCTGATGCCACTGTGACCTGGTCCTAGATAAACAGCAGACAACGGATGGATGGATGGATGGATGGATGATGGATAGATGGATGAATAGATGAATGGATGAATGGATGAATAGATGGATGGATGGGTGGGTGTATGGATGGATGGATGGATGGATGGCAGTGATTTGCAGACTCATGTTCAGCACCAGCGTTCCATAGTATTCTTCTTATCTTGCAATTTCTCATCTCAAGGCCTGATTATATTAAAGACATATTACATACGTTTAAATCACGTTTCCATCTGTCATGTTAACGTTCATCTTTATCATGTGTTAAATTCTCTGCTGGTACGTCATGCTCGCCAATCTCATGACATGCACATCACGTTCTATGCTATTTAATGCTTTGCATTATGCATACGCTGTTGTTTTGTAATGTGGCAGTTTTCATTCCAACAGGTTGTGGTTTAATTTTTATAGAGAGCCATGAAGGCAGCAGAAGGAGGAGAGAAAAGGAAAATCCTAATGCAAATCCTGTCTGAAAAGAAAGCAATGAGAAGAAAAAAAATCTGCAGTGTTTGCACATGACAACAAGAGAAAGAGGGAGGAGACACTAGAAGACATCTTCTCTGACAGTGATGAGGGTGGAGGAGTTGTTCCTCAAAACATTCACAATGAACTTAGACTGAAGCAGCAGTGAATGCAAAGACATCAGCAGGATCTAAAACAAGAGCTGAACCATTCCAAACAGACATGATGGAAGAAAACTATAGGAGGACAACATGAATGTATTTATTTTAACAGTCTAATCAATGGTTTTACAGTATCTTGCATGTTAGATATTAATGGTGGCATATTTTGTTTAATGATATAAAAGCATGTTTTAATATTGGTCCATAAAAGTGGTGATTTTTAAACACATACATTTTTGTATCTATGTGTTTTAGGACAACACCACATTTCATATAGAAGTGGTGAGATAATAAAAGGTCATTGATGCTGCTAATTTAAATGTTTTCTTCCTTTTATAATACAGATTTGCTGAATTGAGGCTGTAAATGTGAACTGGAACAGGAAGTGACCACTTACAGATACGCAAACTGCTGAATCAGGTCTTTTCTCAAAATGACTACATTTGCTTTTAATTGCAAATAAATTGCTTTAATTATAATGGTAATTTTTAGGTAATTTAGCTTATCGAACCATCTTTATTACAATCCTTATCAGTTAGAACGACAAGATTGTACTGAAATGTGTATCTGTACAAAAGCAGCTCTTGAGGATGGGCCCACATATGACCCATTAAAGAGCAGTCACGTTTCATTTCAGTGAGGAAGAGGAGCAACACTCACTTGTGGACCGTCTCTTCAGCTATTTCTTATTTATCATGGAGGGTAATGAGTGTTAGCGTCTCACAGGGCCGCTATCATCGCTAGAGACTTTTTAGTCTTGTTAATGATAGATATCCTATGTTATATTAATGAATACCATTGTTGAACTTTTGCTGTTACCCCGTCTTTGTGTTGCATAATCACATTCTGTGGAGAAAGAAGCAGCAAGCTCTCGACAACAGCAGCAATCAACAACCCTACATCAGAAAGGGAGCCACTTCAGCCCATGCATTGCCCTAGACCTTTGGAAAAAAAGGATGGAAGGCAGGGTATATATATATTCTCTATAGGTTCAAGATCCATTTGATTTTGACTGTTTGCTCCCAAATTCGCCTCCAAATCTTAAATGAGCACACAAGCACTGCTGTTTGTGCTTGGGCATAAAAACTCCAGTCACACAGACAGAGAGAATAACATCAGTTTACAGTATATATGTAAATATGCTGTTTGTGTTAGGAAATTCAACCATAATTGGACCGATTCCATTCCAATATAAAAAGATTATTTTTACAGAATCTTGGCTTAATGCTTATGCTTAATATTTCTGTAGTCAGTTACCTGTTACTTTTATGTTTATTGTGTTTTTGATCTGTGTTTCTCTTTGGATTAACTTTATTGATCTTATGTCTATTTATTTATTTATTTTTTCACTGTCCACTTTGCAAAATTGTAAATTCCCCCACTGTGAGACTAATAAGTCTGCCAAGTAGTTGCATATAGAGGCTAAAAGGAACTGGACCTCAAGTAGAATTTTGCAGGATCCCACAGGTTCAATCTGTTTTTTTCTGTGTAGTAGTCATCCATGCAAACAAAAAAAACTCCCAGCCAGTCAAATACAATCCAAACAAATGTAGAAGTCTTCTTGTTTTGATGAAGAATGAGATGAGCCAGTCATAGAGGGATTTATTCGGTGTAAAACTCAATGCTATCATTACACATTCTACATTCAATCATCCATTAAACCAGTAGAACAAAATAAACCTCATTCTGATTGTATGTTCACAACTACAATATGCTTTTAAGAGCTATTTCCCCCAATCATCAGTGGCAATTTCTATGTTTTATCAATAAACCCCAAATTTATAATACTTACACAAACAGTAGAAACAACCATTATATGTATAAAATCGTCCATCGTCAATCGTGCCAAACCAATTTACATTACAATGCAGTAAAAAATAGTAATATGTGTGCCTCTGTTAATCATGTCTACCATGTTTTAGCATGCTATTTACAGGTAAAAAAAGGAAACTGGATTATTGGAGAAATATAAAGTTAATTAATACATGATGTCAAAGGCCACACTTAGATTAAGAAGCAGGAATGAAAGCTTATGTGAATCAGTCTTAATTGTGGCCTCTGAAACCTGAACTGAAACATCCCAAACATATTGTTTTCCTTTTAATCACCTCTGTATCTACCAACATAAAAGAGTGCAAAGTATGTTGACAGTGCTCAGTGCTTTCTAATGCATTATCCAACCTTGTTTGATGAATGTTCATTTTAATTGTAGGTATCTCTGAAGTAGGCAGAACATTTGCAGTTTACTTTCCCTCCAACTCTTGTTTCTGGACATTCTTGTTGGCTATAGGATTCATTCTCATGTCCTACTCCAGTCAATAGAGTCCAAATGAAGATTAAAAACAAGGAAAACATATCTACTGTCTTGGCTTTTGAGACTCCTGCGACAGTGCAAATTATTTCCTTGCCAACTTTCCAATTTTAAAATGGTTAAGTGTGTCATTTCTGATATATTGGATTTAAAAAACCAGCAAAACGCTGTTCTAGTCGTTTAAGCCGGATCTATTTTCCCGGTGAATGAGCGTGCTTGGGAGCTCAGGTGTCCTCTCTGGCTCTCCCTGTTAGCTCCTGCCTCCCTCCTGGCCATCCTATTCTCAGTCCCATGATTTGATTCTCCTTCTCTTCCGCCTAGCATCAAATTGCATTACTACTGGCCCAGCATGCACTGCAGCACCAGGATATCAATACTGATTGCCGGCCGTAATTACAATGTAATGTTTGAAAGAAACAGCCTCTGAATGAGACATTATCAATATTTATGCCACTGCTGATTTCATAAGCTCCTTATTTTAAGGTCACAGGAACACATTATGCTGAGTTATGGACTATGATAAAACAATAAGTGAAGCACAAAGTGCTGACCTTACAGTTGTCCTTCCTTTTGCATTAACAGTGCTGATAACATGATAAAACATATGACTTGAACAGATATGACTATCTGCTATTTAGAATGCATGGAGAGATAGCAAGGTCCTGAACATTTGGTTCAGTTTTATTGGTGATGGTGATCGTTAAAATACATGAGCAACTCATTCATATGTTACAGTGTATAACGTGGTGTCTGCATGGCCCTAAAGCCTGACAGTACCAAAATAATACACAGTGTTTTCAGGTTTGATGCCAGTCTGATACCTGTGTCACCTGTTCTCATCCCTTATTCCCAGACAGCATTCTGTCCATTAGGACATTTATTAATATTCTTTCAAATTAATTTCAATTCTGGCAAGGGACCTTCGCTGCACATCAGTCTCTCTCTCTCTCTCTCTCTCTCTCTCTCTCTCTCTCTCTCTCTCTCTCTCTCTCTCTCTCTCTCTCCCTCTCTCTCTCTCTCTCTCTCTCTCTCTCACACACACTCTCTTTCTCTCCCTATACTCATGAATAAAGGCCAAAAAACCCCAAAAAATAAATCTTTAAAAAAAGATGAATTTCTCATGTTTTTCTCTTTGAACAGGGCTGCTTTTATTTAGAGTAACCATATTTATATTTAAACAACAAACATGTCCTAATACCAACTTTAAATTTTTATGTTTGAGAAATAAGTCAATAGCAATTAGACTGGAAACAGGTGAGGGGTAAAAGTAACTAGACAGTTTAGACAAATCCACCACACAACGAGTAAGTGCTTAATATTTCTGGCATGTAATGCTCAATAATGCTTCAGTAAATGACCATGTTACTCTCAAAGCAATTTATCATGTTAAATGTCGCAATTATGTGAAATTAGTGCAGTGCGTCAAAGTCACCCTGATGCATAATCTCCATTTTTTCTCAGGCATGTGAGTTCCTCTCAGTTTCATTAACAGAAAACTGACTAATAACTTCACTCCGTGCTGCTTGAGTCAATGTTTTTTCTCATTATTGTTTTAGCACAAGGCATTTTGACTTGTCATAGAGAGGCAAACAGGTGAATTCAAGGCCTGACAGAACAGGCTGAACTAAAAACTGGACCTAAATACAAAGTGAGCTTATCAAATGGGGAACAGGTGGCAGAGCACAAGGCCAGGCTGAGAGCTGATAGGCTAGGGAAGATACTGGGAGCACTAAGATGCAGGGCAGGTGTGAGGAGGAGTGCATGACAACAGGAGTGAAGGGACACAGAGGAGAAAAAAAAACACACACAACAGCCTAGCATGAACCAAACTGTCCCAGAATACACAACTCATAAACACAACACACACACACACAAGAACAAAACACACAGTCCCAAAACCAGGAGGACAAAAGTAGCCTTGAACAATGGATGTATTTATTGGTGGGTGTATGTGTGTGTTTTTCTTGTTCGTTTTGTGTAAAAGAAAAGACCAGGTACAGCTTCAGTGAAAATTAGCCTGTTTTTTTTGTAGTAGCAGTAGTAGTAGTAACAGTAGCAGTAGTAGCAGTAGTAGTAGTAGTAGTAGTAGCAGTAGTAATAGTAGTTGTAGTAGTAGTTGTAGTAGTAGTTGTAGTAGTAGAAGTTGTAGTAGTAATTGTAGTAGCAGTAATAGCAGTAGTAGTAGTTGTAGTTGTAGTAGCAGTAGTAGTAGTAGTTGTAGTAGTAGTTGTAGTAGCAGTAGTAGTATTAATAGTAGCTAATGAAATACTTTATTGTTTTCACCTTAATTATCTTTCAACTCAACATTTATACATTTTCCAACATTAACCCATGAACTGTATTATCTATGTACTGATTAACCTTATTATCTTAACAACATGTTTTAACCTATGAACCAAATATCTATTCATTATTTTTAACCTAATTAACTTGTAACTTTGTTAATGAACTTGCATGAACTTGAGCTAATTGAAATTCTGAATTCTCAACTCTGATGACATGAAATTGATTTCTTATTTAGTTGGTTTTAATTGTTAGTTAGCTCTGTAATCTGGTGCACGAGCAATGCTGGAGCTTTTTTTCCCCTTACCAATAAAGTCTGACACACACTAACATGAACTGTCACAATTATCTAAGCCTGAGCAGATCACCTCTGAGTCTACCTTCTAGCTCCTCAGAGAACACTGTAGTAGTGGTATGTGCAGCACTGTCCTCATTTTTTCCTATTTACATATCTGTATAATATGGAATTCTCTTATGAGCCTTAGCAGCATCTCTAATGAACTCTCCCTCAGATAAGACAGCCTGATGTGCTCCAGTATACACATCTGGAGTGGTGAGACATCTGTTGGGCTTCCTGCAAACATACAGATGGACAGGATTGCTTTCAATTTTGTTGTACATGTACAATGACAATAAAGACTATTCTATTCTATTCTATAAAGAAATACATCTTTGATAACAGCTGGACAAATGTACTTTAGTTAATACTTACTTGCGTTCCTCCACTATGCCTTTACTGATACTTAGCCTACATACGTGATATCCATTTACAATCTAACAAATTAACATTACCTTAAAAAAAGAAAACACTTCCATTTTTTTGTTTTTTTACCTACCAAGTGAAAAATCCATTTTTCGACTGTAACTCTGGCTAAACTCAATGGATTAGGCTAATCATGTTTAGACTCAGTGTCTGGGTGTGATATCCCTGACCTCCATGTTATTCCTGACCTCCATGTTACTAGAACAAAGTTATGTGTTGCAACCATCTCCATGATACTTTCATACTGGTCCTCCTGCTTGTGTTCAGGCTCGGCCTCTTCATTCTAACGAAGGGAAATACTACAGCACATAATGACATCTTATACAGTGTGTCTTCAACTCTGTTCGTGTGTAAAACTGTGTAAAAAGGTTGTTCCTCTCTCTTTTCACGAGGCTCTGTTTCCCAACATTACCATTGTGTGTGTGTGTGTGTGTGTGTGTGTGTGTGTGTGTGTGTGTGTGTGTGTGTGTGCGTGCGTGTGTGTGTGTGTGTGTGTGTGTGTGTGTGTGCGTGTGTGTGTGTGTGTGTGCCCAGTGTTTCTGTTAATCTGTTTATTCATCAGTTATGTTTCAGTTGAATGGTTTGTCTCTCACAAGGTAATGTTTTATTGAAGGTCTGTTTTGTAATAGTGGGGCAGATCATCTTCATCAGTGATAGTGAAACAGCTGTTAACAGTAGGTCACATGACTGTCATGTACAGTAAAGAAGTACATGTCTGGATATACTGTAATTGTCAGCAGTAACAGAGACATTTTTGATAGCTTTGCATCAGTGTAGCTCAGTGTTTCTCAAACGTTTTCATGGACCCCTAAATGGACACAAATTACACCCTGGACCCCTACATGATAAGATTTGAGGGACCCCACTTTGAGAACCATTGGTGTAGCTCAGCCTATGATAACCTGATGGTAGGTTTGTAATGAAAAAATAATGATATGAATATTATTCAATTATGAATCTAAGAAAGCTTAACATTCATATGTGAAAATATTTGGGGTTAACTCTAAAATGATTCACTTTAGTAATTGACTGTCAGTTAACCTGCACTTTAGCATGTTTGGACTTAAGGACGTGTTACCCTGACAACAGTGAACCTGCTGCTGCCAGTTGTTTTGTAATGATATGTTCATTTGTCAAGTGCCTGAAAAAGTATATGTATATAGCCCATCTTTTTTGTCAATCTTTCTTTTTCCCTTTCTTTTTTTTGGCCTATAGGCGCTCTGTAAGAGCCTGTGCATCAGTGAAATTAAGAAGACAACCTTTTAATGGCCTCAAACCTTGTCTGAGGTGTTGTTCAGGTTTCAATCTGGACAGAAGTTTATACTAAAAACATCTGAAAGCTGTATTGTGGACACAAATAGATTTAAAAGTACACAGTTGAATGTGGTTGAAATGCATTCTGACTGCAGAGCACTCAGCCTGCATTTACACCTGCATCAACATCTTTTTTTTCCCACAGGTAAGCTATTCATTGCATGTTAATACCAGATGAAAATGGGATCAAAGTGTTAAAATATAAATATCTGACATCTGCAAATATAGTGTAAAAAAAACAACAACATAAAACTCAGCAATAAACATTCCATCCCTTCCACTCACCTCTGCTTTATTCACACACACGCTGCGCATCACACTCATCATGTCATTTTTTACGGCCCTGTATTTTTTTTTTCCTATTGTAATCCGAGAGCGGCTTCACACTAATGGAAGTTCACTCACATCACAGCCAGATGCAGTGACAGATAGAAACAAGCTAATGACCAAGACAATTAATAGCACGGATGAGAGCTTCCTCCCTCCTCCTCCGCCTCCTGCTACATTCCTTAAATATGAGTGTTTAATTAAGCAGCAATATTAATTAGGACTTAATGATATTAAGATGTGTGGGTGAGGTTGGGAGGTGGTGGTGAGGGTGGGGGGGGACAGTTCTGAGACTGGTAAATGAGTTTAAGACTAATGACAATGCGAGAAGACGTGCAGCGTGCTCTGGCACCACCTAGACCCATGACGTGATGGAGGTGGTGAATGATGATGATGATGAGGAAGGAGGAAGAGGATGAGGAGGAGGAGGAGGGTGCATGTTCCACTGAGGTAATACAGTGTTAATGACTATGGAGTGAGAGCATTAGCAGGTAGCAGAAGGTGAAGGGGATGCGAGGAGGTTTAACATGTGTGCTCCACATAACAAATCACTCAATTGACATTTCGCTGTGTAAACCAGCTGAAATGGGTTTGTTTTGGGGGGAGAAGCAAGAGTTTGAGAAAGGCTGCTGTGAGCTGCCCCCCCCACCCCACCCCACACCTCTCTCAGATTTACCCAGCTCCACTTTGTCAATATTTCCCTGTGTGTTAAACACTGAGAGATGCTGAGAGCCTGGGTCAAATCGTGTTTAATAAATGAAACAAGCGCACCAAATGCTTTTTAAAGACAGAGTACTGTTTAATTTGCAGCTGAAAGGCTTTTCATTATTAAATTAAATGCTTCTTGCATAAATATTCCAGCACATTGAGTGATAAATGAGGTGTGCTGTGAGTTGCATAATAGAGTTCCCTATCTCACCACTGCACATAATGATCCACCTAGCTCAGTATGGAAAAAGACTGAATAGACCCCATACACAATCAAATAGACACATTTCTTTATTTTGATTTCCTTTGCATTCAAACAGTTAAGCAGATTTAATCAGATGTCGGAATGTCTTGTGTGAAATGTAACTTTATTTTCCGTGCAGTCTAACCACAGCAGCAGTTGATTCATACTTCTTGTATGATCCGAGGAATGTCTCCACTCGCTGGTTTACTAAACAAAATCATGCAGGAAACGGAGGATTAGAGGAAGATATTTTGGAAGTGAGTACTGGAACCAGGTTGTATGTTTGGTTAGAAAGTCGGTTCAGAGGGCTGAACTCCAGCTGAGGGGTGTTTGAAGTTAGATCTGACAGGCAACAACATGTGAGCCATATAACTCTTGTGTAACTGGATTGTCAGAAGCACACGCTCAGTGGGTGTTGGATCATACTGCGGTTGTTCCTTCTCACAAATTCTGTTGGTGAATCTCAAGGTGTAGCTGAGGAGTGGAGAGCTATCTAGTATTCCATCTAGGCTTTTTACTAATGATGTAGTTCAGCAGGCTTCATGCACTTCACCGCCAACAGGCATCTGGGGCCCTCGAGCAGAACGGGGCCCTCAATGATGAGAGCAAAATTTTTGTTGAGCCCCACAGGAATACAACTCAAGGTTGAACCCGTTCTCTTGATGTTGATAATTATGAGCACTGTCAGAAACCTATTAGGCCTATGTACAAAACAAAATATGGAGTTACAAGGTTTCCACCCTACAGCAGTGTTATTCAATCAGAATAAAATAAAAGTTGTTTCCAGGAAAGGTAAGTCTCATACCCAGCCAGCATGTCCATGTGGGCCCCATAAGCAGCTGCACGCGTTCTGACAAAAACTAGAAAGAGAGGTCATATTACTCCTATTTTAACTTCACTGCATTGGCTTCCTGTTTAATCTAGAATAGAATTTAAAATCCTTTTCCTCACCTTCAAAGCTGTTAATGGTCAGGCTCCATCATATCTTAAAGAGCTTATAGAACCTTATGCACCTACTACAACACTGCACTCCCAGCATGCAGGTCTACTTGTGGTTCCTAGTATCTCTAAAAGTAGAACAGGAGGCAGAGCCTTCAGTTATCAGGTTCCTCTCCTGTGGAACCATCTTTCTGATTTGGTCCGGGGGGCAGACACCCTCCCTTCATTTAAGAGTAGGCTTAAAACTTTCCTTTTTGATAAAGCTTATAATTAGGACCAGCCAGGCTTGTCCTGGACCAGCTCCTAGTTTATGCTGCTATAGGCTTAGACTGCCGGGGGACTCCCATGATGCACTGAGCTCCTTTCTCTTTTCTCCTCCTCCCTCTCTCTCTCTATCCATCCATTGATTAACATTCATGTACTATTAATACATTCACTAACCTAAACTTCTTCCCCGGAGTTGTCTGTGCTTTCTTGTCTCACAGGTAATCTGGGCCTGTAGACGTCCGGATGACAGATTCCAGTCCCGGACCTTCAATGTGCTTCTCTCTCCTCTCCTTCCTCTCTCTCCTCTCAACCCCAACCGGTCGAGGCAGATGTTCTCCCACTCTGAGTCTGGTTCTGAGGTTTCTTCCTGTTAAAAGGGAGTTTTTTCTTGCCACTGTCGCCAAATGCTTGCTCATGTGTGAAAGTTGGGTCTCTTTAAATTAAAGGTTGTTAAAGGTCAGGGTTGTTTATGCCCATGCCCCCTTGGCCCCCTTGCACCCCTGGGATTCACATATGGAGCCCACATTACTGAAACCATGTGGGTTTCATCTGCAAAATTTGCCTAGGTCAAGCCCATGCCCACTGAGTACCCACGTAGCCCACATTTAACCCATGTGAGGCCCACATGGACATGCTGGCTGGGTTGATTGACTGTTTTATTTTTTAATTTGCAAGTGATGATTAGTTAGCAGGCCACAATGCACTGTGGGTAAGCTGTCTAGCAGAAAATGGACAATGCTAGTGGTACCCAAAAGCCCAGCAAAAAATGTCCTGCAAATAAGGAGCCTTTTCGGAAAGGCTAAAAATGAAGAAGAGGTTGGAACATAAATAAAATGGCAGGAGATGTGTATGAGCTTCAGTGCCCAGGGGCCCCTAGAGAGTACTAAGTGCTTTTTTAAGCCTAGTTTAATGAGGGATAAGAGTCAGAAGCTTCAAGTCTAAGGCCATCAGACTTGCCCTCTAAACAGTGGATCCCACCTTTAAGTTGGAAACAAGTTGATGCCCAAAGTGAAGCAGTTCAATTATATCTGGCCCATGACCAGCAGGCTTTGTACAGGCCTTTAGAAGAGGGAGCTGATTCACTGCATGTTCATGATGGAATTAGTGAAAGAATGAGTTTGTGGATACAAGCAACCAAAATGTCTTTCTTGGCAGGATGGCCAGACTCTGGACCTCTCGAGACAGGAAAAGGAGTTCACACATCTGGAAGAAGCTCAAAGTATAACTGCTTGAAACATTTTCAACCCACACTGACTGTTCGTTGCGTGAATTCATGCCGCTACGAGCTAGTTTGGATAAATGTGTCTTTCAGTTGACTGTTTACTGTATGCAGTTGCTCCACCTCTAATTTGTCCTACCATCAATGCAGCAACACACAGCTATGAAGGATGAATTAAAACAAATTATGACATTATAACATTACTTATATCATATCAAAAATCCTGTATTCATCGTTTAAGTTTCCAAACAGAAATCCATTGTAATTAAATTCCTTATCACAGGAGATAAACCACAGAAACACTTAACAGAAACTGTGGGACAAACATTTTTTAAAAAAGCTTACAAGTGCTTTTATTATGGTTTATGTTCATATCACCTAATTTTAATTAAGGGTCTCTTAAAGTGCTGATGTGTTAATTCTTTAGCTTTACCTTACTTTGTCAGCTTAAACAATGGCCCTGTTAAATTTCACTTCACCCGGGGTTAAACCACTTTATCTGTAATGTGAGAGCGTTCTGAGTGTAAGCAACATTTTAGTTTGCTTTGTTCAGGATCAAATTGAAGAGTTCGACCCCTTTAAGTGACATTTTCTCTCATGGTAACATAAACACTTGAATGGTTAGTCTGTTTGGTAAGTGGTGAATTAAAAAGCACATCAAACATGAGGCGTTCCATAAAGACTGACCTAACAGCCACGAAAAGGCCTAGAACTCAAAACTGTATTTTTGTGACCACAGTTCATTTATCTCTCCCATGTTACAGATGGAGATCGTAAAGTTTTATATGAAGGACACTTGAATATCTTCTGTTCAAATCCCAACATCATAAATCATCACAGTAAAGTCACACACAAGGCACAAGAACTCAAAATCAAACCGTGCTGATGACTCACATTTCTGTTCTCTTTCATTAGAATGCAGATCTGAATGAGTTACAAGAGGAATTTCCACATTAAATAACTAACTAAATGACTTCAGATGCACGAGATGACAAAGATGTCGAGCTTATTATTTACAATTCATAACTAGCAGGCACTTAGAAGTGTGTGTGTGCATCATGTTCTCTCATAAATCTGGAAGTAAATGTGAATGATGAGGTTTGTTGTGTCAAGGTTGATACACACACTGCAGGAACACTGATGTTTGCAATGATCGCAAAAGTACAGAGGAATAACAGTAAAGTGTGGGTATAAATGGCTAATGTGTTTATAATGGGAGTGATAAGGTGATTGTGTGTGTGTGTGTGTGTGTGTGTGTGTGTGTGTGTCAGGTATTCCTCATGTTGTGAGGACGCAAGTCTGTGTACACAGTCACTTATGGGGACGTGCCTCCCTTTGGGGACACAAAGCAAGTCCCCATAATGTAAATCATTACATTTTAGGATAGGACTTGTTTTTAGTCCTCTGAAGTGATGGAAAAAATAACTGTGTGTCTGTGTGTGTGTGTGTGTGTGTGTGTGTGTGTGTGTGCGTGTGTGCGTGTGTGCGTGTGTGCGTGTGTGCGTGTGTGTGTGTGTGTGTGTGTGTGCATGTGTGTGTGTACTTGAATGGCTATCATTGTGAGAACCAATTTGACTTTTATACCTGAGAAGTGAGGACATTTCAAGAAAGTGTGTAAGACTTCGAAGGACTGTGTGAGGCTTCAGACTTCATACAGTATTTTGGTGGAGGTTAGAATTGGGTTTAGGTTCAGTTTTAGGCATTTAGTTGTGGTGGATAAGGATAGGTTAGGGGCTAGGAAATGCTTCATCTCAATGACTGTCCTCACTAAGATAGCTATACAAACGTGTGTGTAACACTAAGAAAGAAAGAAAGAAAGAAAGAGATAGCTAAATAAAATAAATGTCTAAATCACTGTATACTTGTTATATTTGGTCCCTATATTACATGTATAGTATGTAGACATATTTTTAAATTATTCTATATCAATTCATTTGCTGTTTTTTTCACTTCCTGCAGAGATCTTTCACAATAACAGCTTTCCAGCAGCTCAAAGCGCATGGTGTCTGTATTTACTAGGACCTTTTTAACCTGAAATATATTTGCAGGAAGTGTTGAGTGAAACGCTTCTAGTAGCGTAACCATGAGTAAAATGTATTATTGATCTTATTGTAGACTCTGACCTCATTGGGTAGGTATGAACATTTGTTTATAACTCCACCTGTAAATCATCCATACCAGTTCATCAGTGTTTCATTATACAATCTATTTTATTATTTTTGCTCTGTCCTCACTAAGTGTTGTCCCCATGAATGTATACTCAGCTATACAGACAGCTAAACACTCTCCTAACCAAACTCCAAGGAACAGGCCGATGTGTTGGTTTTGGTAGTTTAATCAGGATAAAGAGTGAAACTCTAGACAAAACAGATACACACAAATGAAAATGTTGCATCAATATACAATATAACATAGGCAAGCCAAATATTCACTAAAACATCAACATAATATATCTGTAGTCAATGATTCTGCAAATAAATGTCTGATGAAAAACGCACTGATTGAGATACATAGAGAAATGAAGCAGGAGTGTGTTCTCAGAACCAAACATATCATAAAAAATATGTGGGTAATAAATAAAGTCTGCCTTTGTTAACCTAGATTAAACATTTTCAAACTAGATTTCAAACAATGCAATATGTCACTTTTTCAAACTAATAATGATGCACACATGTTGCTTTTTATGAATAAACAATGTAACATACAGATGATGCCATGTATAAACTGTGATGGCAACAGATAGGGAGAGCTCCAAAGGGAGTGACTTAAGAGGAAGTGACTCAACTTTCTGTTTCTGGGGCTAACACAATAAAACCACTAGGGCGTGATAACTGTGATACAGAGAAGATCTGGTTCCATCACAATTATATTTATTTATCTTTTTTTAATTTCCTACTAGAGGGATCAATAAGGTGTACCTTACCTTATCTTCCCTTATGTTATTTGTTAATGGCGTGACAATGGTGTGAAAGCTATTAAAAAGAGAGAGAGGAGAGGAAGTGAATGTGGATGTTTGATTGGTTGACTGAGAGTGTTAGATGAACTAAGTGGAGGAGAGGTGAAGTGTGTGGGCGGGTGTTTGACAGAGTGGACATGTGCGTGTTTGTCGGCCAGCTGAGAGCTATCAGGTTGTACTTGTCCTACTTGGAGAGTGTGTGTGTGTGTGTGTGTGTGTGTGTGTGTGTGTGTGTGTGTGTGTGTGTGTGGTGCTGGTGGTGGTGATGACGAGGTGTCTGGAGGTCAAATGGAAACAGTAAAAACAAGTATTGGATCAGACAGATGTTTCCACCTATTGTGAAAAAAACCTGAACAGCATATTTGGCTAAATGAACTGCAGGTTGACTTTTATGCAAACAAATTGAATGAGAGCAATGTGGAGAAACTGAACGTGTTAGGATGAACACATTACATCAAGTATTTAATAAATGAACATATGGACCTCAAGTGAGAGTGGGTGGCCCAATCAGGACTCATCACAGAGCAGCTGAGAACAATCTGGAAGTGGAAGTGCAGTTCTACACACTTAAATCCTTGATCTGTATCCTATTATGACTGCAGCCATTGTGCCAAAGTACTACACTTTACAGCAGCACATAACTATTGTAATTACTTAAAATATGCCTTACTTTTATGTGTTCATGATGAGGAAAAATCTTGTTTTAAAAGAAGATATATCATCCCAGTCAGCATGTCCATGTGGGCCCTATAATGGTTCAAATTTGGGCTGCAAATATGGGTCTCAAGTGGGTTTGTCTGCAGTTTCCATGGTGACCCCACCTGTGTTTGCCCATATGGGCTTCAAGTGGGTTCAGACTGGGTTTCAGGTGGGGCCCACGTGGGTGAGACCAATGTAGGCCCCATATGTTTGCCCAAATGCGGTCTAAGTGGGATCAGAATGGACTTTAATGGGGCCCATTTACTGAAACCATGTAGGACCCACAAAATTTGCCCAGTTCAAGCCCATGCCCACTCAGTACCCATGTAGCCCATATATAAATCCATGTGGGGCCCACATGCTGGCTGAGATACTGCTCTCTGTGCAACAAGTTTAATAAAGGAACGGATAATTCACACAGAAAATATGTACAGCTCTGTATGTGTTTAAGGTCTGGACCTGATCTGATCCCTCTGAACCAGCCTGGTACTGCTGAATTTCAGTCCTGGACCTGTCCAGACCTGAACCTCTACTTCTTCAAAGACAGACATGTATGGTTGCTTTGGAAAGGCTTTCTCACACTTCAAAATATTACTGACATCATCAGTTGACCGGCACTTTGCAACTCAACGTCCAGCACGTCCAGTCTCATTTTTGGAAAATGTCCAATGAAAATCCATTCCAAAAAAGCCATCCTGAAACATCTGCTCCTCTGTTTTTGGTTTGACAAGGCCATCAATGAGTGAGATGAGGGAAGGAGATTTTTTTGTAGAAACAGGGTGGAGGTTTCTGGCTCAACTTCACCTATTTCCAAGGTGCATGGAGAAGGGTAAAAAGTGAGAAGAAAATCAAAGGTCCAGCAACACTTGTAGTATTGGAGAACTTTAATAATAGACATTTGGCTCACAGCCTTCATCAGGGTCATCATAAAACACATTACAAGCAGTATTTAAATAGGGTAGTTAAACAATAGAAAAAAACCCCATACAAAAATATCATGTGACTAGTAGACAGAGTTTAGATTTTAGGCTGTATTTTTCTGGTTTGTGGACCAAATATGTCTAATTTTCAAAGACTGGAAACCTCATATAGACTATGCAATTACACAAAAATTATGCTTTATGTTAACATTGCACTGATTATTTCAGTATATAGCCAACCACATAGATTGAATTCTTCTTCTTTTGTAAAAAATGGAGCTTGTGGGATGTAGTGTGGTTGTGGGAGAAGATCTACAGAAAGATGAACTCTATGTTTGTCTCATAAGACCTCAACAGTTATGTGAGATAGTTTGGAACCAGACCAAATATTGATTCAATGTGTACATTTCAATTTAAACATAGCGTTCATGCTGTATGACATTAATGTTGTGCAGTTTGGATTCAATTTCTATTTTGTGGCTGTATTTCCAGCAATTTGCTCAAATAAAGGGTGACCAGTCGCAAACTCATCCAATCATCAAACCACAGGAAATACTAAACTTTACACTATTTGTATTGACCACCCTTCCCTTGCACTGATCCCACCCCTGCACCCCAGCAGGAGAGGGAGGGCGGGGGGGGGGGGCAGATCTGTCAGCATGCCCTTTCAAACAGTGAATGAGATTAAACAATATTTACGAGGCTCTTCTCGATAACCCAACACTGCGGAGAAGATGTGCTGAGAAGACTTAAATCAGCATCATAAGATTCCAAATGAGCTCGTCTCAGCTGAGAGAAGACAGAGTTAGAGGGTCACTTTGTGCTGTAATGTCCCCTGAAGGCTTTTACTGGTCATCGAATCCCCATAAAGTAGTCGGCAGATGTAAATTGACTAGAGCTTAAATGAGGATTGCATTCAGTTTTATGACAACTCGGCATCCGACTTCTATTGTTTTAAGGTGAAATGAATACCAAGGAGAGCACGGCTTTCAAAGGATTTGATTTCGTCTGAGGGCTCTCCAGTGGTACAGGCCTGTAAATAACATGTTTATTAGGGAATGGGTAGGTGGGTGGTGGTGGTGATGGGGAGGGTCGGCATTGCATCAGCCACTTTGGGAGAGCAAAAGGCCCTGAAGTGGGAGGACAAAAAGGTGGGAGTTAGTGAAGAAAGAATGAGGATTGCAGCAAAAAAAAAAAAGGAGCACTTGGTGGACTTTGGAGAGTCCTTGACCTCGCCTCAAGGGGTCAAGTTTCCTGCATTAGCTCCGGTCAGAATGTGGTAATGAGCAGTGGCGTGTAGTATAAGGGTTGTTGAGAAAAGTAGGCCACATGAGGCGGAGAGAGAGGGGGAGGAGGGGAGGAGGAGAGGAGGGGAAGGCTTACACCCAACCAAGCAACCAACCAAGCCCAGGAAAGAGAATCAATGGAGGCGGGCGGAGGTTGACAGGCTGTCCTCCCCTGTCTCTGTCTCTGGGCCAAGGTGAGTCACACCGGTGAGAAATAAAAAAAACCTCCGACTTTTTTTTTACTTCTTGGAAAATATTAGAAGCAAAAAAAAAAGCAGGACAATCAAAAGAATCAGACAGCAAGAAGCCGTGCATGTTCTCCTCTCTGTGTCTCTTTTCTCTTTGTGCAAACAACAGCCACTTTGTTGTATAAAATATGAGATGGGTGTTTGGATTGGAATGGCAGACTTTTATTTATTTATTTATTTATTTTATTTATTTTTATTCCTTCTCGAAAGCTGTCATGCCACAGATTTGGAATGCATGACATGGAGACGTATAATGGGCTGCAGGGGACATGCAAAGTGAAAGAGAGCAAAAAAATAAAATAAATAAATAAATAAAAAAAGAGACAGACAGGAAAAAAAGTCAACTCATTTGCAAGGGGGACTACACTTGTAATTAAATTTCATGCTAAAAGCCCCGTTCATCATGCACTCTCATTTGCAGCCCTCTTAAATATGCATGAATTTATTTTGCATGAGCAGGCACAGTGTCTACACATGAGACGTCACACACCATTTGCGGGGACAAAAGGAGGGAAAAAAAATAAAAGGCAATATTGAACAGTTTTGATCTGATCTGAGCTATCAGAAAACCTTTTTTTTTCCTAGTCATAGATTTTCTACCTAGGATTGTAATTTCAAAATCAGCACACAGCTCATTTCTTCAAGGCTACATGTATTCTTCATGTGCTCTTCATGTATTGTTTAGAATCACATTGGGGTGGGGGTGGGGGGGCATGTGGCTGTTATCCTGAGAGATCACAGCATGCTCAAACAATACGAACATCAAACCATGCTTTGCTATAGATCAAATTGATCTATCTTGCAATATATATTTATGTGTTGCCATGGTGCGCTCTCTCTCTCTCTCTCTCTCTCTCTCTCTACTTCACCACTTTGTAATTTCTAGCTCTATCTAATTTCTCACTTGATCTTAAATGCCTTTACAAGAATCTGATGCGCTCCAATTGATTTCTTTAGTAGAAGGTAACTAAAAAAAAAGATAAGAAACCATATTGCAATTTTCACTATCTGCAGAGTTGAGGAGTTTGTGTGGCCCACAGAGCTCAGCACCACGGCAACAGAGGCAAATCAACCAAAACTCACACAAACGATGAAAGGACCCTCACCACCAACCAGAGACCACTCCCATCAAGCTCAGTCTGATAATAGTCAGGGTCAGATTTTCTTTTATGTGCTGCTTTCCTCAGGTGCAGATGTGACAGATGTGCTGCATTTATTTATTCTAACAGGCAGTGTGTGTGTGTGTGTGTGTGTGTGTGTGTGTGTGTGTGTGTGTGTGTGTGTGTGTGTGTGTGTGTGTAGGTGTAGGTGTAGGTGTGTGTGCATAGAGGAGGATAACACAAATAATAGGAGACATTTTATCGGAGGTTGATTATCATTATTTAATCCCTGCACTTGTCACTTTCATATATTTCATCAAACTGGACGTATACTGTATAATGCGTCCAACCTCCTCTGTTACTAACTGAATTATTTATGCATGTGTCACATTTCATTTTTGCTCTTGTCACCTTCATATATTTCATCCTCTTCATTTCTTTGTCCATAGCACTTTCCATGTTTACTCTGTACAGTCAATATATCAGCTTTTATATCCCATTTCAAAATTATTACTATTCAATTGTATAAATTGGCATTTCAAATTTAAATGTAATATCATTGAGCTTATTTTATTATATATTCTTGTTGTGTTTGTCAGAGTTATATACTTGGTTAACTAAACAGATTGTGATTCTGATTCTATATTCTGATTAATTTACTAAAGTCACACAATTTGTATTAAATATAGACTTAACATATATATAAAGCATGTATATTATGAATGAATTTAGATTTTGTTATCAGTTTACACATACACACGTTATACCAATTCTATACATAAGCAACATCAGATGTGATGGAGAAGTGCAAAATACCCTCAGAGGAGCTTATTCTAGTTACTCTCACCAGTATAAGGTTTACATTAATCAAAGAAAAAAGAGGATACTTAGATTATTAAAGTTTATTAGTGATAACAGTTTTAAAGAATTGAAAAATGAATCCAAAATGTAAATTAAGATTGTATCTAAAGATGGACATTTAAAGTGTGTGTTTGACTATCTGCATTGTGAGAAGCTCTCTCTCTCTTCTTCATTCCCACTAACATGTCCATTGTCTCCTTATGTATTAATAATACTACTAGATATTTACTGTAATATTTTTTACAAGAAATAGAAGCTTTTTACAAGTACCATTTTAACACTACAGTTGTCCTGTTGTGTGGAGTGTGGAAGTCACTGCTGGGTTCAGAGCAGCTGACTGTGTGTGTAACAAGCTGCCGTCACATTGTGGCTGCAAACTAAATGAAAAGTGAAGCAAACATTTGTGAACCATTTTCATAAAAAAATCAGGCTCAGAATTCCTGACAGACACATTTAAGTAACCATATAAAATATAGATTATAACATCAGGAAATCAAAGCAGAGAGGTTTCTCCTGTTCCAAACCTTGCTTGTTTTTCTTTCATGGATAAAAGTATAAATAGTTCAGTAGTCCATCAAGCCTGACATGACTTATAATAAGTTGAGCTTGTAATGAACAGAATGTGTCATTTTTCTGTGTGTGTTATTACAGGTATGTGTCATGTGATCTTCTGCAAGGATTCCTAACACAGCTGAGCACATGTTGATTAAGACTGGCTTCACATCTTCATCTACTTAAAAGTGAAATTAAAATAACACACACACTGTCAGTTGTTTTTAATCAGGACTTTAACACTCACAGAACAATGGCTGTTTATGTGACACACGCAATTCACTTACCAGTAACTTCACAGCTGTTTAACATGTGTACCAATTACTGCCATGTTCTTTAGATGTCATTGTAATAATGTTTGAGTTTTTTCTTTTGTGTTTTATTTATGCAGCTTGTCAAATGAGTGAATGTGTATTTTGTTTTTTCTTATTTGTGTGTTTTCAGTGTTTTCTTCATTCTTCTACATTTGCTGGATAATATACAGTATATGTTATTCAACAAATCACATGATTGATTGAAACCAACAATGTGTTCATCCATCTCAACACTTCTCTGTCTGTGACTCAACTCCAAGCCGTCTGCTTCTGAAGATGTAAAACTTGACAAACAGCTGATGGATATTTTAAAAAAAGAAGAAAAAAAGCTGGTCACTCTACTTTTTAACAAATGTTACTTAAACAATAGTTTATTAGGGACTATTTTCAGTGGCGGATGAATCCACATTTGATGTTCTAGTGAGTATTTCTGACACCAGGATGGTGTGTGTGGGATTGAGTCAAAATAAACTATAGTGTGTGTGTGTGTGTTCATGGTGATGAAGGAACATATCACACTCATCCAACAATATTTTGTGGACAACAGTGGAGATCTACAGCTCAGAGGAATACGATATCAGGCTTAATACACAAACAATATTTGTTTGTAGATGAATTCATTGTTGCCTCCAGGCTGCACATGGGATCAGATGACATTAAGAACAATATAGAATATCGTAGCCCTTTTTGAGCTATCTGGGCCACCATAGAAAACTCTGACAAAAAGCCAAAGGTGAAGTCTCATGGGCGGCGAGACACTGAATGAACAGCATCCCACTGTGAAGCTTCTATGTTTTAATAAATCACCAAAGCAAATGCTTTGTGTTCACTAAATGCTCCGCTCTCTTTCTATTAGCATCACATTTAGGCTGTGTGCACTTTGAGGACGAGAGCATTCGACACGACAGCATCCCACTGCATATTTAACAGTGTGGGACCAACGGAGGGAGGATCACACTCTGTAAATAAGTAAAAAACAAAGAGAATGCGAGTGTGTGTGTGTGTGGGGGGGGGGGGGCTGGGAGTCAGAGAGATTTTCCATGGCTAAAAGTGTAACAATGCTTCTCTGTTCCAAGTTGCATAATTCAAAAGCCCATCCACATCCTGTTGTGTTGTTTTCTGCTTCGCTTCAGGCCGGGTCCTGAGACACTTTGCTGAGTTCTCCTCGATTGAGACATCATTGTACAGAGAGAGAAAGAGAGAGAGAGAGAGAGAGAGAGAGAGATAGAGAGAGAGAGAGGAAGCGTCTGGCTCCGTTTTGCTTGGCCTTCGTCGGAGCAAATCACAGTTCCATGTTTACAGCGCAGCAACCTTCTCTCTCTCTCTCTCTCTCTCTCTCTCTCTCTCTCTCTCTCTCTCTCTCTCTCTCTCTCTCTCTCTCTCTCCCTCTCTTTCCCAGAACACACTTTGCATTTTAATGAAGGCCTGGCCTGCATACTAAGTGCACATTAAGCCGGCTCTGTGGGGGTGAGCGCGGCGATACATCACGGTCAAAATGAAGCAGCGCTCTTCAAATTTTAAAGTGAACAAAAGCTGAAGTTTTTCAGTCGGCTGGTGCAGGGAGGAGGAAGAGGAGGAGGAGGAGGAGGAGGAAGAGGAGGAGGGACATGAGAGAGGAGAGGTGGCTCTAAGTAGATGTTGTGATGATTTTAAAGAGGTTATTTGGTTGCAGCGGAGAGTTTGGGGGGCAGGCAGGATGCTGGCGGAGAGGGAGAGTGAGCTTTAAAGGGATAACAGCGGGGGGGGGGGGGGGGGGGTTAGATTTCAGTGCTTCCTGAATAGTTTATTGTGAGTGTGATTACAGCTGAAATGTTTGGCAGATAGAGTTGGTGATGAGAAGGATGAGAGGAAGAGCGAGGCACACACACACGCACACTCACACACACACACACACACACACACACACACACAGCTAAGTGTATAATATAAGTTGTGTCTTGATTCCGTACTAATTCTGTACAGTTTATAATCTATACTAAATGTTGCAGTATACTGAATTGTAGTTATTTTATAAAGCAATGTACATTTAGTTCTAACAGGAAATCACACACTACATATACCAACAGACTTGAATCAAACTTTGAAATGTCATTGCTAATTAGACTTCATACAGAGAAAACTAAATAATTGGCTGTTTCTGATTTATTTTCTGTTATTGAAAGTGAGAAAAGCAATGTTCAACAATGTAGATCATGATACTGTTCAAAAATCAAATATATACATACATATACTCCCCCCTCCCCCCCACCAGTATGTTATGCATTATGATTTTTATTGCTTAGAATTGGCATGTAATAATAAAATTCACATTCTGGTTTCTGGTTGGTTTCATTTTATATCTCACTTTTTAAAAAATGTGACCAAAGTACAAGCAAACAAATGAAATGATAAAAAAAACAAAAAAAGGCTACTATCACATGTGGTAGCTCAGCTGATTGACTCACAAGGATGAATAGACCAAAGAAACAGTATTGATCCAAGACAGAGGAAATTAAGGGTGACAGCAAAAGGTTATGGAGGAGCGTGAATGAAGTCATGAGTAAAGATAAAGTAAATAAAACTACTTCATTTATTGAATCTGAGGATGGATTTATTAGCAAACTTCAAGATAGAACTGATTCTTTTGAAGTTATTTCCTAGGTAAATATAGAGCTTTTCTAGTCTTTTAGCCACTCAAAGCACTAATCTTATTGATTACTACCCAGAAAAATCTGGTGTAATGTTTCAAAACAAGAGCTTAACCCTCACATATTGTTGATATTAGTCTCTACATCAGTCATTATTTAATCATTCTATTAATATTAATAGTGATCTATTTATTTATCAGTATTTTAAAAGGACAAGGAGATTCATTTTTATAGATTATGAAGAATTCAACATGTTTGAATGCTGATTTTTGACTTGGATTTGGACATTTGCATGTAAAATAAAAAAATACATTTTAAAATAATGATGCATTTTATTTCAATTGTTGTATGTTCAGGGTCACACTAGGAGACACGTGTGTAGAAGTTAAGATATTCCTTTATTAGTCCCACAGTGGGACTAATAAACACATTATAGTAGCAGCAAGTGGATCGCAAAAAAATAAGAAAATAAGAGCATCAATAGAAAGAATAAAGAACAATAAATAATAAGCAAGTACACAAGCAATAAAAAAACAATAGAAGTAAATATATATTAAAACAAAGTTTTGCCTGCTTTGCTCCTCACTGCTCATTCCAGTGTGTGTGCATTAAGAAAACCCACATACTGTTAGGACACCAGACATGCTTATTCATATTTACTTATACAATACTTACATTTCCTACTTAACTAACTCTATTGTTTGCAGACATATATTTCCTCTTATTTCTTTTAATTAGTTGTGTTTAGTTAATATTATGGTTTGTCTGTAATGTGATGTTTGAAAGTCTTTTCTTGTGTTGTGTGTGGACCACAGGAAGAATGGTGAATAAATACATGAAGTCATTCAATACATTCAAACCAGAGAGAAGGCAGGAAATGGCATATTCTCTCTTAGTATAAAGATGGTTAATTAAAAATGTCTTTGATAAAGACAGTTAATGCATATTTATTTTCAATTCATTGGATTTTTCTCAAAACCATTCGTTAAAATGAGAGGGAAAAAAGAAGAAAAAACACATGAGATGACCCAATTCTTACAGTAAGATTTCTCTCTTCCTCTCTCCTCGTGTGTCTTCATCTTTCCTCACTGCTCGTGTGACTTCCTGGTTCAGTTCTTGGTTGGCGTGGCGACAGGGTTGGCACACGCCAGGTCTGCTCAGACTCAAGCCAAATCCTCTGCTGAGCACCGGGAATCAAACCGACACCAATTTGTCCTGTCGCCTAGTGGGAGTCAAACCATGGCTGACAATATCAACTGTTTCCCGGGGCTGTGACAGTTGTCAGTGGCCCAGCAGAGGAACACATTAAAGCCCAGTACAGGCCAGTTCAGCTTTCTGCTCAACACTGAAGCCTTTTTCTGATTTATTATGTATCAGAGTGGTTTGGGGCTTTCAGGAAATGCAGCTTTGTGTTATTGTTGTGTCCATTTGTCATATAAAAACACACACATTAGCCGGTTTTAAAGATTCAATAGCCTGTCACATGTTGGTGAAAAGTCTTTCTCAAAACCTTCTTCAGGAGTTATTTTATTATATTTCTATCTATTTATGTATTTTTTTGTAACATGATTAGCCTGCCAAAATAAACCAACCGTATCACTTGATTCAGGAGATATTTGTGATTTCTGTTGCATGTTGACAATTGTGCTTGACATCATTCCTTCTGCATATACTGAGAACAAGTGTGCCAAGCTTCTCCCCTACTGTATGATTTATACAGTATGATTTAACCTTCAACAGAAAATGTCCTAAATGACTGTTCACACTGATGGATCGTCATTATCAAAATGTACCTCTGCTGTCTGTCAACATTACAAACCTCCCACATATTCTGACATGATCATATTTATTGATATAAACAGTGAATGTAATGTGACTCACACATATCTTTCACTAAGGACAATATGGGTTTACTGGCAACTTTACCATTAAATGAAAAATTTGAGATTAACAGTGTTTTTCCTGGAAAGTGGATGGGATCACACACACACACATTTCACATAGAAATTGATCGGATAGCAGGCAGACCGCTACCTGTCAGTCAGCCGTATCATACCAAACATAGACTCATTCTAATGAATGAGTATGTGGGAGAGGTAACGTAAGGCATCTTAATTGATCCTCCTAGAGATGAATTCAGAATTGACAAAACAGTAGCATTAGTTATGGTGAAAATGATCAAAACAAATAAGATAGTAAGTAAAGATAAAATAAAATAATATATACATTAAACAATCTTTGTGTAAAATAATCTGCAATTATATCAATCTATAATATACATATGTGTATTTACTTTAAATTAATGTATAGAGTAGCTGAGTATATGCAGGTAAAAGCATATGTGAATTTATATATTTTAATTTTTTTTTTTTTTTGTAATGTGCAAATAAAGTAAAACATAATCAATACTCAAAATGCAAGAGGACAGGAGCAGAAACATATCATTTTCTGTCAAATATTCAGTGAGAGCAGAATCTTCATGTCTTGTTATCAAAGGTTTATTGTTATTTCAGTTTATAGTACTAACAGGAATTAATAAATGACACTTATCTGTAATATTTGATTACTGAATATTTTCTTTCTCTTTGGCTGATAAACGTTATTATTACAGTGCAGGATGAAACTCATAAAATCAGAATCTTTCCTACCAAAAAAAAAAAAAGAAAAGAAGAAATTGTATAAAATGTCATGTTGTTGATCAAACACCTGAGCCAATCAGCTCTTTGACGTCTCCCATCGTGTGATAGTGACCCCTCCACCACAGATCAGCTGAATGAATTCTACAAACGCTTTGAAGCTTCATACAGCACACATGACCTGAAAGCCCCTCCACAGCCCAGCGAGCAGACTCTGTGTCTCACCTCAGCCAGCGTGAACAGAACCCTGTCCAAGATCAACCCCCACCAGGCAACATACATGGACATCTTCAACACCTCTCTGTGGCCAGGCTTTTGTTCTCAAGTCTGTCACCATCATTCTCATGCCAAATAAGTCCTCTGTATGGTTGCTGAAATGACTGCTGCCCCATTGTGCTGACACCGATAGTAATGACGTGCTTTGAAAGGTTGGTCATGCAGTACACCAGATCTGTCCTCACCCCAACCATAGACCCTCAGCAACTAGTCCACTGATGATTCAGTGTCCCCTCTCCTGCATCTGGCTAATCACCGCGGCGGTGATTAGCATAAACCCGCCCCTGCTGCTGTAGAGTTATAAATACATTCAGCGCACACTACTACTACTACAGTCTACAGTTAGCCAGTTAGCTGAATTAGCTGCCGAGCTAACCGCAGAGTTAGTCGCCGAGCTAGCAGCCGAGTTAGCCGCCAAGCTAGCAGCTGAGTTAGCAGCAGAAAGCTCTCAGATGTAGCGTCCATGTTTCGGGTAGAGGTGGTGACTTTGATTGACAGGTGACACTTACTAGGGGGCGTGGTTTCAGCGGTTTGGGAGCAGAGAAAGAGGCTGATTTTTACACAACTTTGAAGCCTAATTTCATATATTTGGCGATTTTTTTAATCATTCAAATCATTCAGAACACATATTTATTCTTACTTTACACAGACTTTAAAAACAAGCTCATATGTACTGTATATGTTTTGCCTACACAGAATTGTATAATAGGTTAAAAAAATACAGTAATAGTTATGTCAGTTAGGTAGTCAGACTGTAGTAGATTGAAATGAAATTAATAAAACAAGCAACGATGACTAAAAGAGGAGAGCGAGGCATCACTAAACGTGCCATCAATTGCCAATTTTTTTGTTAGATAAAAATCAAAATGAAGCAATTGTGGTTAATATTAATTGTAGAGGGAAAATATTCAGCAAGATGACATACAAGCTAGTTCGGAGGCTACTGTTATCTCACGTAGCTTCAAGACAGCAGCACCTCAGTTCATTGTCACTGATGGACATCGAACCTGAGCTCGACAGGCACTTGGACTGATGACGTTGCGACTAAGTTTGTTAATGTTAAGTTTTTCTAAGGTGTGTGCGCATGTCAAGAGTGTCCATTGGATGATCCAGCCCAGTCCATGTGGGTTTGGATCAGAGTAGATCAGAGGATACTATTACCTGGAGGTAACCAGCTATACAAACCTGCATAATCTGGATTCATCCTCACTCTTTTCAACAATAGGCGCTGCTGCACAACATTGTTTTAGGGAAAGTCAAAGACTGGGGGATATTGATATTCTATTAAAGCATAGTAACGTACACTGAAAAAACGTTCTAGTGTTAAGGAAAGATAAAAAGCCTGCGCACCAAACCAAGTTGGCAGAGTGTTCATCAAACAGTTGTGCCTGAGGGTCTGTAGATTCATGAATTATCAGGCCTGCACCTGGAAAACAAGGAAACTCATATTGGAATGCTATTCATAGATTTTAGCTCATCTTTCAGCACCATTAGACCCACAACAGCTGCTACAATGGTCTTCAACACAACTGGATACTGGACTTCATGACCAGAAGTCTGCAGTGGGTCAGGATAGGAAACAAAACCTGGAGCAGCACCACACTAAGCAGGGATGTGTTCTCAGTCCACTCCTGTTCACCCTGCTGACTCCTGACTGTACTGCTGGATCCAGCTCCAACCACGTCATAAAGTTTGCTGAAGGCACAACAGCACTAGGTATAATCATCAACAATGATGAAAGGCGCTATATAGGAGGTGGAGCAACTGGCTGTGTGGTACAGTAACAACCTCTCTTTAAAGTGTAAAGTAAGAATAAATATGTGTTCTGAGTTTGACATACCACAGAAAAGTGTGTTGTTAACCACCCTGCCAAATTTGAATGATTCAAAAAATCGCCAAATATATATAAGTTGTGTAAAAATCAGCCTTTTTCTCTGCTCCCAAACGCTGTGGGAGTGCCGCAGTTCACTGAAACCCCACCCCCTACCAAGTGTCACCTGTCAATCAAACAGAAACATGGACGCTACGTCTGAGAGCTTTCTGCTGCTAACTCAGCTGCTAGCTCAGAAGCTAACTCGGCGGCTAGCTCGGTGGCTAACTCAGCTAACTGGCTAACTGTAGACTGTAGTAGTAGTAGTGTGCGCTGAATGTATTTATACCTCTACAGCATTAGGGGCGGGTTTATGCTAACGCGGCAGTGATTTTCAGACCCGCCCACTAAATCCTGAACACAGAAATCTTGAAACACAGTGTGTGAAGCCTAGCTCCACAATTCTCTTAATTCACTTTACACGG
Source organism: Scomber japonicus (assembly GCF_027409825.1). NCBI lineage: Eukaryota > Metazoa > Chordata > Actinopteri > Scombriformes > Scombridae > Scomber > Scomber japonicus. The sequence goes on from NC_070585.1 coordinate 3,743,146, forward strand.
TCTTTAAATGTGTGGAAGACAAAGACGGGGTTAGGGACTTCATCCCACCACATCCCCCTATGACCATCAATGGCACTGCCATCAAGAGAATAAGTGCACATTGTAGATAACCTGACCTGGTCAATCAACACCCAAGGTCTCCCCAAGAAGGTCCAGCAACACCTCCACTTCCTGCAGAGACCAAGGTAGATGAACACCCTCCCAACCATCCTAACAACCTGTACAATGAAAACTGCAAAAGGATCATAGCTGACATCTACAAAGCCCTGAACATCTCAAAGGCCTCCAAAATAGTAGCTGACCTCACACCATCGCTTTGCACTACTGATATCTGGAAAGAAGGTTCTAGATCAACTATGCCAGGTCTGCCAGACTATGTAACAGCTTCTTTATTCAAGCCAGGACTCTGAATACATGATCCTGCCCCCCCACCACAACCACTACCACAAAGCTCAACACACACATACATATGTTGTACTGCAATAGCCACATTTTTTTCTTTTCTTTTTGGACTGTATTTTGTATTCATCCAGTATATTTCCTTCATGATTATAATTTATTACATTTATTACCACCCCCATATGGCACACAGTCAATTCCATATTGTAAGTAGACCTTGTTTATTAGAAACACCATGAAAATGTAGACCCAAACATATCCAGCAGCACCTACACAAGACATGACTATGGCTGACCAGTGTATGTCTGTTTAGGGGTCAGTAATGTTACTCAGTTTCAATTGGTGTAACCTGTATATTTCATAAAAATCTGATTATATACAGGAAAATCAATTAATCAATCAATCAATCCTTATTTATACAGCGCCAAATCACAACTAAAGTCATCTCAAGGCACTTTACATATAGAGCAGGTCTAGACTGTACTCTTTAATTTAAAGAGACCCAACATTCACACATGAGCAGCACCTGGTGACATCTGCAAGGAAAAACTCCCTTTTAACAGGAAGAACATGGACTCCAAGTGGGCGACCATCTACCTCGACCGGTTGGGGTTGAGAGGTTAAAAATGAACTAAAATGGGGAATAAATATAATCCACTTTTTCAATGCAACACTACAGTATGTTTTTTTTAACAGATTTTACAGCAGTCACACATTGATGAAAATGGTTGTTTTTAGGATATGTCCTGCTCAATATTGACAAAATGCTTTAAAATCTAAAGGTAGAAATATCCTTTTTATTTTTTTTGTCTTTTTATTTGATGTTTTAAATGAAGTCATTATTATTATAAATACACTGTGGGTGGATAAAATATTGATTTGATTTATCATTCTTTTGTGGTTAGACCATTTGACATTTTCAGGAGCATTCAGTCTTTTGATAAAAATGGTGCAAATGACATTTCAAATTACATAAAACCAACAATTTAAAAAAAACTAATTCTGCTTTTAAAACTTTTTTTTTTTAACCTATTTTTGAAATGCTCATCTCACTGACCCTTATTTGTCAATGACCAATTCAGTGATTGTATATCTGTTTTTGTGTTTTTAACGGTTTTCAGTGACATATACCTGTAGTGGTGTCTCACCTCTTGGACTTAATGGCCTGATCCTTGCAGTCAGTGAAGAGCAGCTCATGAAGTTATCATTGCCCACATGTGAATGACTTCAGAGCAAGTCGGTATTGAGTCGGACACAAATCTAACCTCCATGTGTTATGCAGTGATCGCTGGTGGTCGGTTTGGCATAGACCTGGCTGATCTCAAACACGCTTATTTACTTAGAGGTGATTGAACATTGTATGAAAACAAAAAAGTCAGTGGTGTGTGAGTGATGCTGCTGTAGGTAAAAAAAGCCAGTGAGGGGGAAGAAACCTGCACTTCTTCTTTGCCCCCATGTGTTTTACCAGGAGGCATATCTCAGATGATTTAACCCCTGAACTGCCTGGAGGAAAGTCCGGGCTGCAGGCGTGGTGCATAGAGGATGGGTGGGTGGGTTGGGTGGGGGGGTACTTCTTTGTATTCATGCGTGTGTGTGCATATATGTGTGTAGGTGTTTCACAGAGAGGTTATGTCGGCCCTACTTGCTGCATACTTCGCTGTAATCCTTCATGACAGGCTGTGTGTAAATACCACTGACGTTTGGAGCCGTTGGAGACGAGTGTGAGTTGAAAGGGGAAAGTTGAATACTGAGCAGGAAGGTGATGTGTACACTGTTACTAAAACATTCCAAGTCTGTGTATTTACAGAGCCTGATAGGGAATGACAGAGGCCAAAATGGCAAAGAGTAAAAGTTGGCTAAAAAAAAAAAAAAAAACTCATTCTATTGCTTTTCTCATGCATGTGCAAATTTAATATCCATGCAATTTACAGAACATGTGTCCAATTTATTGAAGTGTTAGCAGCGCAATGCCGAGAGCTTCTCCAACAAAAAGCAGTGTTTCCACAGCAGTAGTGTGAAGACTTTCTTTAGGTTTTGGACTGTGATTTCAAAATACACACTGTCACAAATTAATGTTCATTTTCTAAGCTGGGAGAGTAAAATTTCATTTCATAAGCAAAGCAAACAGCTGTTGCAGGGTAAACTTAAGGGTCAAACCATGGAAACAGTTGTATATGAATATAATGAGTATTATTTATTTTGCACCTTTCAAATCAAGGTTACAAAGAGCTTTAAAGCATTAGAACAGTCTCATTAACTAGTTGACCGGCTCACACTAAGAAAATTAACTTCAAAATCAGGATTTTTAAAGTTTTAATGGAAGAAAGTGTTCTACTTCTTACAGGAAGGTTATTACATAGTCTGGGTTTAACTATTCAACATTATTACCAGACACAGGACCCACTGAAGCCTTAAAAATGATCATACAATTTTAAAAGCAATACTCTAAGCAAGCATAAGCCATTGTAGGGCTTATGCTTGGGGCACGGATTGATGAAATGTTGTATGTTTCTTAGCTTGTACATGAGACATAAAGCCTTTGATACACACAAAGTTAAGATAATGAAATAGGATGTTTTGGTCCACAGTGACAATACTGAATTATACCCATCAGTATAATGTCTTCTGTGGATCTGCAGAGAGCTTTTCAACATCTGAAAAATGAACCCTGATGATGTCATCAGCATGTGTGTGAAATATGACGGTCAGTAAGGATCTAATGATCCTAATGCTAATGCCTCTAATGCTGATAATGTGATATAATAACTGTAGAATCCTGTGTTTGAATGTGTTTTCAATTTTGACTTTGTTTTTTAAAGGTTAGCTGATGATGTAAAAATGGGGAATTAGTCCATTGATGCAGTTCTACATACTTGCAGAACATGCATTGGGCAATTTACTAAACTGTAATTAAAGTAACTGACTCCTCACCTTGACTTCATTCCATCAATGAAGGGAAACCTTTTCAATGTTCAACCAGTATTATATCATTACAATATGGGGAGTTTATGCAAATGAACACTATTTAACTTCCCTCCATGTTGCCTGCACCCAGAGGTTCTTACTCATTTGTGGACTATGGAGATCTGCTTTAGATTACAAGCTATATACAGATTATATGCATATGTTTTGGAACTGCTCCTCTTTAAAAAATATTCTGGATTGAAATGTTTAACATACTATCTACACAGAGAAGAACATTGCTCCTAGTTCTGTCACTGCTTTATTTGGTGTGCTGCCTCCCCACTGAATCTATCATGTGCTTAAAAGGACATAATTACATTTGATGATTGATACTGTTAAGATGGAAATCCACTGCTCTGCCTATCTCTGCAAACTGGATTAAGGACATTTAGTATTTTTTTAAATCATAAATAATTAGACTGACTCTCTGGTGCTGGTAATATATTTGAAAAGACCTGGAACCTGTTTTTGTTATATGTGAATAGTACTGCCTGTAGCAATGTGCTGGATTGAACTGTTTTCTCAACTGTAGAATAGAATAGAATTTATTGTCATTGTACATATACAACAAAATTGAAAACTGAAATCTAGCTACAAGCTATATGTTGCAACCTGTTGATATGTCTGTCCTAAAGGATGGTTAAATGTGGGTCAACCAAAATACTCCTGTCCCATGCTGTGTTAGTGATGAGGTAAAGCAGATCCAAATATCATACCAACAAATGCTTAAACATATCAGTGTATTTGGAAAAAAAACTAGTTTCATGGTACGAATATCACCTAACAGAGTTTGGAATAGGAAGCAACTGCTGGACCGGAGCATTTCTGACACTTACACAAACAAACAACTACCTTCACAATATAATGTCGGAGCAGAGATGCTGTGATACTTTTACAACTTATGAGGCTAAATATGATGCTGTGGAATGAGAAACAAGGCGCTGCAGCCCGAGTGTCTGATGATGATTGTCTGGGACTAAAAACTCTTTAGGAAACATTCAAAAAAATGGATCATTACCAGAGAACACATATTTATTTGAGGTGAATTTTCTTTTAGTTTCAGTGAGAAGGAACATAAATTGAACAAGAAGAAAAAAAGCAGAGTTTAGTGAGAGTTCATCATAGAACTATCATGTGGTTTGTCAGACAGGAAGTACAGTGTGAGTTTTCATCAAGAAGAGTCCAAGAGCTGAATTTGGGATTTTAATGTTTAACCTAATCTGACAGTTGTATTAATAGTAAGTGAAGGTGGTCCATGTGTTGTTTTCTCCATTTTTGTCCCTCCATCTCTCTCTCCATGACTCAGTGAAATTACTATAATCAAATCAATCCATATTAGAGGCAAATGGCAGCATCTGCTACACATCTGTCCACTGATCACCATCCAAATTGTATACAATGTACAGCTGAAACAGATGATGAAAATAATCATTTCAGAAACAATTTAATGGCTTTCTGTGAAGTTTTCGGAACATGAAAGAAACAATACAAAAAGATTAATGGAAGGATAGCTGTGAGAATAAAGACAGAAAATGAAACAACCTTATTTCCATTCATCCCACCTCTTCACCAGTGCAAAGGTTACTGTATGTGTTTAAAGTTAGAGGTAGAGAGACACAGGGATAGAGAGAGGGAGAGAGGGAGACAGAGAGAGTAAAACACTGCCAGGCTTTCCTCTATTTAGGATCAGCAGGCCAGGAAACGCCTGAAGAGAACAGCTACATTATCTCCCACCACCTACGCCCCTCAATCCACCACAGCCCTAAAACATACTGCAAATGGGCCCTGGAGACCCACCCAGCACCCACCATGGCCCCCAAACCAGGAGCCTCCTGATGGGGAAGGGTGGAGGAGGTCAGAGTGTAGAGTGCAGAGAGAGAGTTGCAAGGATATAAAAAAAAATACATCTCTGGCATTCTTGAATTTATTTTTAGACTTTGATGAATGCTGGAGACATTCCACAGTGATTGAGGCAAAAGGTCAAAGTTTCTAACAAAGCAACACATAAAGTAATAAAAAATAAATAAATATATATATATTAATGCTGGCAAACATTGGTTCTTCACACTGTGTCTACTTTTTGCTTAACATAAAAACAAATCAAATGTTGAAATGTGTCTCATATTTGAAAGCTGAGCAGCTGTCAGTATTACATTATACTCTGAATTGTGGAAAGTAAAGTGTGGAAAAAGTTGAAAATAATAACCGCACTTTGAGAGAATAGGAAAGAAATAGAGTGAGCTGCAATATAATCAATCAATCAATCAATCAATCAATCAATCAATCAATCAATCCATTTATCAAACTTTATTTATATAGCAGCTTCCATACAGACTGTGTAGTTCAAAGTGTTTTACAGTGAGTTGATTGACAAGCTGATAATAAGACAGAACAAGTGACAACATAAAGAAAATGAATAAAGAACAAATTACAGGACAACAACGTAAACCAATGCACACAAGAGAACATTTAAAAATAAGAAATAATTAAAAGATAAACATGTTAGACATCAAAACAAATACAATTTTAAAAAAAGAACAAAAAAACTATAAAACAATTCAGTTTTTGATCTAAAGGATGAAAGTGTGACATTAATTATAGAAATCACATTAATATCTGTGATAAACTAGCAGAAGAAGAAAGCTGTTGACTGCAGGGTGTTATGATTAATCTCAGTGATTTAAATCATGAGTGGAGGATTCCAGTTAAAGTATGACACTTTGTTTTTCTTGCTGTCATTATATGCAGATCAACAAAGCATAACAGCATGACAGGCTACACAGTTTTACAGAGCTAATCTTGTCTCAGATACAGAATGCAAAGCCAGCTGTAATGGAAGAGTGTGAGCGAGGCAGCGACCTGCATCTTCACCTTGTTTCTGGACAATGATACTCTGCTCCAGTGCTGAGTCAGACCAGACTAGAAAGCACTAAAACATGAGTCTCACAGGGTTTTTTTGTCCATTGCTGACACACAGTTTCATGTAAGCCCAATTTTCAAAATGCATTCCTCTTGTTTCTTATCTCCAGACCAGCGTCTGCACAATGCTGAACACATTTCATCCATTTCACTTTCACTGTGAACACCAAAGCACTGACTGTCAACATCTAAACGCAGTGCATCACTTCTCTGAGTGCAGTTATCATTAGTTTACCACTACAACCTTAAGTCAGTTATTATTGATTAGTTGTCTACTATTACATTTTGTGATTCCAGCTTCTTAATGTGAATATGTTCTGCTTTCTTTGGTCCTCTATGACAGTGAACTGAAAGAAATCATGTTGAGCTTCAGGAAATAGTGACCAACATTTCTCACAATTTAGACCAGACCAACCAATAGAAGCTGTTAGTGTAGCAACCCAGCCAGCATGTCCATGTGGGCTATAAGGGTTCAATTTGGGCTGCAATACATGTCCCACATGGGTTTGTCCGCAGTTTCCATGGTGACCCCACCTGTGTTTGCCCAGATGGGCTTTAATTGTGTTCTGACTGGGTTTCAGGTGGGGCCCAATTGGGTGAGTTAGACATGTAGGCCCCATATGTTTGCCCACATGGGGTCTAAGTGGGATGATAATGGAGCTTAAATTGGGCCCATTTAGCTAGACCATGTTTCTGAAACAATATGGGGCCCATACAATTTGCTGTGTTTATGCCCATGCCCACTTAGCCCACTTACATCTCTTCTGGAGCTCAAACAGTCAGCCCACATGGGCTTCACATGTGGAGCCCATCTTACTGAAACCATGTGGGACCCGCATAAATTTGCCCAATTCAAGCCCATGCCCACTCAGTACCCACGTAGCCCACATTTAACCCATGTGGGGCCCACATGGACATGCTAGCTGGGAACAGGAGCATAATCCCTCACCAGCTTCCCACCAGCAAACACTACAGACTGTGTTTAATGAGATTTTTTCTAAAGCACCTCCCACTCTGATATTTTAACTGCGCCAGAATGATTATTTTGTTTAGTGCTGAAACAATTCAATTAGACAGTTCATTCAGTCAGTCAGCTAAAAATTAATTAACAATCATTGAGATAATCAGTTATTTAATAAGCAAAAAAATCCAAACATTCTCTGATTCCAGCTTCTCCAATGTGATCATTTACTGCTTCACTGTTTTATATCATTATAAACTGAACATCTTTAGTTTTGGACTGTTGGCTTTAGACTCTGGGAGATTAGGACTTTTTTCTTTTCTTTCTGATATTCTATTGACTAGAAATGTATTAGTCTGAATAATCTGTTAGAATATGAACTGAAAAATATTCCGTCTCATCTGTTTACTAAGGCAAATGAAAGAAACCACATGGGCTAACATACAGAGTGGATCTGGGGCTGCTAGATGTTCTTGTGGTGTTCTTGGTGAATATTACTGCATATTGTGGGAATGTAACCGCTGAAAAACAGCACAGAATGATGATGTGAGACTTTTCCCTGCTAGTTCTCTCCCCCACAAACTAACCACATTACAACATCTCGTGTGTGTGTAATGTGTGTGTGGTGCGATTCTTTACTCCTCCTCAGAGACATCTTTCCCTACAACAATACCACATTCTGTAACACTTATTCAGTACTATCTAAGTGAATTTACTACTGTGTGTGTGTGTGTGTGTGTGTGTGTGTGTGTGTGTGTGTCCACCAAGTTAATTCCCTTGTAACTACTTTGCCCCAGTCACTCTAACTGTTCCAGGCAGCGGTGTCAGCTGGCCTGCTCTCCCAAACCAAACTATTACCTGAGAGTTTATCACCATCCATTTCTTTCAGAAACCCTGTAATCCTCCAGCTCTCTCTGTTCCTCAGTGGCCCCTCTGGTATGCTAAAAAACAATGGCTGTGCGTGTGTGTGTGTGTGTGTTTGTGTGTGTGTGTGTGTGTGTGTGTGTGTGTGTTCCACTCAATGCTTCTCCCTCTCGCACTTGTTGATGAATAAGGAATGAAGTGCTGAGCCCATCACTGCAGGGGAGAGATTCCCCTAGCAGCAACCCCCCGCCCCCTCCCCTCCCCGCCACACACACACACACACACACACACACACACACACACACACACACGCACATATGCATTTACATACACATACAGATGCAGGGGTGCACACACAGACAGGTCTACAGATGCTCACAAACTCAAAACTATAGTGCTCCGCTTCATCCTGCTCTCTGCTGGTAATTATACGGGTGCTGCGCTGTCTGCCTGGTGCATCATGGGGATTATTTAAATGGTTAAATGAAGTGATGTACCACGGACCAAGAAGGAGGCTCAGGGGAAGCCTTAGCCATGGACAGACTGTGATAATGTGTGTGTGCTAGTGAGTACAGCTGTACTCTGTACTCTGTACTCTGTGTGTGTGTGTGTGTGTGTGTGTGTGTGTGTGTGTGTGCTCTAAACTGCCATAATTTCTCTCAAACAAGCTGTAGAGAACATGTTTCTGTCCTGAGAGTCCCCAGAGAATCTCAGATGTGTTTTCTCTAGCAAACAATAGCCTCTGTTGGTTTGTGCTCACAGTCAAGAGCTGAAATATTACATGGAGGTAGAGATGTGCAGTGTAAAGTATATGTGTGTGTGTGTGTGTGTGTGTGTGTGTGTGTGTGCCCGCTTCACATATTGGACCTATAATGCTCGTACTGACTTTGTATTAAAATGTGCATATGATTTGTGTCATTCACATGTAATAGGCTGCATGTGATGTAGTTGAATAGATGACTGCAGTCTATTGGCGCTTTTCCACTACAAAGTTCCAGCACTACTCGGCTCGACTCGACTCGGTTCCAGGAACGACCTTTTCCATTACAATAAGGTACCTACTCAACGTGGGCGGGGGCATCATAGCACGGCTCTGCGAAACTGCTTGACTTCGTTTTATACGCGACACAAACACATAAACAATGGAGGACATGGAGGCGATGGTGTACTTGCTGCTGTATGTGGCTTTTATCACACACAAAGCTAGAATTGAGCCGTATGGCTGTAACGCTGTTGCCGGTATTTAAAAATGCAGGGTTTGATTCTTGTGTGGGACGGCTCATGACTCTTCCAGCAACAACTCTTCTGACCAATCAGTGGCCGGCAGTCTGTTGACGTCACATTTAGTATCGGCTCGGCTCGCTTGGACCCTCAGCAGAGCAGGTACTAAAAAAGTAGCAGGTACCAGGTACTATCCCTAGTGGAAACACAAAAAAAAACGAGTCGAGTCGAGTCGTGCTGGAACTGTGTAGTGGAAACGCGCCTTATGGGAACACTTCATCAATTTTGCCTCACAAATTAAACACCAGCCAGTCAAACCTGAGCGTGTATATGTGTGTGTGTGTGTGTGTGTGTGTGTGTGTGATGATGATGGAAAGACAGTTACACAAACTATGATTGCAGTGTGTGTGTTGGCTGCTTCTTGTTTCTTTTCTCTAAACGTGTTGAGAGATGAGTCCTACAGTAATACTGTCCGTCACTCTGACGGATTAAGAAATAATTACTGTCACCGCAGCATGGTTACTCACATAATCTGACTCCACAAAAAAAATTGGACAGAATCAACTTTAAATGGCACACTGCCCAGGAAGTTTTCTATTTTAAATGAGCAGGAAATTTATAAGGAAAAGAAACCTGGATTTTGAGTTCCTGCCCCCTAAAAAGTACCTGCTAAAGAGGTAGCGCCTTCTAATGATTCTATTAGGGCAACATTGCTGACTTGTAAAATAGAAAGCTATACCATCAGCCCATGACTAATGGAAAACTACCACTGGTTCCAGCATTTAGCCGCCACAAGAATCCCCTCCTACAGAAGCTATTTGCATTCTACTCAGTGTACTAACACAACATGCATTGTTAGAGGTACTTTAAAAGACTATTCCCCTAATAACCACTGAATTCCTCCTTTGTTCTCTACCGCACAGAACAGTCTGCATCCTACAAATCCAGATGTTTCCAGGCTAGAATAGCCAATCAAATCTGTGCATTCAGACCAGTTGACACAGATGCTGACAGTGAATATTCATTGAAAACCTCTGATTCAGTGTGTTTTACAGTTGTGTTTAAAGACTGTGTAAAGTGAATTCAGACATTTTCTTCTAAACACATTAAATAGGTCATAAATGTATTTCTAAAAAAGGTGTAAAAAGCATTTCAACCATTTAGATTTGAATTGTGGAGCTAGGCTTCACAAACTGTGTTTCAAGATTTCTGTGTTCAGGATTTAGTGGGCGGGTCTGAAAATCATAAACCCGCCCCTGCTGCTGTAGAGGTATAAATACATTCAGTACACACTACTACTACTACAGTCTACAGTTAGCCGAGATAGCTGCCAAGATAGCTGCCGAGCTAGCCGCCGAGCTAGCAGCCAAGTTAGCCGCCGAGCTAGCTGCCGAGCTGCAGCCGAGTTAGCTGCCAAGCTAGCAGCCTAGTTAGCAGAAGAAAGCTCTCAGACGTAGCGTCCATGTTTCTGGTAGAGGTGGTGACTTTGATTGAACAGAAAACATATTTATTCCTACTTTACACAGACTTTAAATGGCAGGTTTTATAGTGAAGGTTTAGTACAACAAACAATTAAAAGAAATGAATGAATGATTACATACAGCTAGTGCAAAACTCAAAAGCAAGAAATGACCATAAATACAGTTAACAGACTGTTATGAACACAGTTGATTATCTCTGATTTGCAAATCTAAGTGTTGCTTTAAAAGAACTACTGAGAATCTCTTATCCGTTTCATTTAATGAAACAGATTTTATTTAGAATAAATGAAAGAAAGCAAACATGAGCATGTTATGTGTGATTTAGTGAACATGCACACATAACATTTGAGTTGTCACACACTGTATTTAGTCCCACACACTTAATGAATTAAGTCCATCACTCGCCCACGGGGAGGAGGTGAGAAATGTAAACATAAATATCATTAAATGAATACTCCAAAACTTCAGAGCAACCCTTAAAAAACCTTCTAAAAATACACACACACACACACACACACACACACACACACACACACACACACACACACACACACACACACACACACACACACACACACACACATTCCTTTAAATAAGTAAATGTAAATGTGTATCTGAACTTATCTAACTAATGTTCACTTTTACTGTGTTTCTCAACTATCAGTTAGATTGATATTATGGAAATATAAACTCTACTTTAAATGTGTTAATTATAAGTCAGATATTATTGCTTTTGATTTATTTGTTGCAAGTCTATCATTTAGCTATGGTTGGACTGTTAGGATAATACTTGCTTAATAGATTTGATTATATATTAGAAAATTATGGTTTAATGTTTTTATTCTGTATTTTATGTGGTTAATCAATATTATAATGTCTATGTGTTCTCACTGTTTCATGATGTGTTGATGACACTGATGACAGAACCACATCATTTTCAAATATTTGATAGGAATACAATTATTCCCTTTTAAAGTTGGAGGCCAGTTTTCTCTCCACACAAAGGAATTAATTAATAATCAAAAGAAATGAGTTATTAGTAAGCATCATCTTTCAAACACTCTAAAACTTTTACAACTCATTTTCAGGTGCTTGTTCCTCTTCTTCTGCTGTTTGCCTTGTGACTCTTTCTACTTTTCTAAGGACTGTTTGTGTAGTTTAGAGCTCCACAGACTGCCACTGAATGCTCGTGTGTGTGGGTGTGTGTGTGTGTGTGTGTGTGTGTGTGCATGTGTGTGTGTGCTAGTCTGAGACTTGGATTCATCCTCCTGAGCAGCAGTTGAACCAAAGCTGCTTCACTGAATGCTTCTCATCCGGCTCATCAAGTCTGCTTCACCTTGCTCTGCGCCTTTCCGGGGATGCTCGTCATCATCAGTTCCCTTCATCGCCACGGAAACAGTAGGAAAACCATCTGCCATTCTTCTGTCACAGAGTTGATGCATGAACAATTCAAAAATTCTTGTCTTGTGTGTATTATGTGTTTCACCTTCCTTTTAGTTTACCACTTAATGTTTATGTATTATTTTATAGTTATATTATCTTTTATAAGCACTTTTTTTTTAACTTATGGCACCAATAAGGATTGCTTTCAATTTTGTTCTACATGTACAATAACAATAAAGATTATTGTATTGTATTGTATTGTATTGTATTGTATTCTACTCTTTTCTAAAAATTCAATTCATTATTTGGGTGTAGTCAGTCTTGGCAATAACTATAACATTCATTCATTCAATCATAACTTGTTAATGTAATGTAATCATCCATGCATTCATCTCTATCCCTTTAATAAATAATCAAGATCTTGATTTATAGCCAAGTCATTGTATTTGTCTGTTCCTTTATATCAGAGATGGAAGTAATTGGATTTAAAGTTCATGACTGATTCATTTAATTTAATCATTTTTTCCCTTCCTAATGAATTATTTCATTAATAATGAATCGATGGAGGTGGTGCCCCTATCAGTGTGAATCTCTCAGTGCACTGATCCTCCTACACCTGCCACAAACACTCATGTACTACACTTACATGCTTCAGTGAAAACGAGGGGAGATATGACTTCAATCTTTTTGTATTCTAAAAGTTTTTTTTTAATATAATACCTGATTGCTCCATTTCTCCCTCACATGCCCCCGTGCTGCCAGGAGTAAGCTGAAGGAACAGACTTAAGGAGACGGGCAGAGGAGGGAGAGGAGGAAGCACTGATGTGACTAACACTTTGAGAAATTCCAACCCTGACCTTCATAATCATAAAAAAAGAATGTTTACACACCTTCATAGCTGTTGTGAAATTGCCACAGGAAGCACAATCACCTTATAAATTCATTCAACTGACGAAAAAAAAAAGAAAAAATCTGTAACTTGAGACTTCACAGTCACTTTTCCCTCTTGATCCTCCTTGAAAAATTCAAAGTGATACTATTCTGTTTGCACCACCCCTCCCCTCCACCTCTCCCCTCTCCCCTCTCCATCCATGCTTTATTACTTGCTGCATATGCTGCTTATTCCGAGGCGAGCTTTTAGCATTTGAAATTGTAATGACTGGGCCCTCTCTTTATAATGACAGGCCCCCGTCAATCACGCTAAACTGATGGACAGCCTGCATTAGCATAACATCTGTTCCACTTGATCTTTTTTTTTCTTCCGTGGCGAGATGACACGTTTTCACACAAAAGCTTCACTCTCTGTGATTACCTCGCTGGTCAATGCACACTTTCAATGTTGATCTTTTTTTTTTTATGGAAATAAGTCAGTTTGCTGTGCTCGGATTTAGCCCAAAAGTTGGTGGAGAGGGTGGAGGGGGGGGGGGGGGGGGGGGGGTTGTTGTGAGGTTGTGAACGGGCCAATTAAGACTTGCTCAAGACAGCTGTAATTAAATGGAGAAACAATACGATGCTTCACATGCTGTGACATTTAGTTTCTATGGATAGCTGCATATTTGATTCTACATATTATTCCATGCATTCTTTGCAGGAGTTGTTTACATGCATGTGTGTGATTTATGCTCTGTGGTAGCTTGATCGCTCACATTAGTATACAAGTTTGTGTAAAGTGTGTACGCGTGTGCATGTGTGTGTGTGTGTGTGTGTGTGTGTATGTGTGTGTGAAGGCTCTTCTCCAGAGCAGGGATTAGCTAAACAGCATCTGGATGCTCACTAATTGGCTCTCCTCTCCACACAAGCATGAAAAAAATAGCACACCTCACCTCCTTGTGTTTACGTGTGTGTGTGTGTGTGTGTATGTATGTCTCACACATAAAGTGCAGCTTGTGCCAGTAATTGGGGATTACCATGGTAATATGGTAAGCCATGTTCACTGAGAAAAAAAATGACAATTATGGCAGATAAATGGCACACAATAGTTATAAATGGCTAAATGGTCACTCCTGGCTCTCGCTGTATTTATTGGCATCTCTTCAATATTTTTTTTTTTTCTTCTGCTGATTAACCCGACTCTGCTGGCACTATTGTCTTCTGGTAAGTAGCATTAGCACTTAACAATATAATGGGCCCGCTGCCACTATTATTGCACACTAGTTGCTGCAATCAAGGGCTGTTAGCAGGGCTGACTCTCAATCTGTCCAAACTGAAGCCAAGGATAGAAAGAGTACAGATGGAGCTGCATCACATTATATGGACAGTAAAGGACAGAGGCAGAGATGTAGAGCACTACACCATGTACTTTTCACATGTACTGCATGTTGATTTATGTAAAGCACATATGAATGCATACATCTTACAATGCAGATAATGTATGTAGGAGGAAGCAGGTAACATCACAAAGCTGGGCTGGATTTCACATAGACATTCATGTTGACAAAGAAACGTTTTCTCACAGTCACACTGACTCTTAATTATGGAGCTGTGTTTCTAAGTCACATCATTCATTCTCACATTCATTTAATCACCTGCAATAACTTTTAAACTGCCACCATGTTGATTGGATTTACACATTTACGAGTTTGTCTTAAAACAGCAGTCAGGAGCCCAAATGAACATTGGAACATGTTTTTCCTCCTGTTCATACTGACCATTAGAAGATCTCTTCATAATGTTTACAATGGAAGTGATGGAGGACTAAATCTGCAGTGTGTAGTAATGTATTTAAAAGTTAATGTGAAGCTAATATGAAGCTTCAGATCAAGTCTTCTATGTTTCAGTGTTACAGTGTTTTTAGTAGCAAAGTCTTTGTGTTACTATACTTCCACCGCAGCTCAACAGGAAACACTAAGAGGGAATGTGATACTAAAAAGACTGTGAATGTGTCAGATATCACTGATATGACTAACTCACACTGATGAAGCTCAATAGAAGCTGATCATCTACTTTAAATGTCCTTGTGGACACACTGTGGATTTTATCCTCCATCACTTTACATTGAAAGCACATTTGAAGGAGATCTTTTAATAGTCAGTATGAACAGGAGGAATGATTACAGAGAAGAAAACATCTTTACTGTTCATATGAACACCTGACTGCTGCTTTAACACACTTGAAAAATTATGAACGTATCAATCAATCAAGCAATCAATCTTTATTTATATAGCACCAAATCACAACAGAAGTAATCTCAAGGTACTTTAGACACAGTCAGTAATGGGCCCTTAGAATCATCCTAACTTTACAGCGCCCCTGTTCATGTCCACATTCAATCTACTGTTAGCTCTGCTTTGGTCTCCAGCTGCTAAAAGCTCCACTGTGTACACCAGCTAATCTCTAACTGTGTGTGTGCTGTTTGCAGGTGGACAGGTAGAGCACAGTGAGTTCATTCAATACAAACTGCTTCCTGTTCCTACTGGAAACAAGCAGGATTAGAGATGTGCAACAGTGCTATAACACTAAAAAGAAAAAAACAATGACAATGAATGAAACAAGGTTTAAGAAGCTACAGGGAGTTGTTTAATTATCTGTTGGTTCATCACTACAAATAAACCCTTTTACATCACACATTGTCATACACAAAAATTAATTAGTGAAGCTCTGAGCTCAACCTCTACAGCAGCATTACTTATTACATCAACACAATAAAACACAATTGTCTCAATAACAAGTAACCATGCAACCATAAAACTTTTACTCACACAATGAGATTTAATAATAGAGATGCAAGAAATACACTTTGATTTGTAGATATAAAACAATACATAAATAAAAAATAATATGTCTCTCCTTGATGGAACAGCGAGGCAATTGGTTAATAGGAAAATGAGTGATTTCAAAATAAAAGTAGAAAGGAGGAATTCAGCATGATGTACAGTACAGGCTACCACTGCTGGTGATTAGATGGTAATACAATCAGAAGAGATTGTGATATTATGGAGTCAGCTTTAGCTACATCAAACCATGTCTCCAAACAAGCCCAGTCTGTGGCCCGTAAACCTTTTAAAGCTCACCTCATAAACTGATCACCACCCGTATCTCATTCCCACTGTCATTCCTCCTGACCCAAATAAGTCCAACAATCTATTTTGGTTTGTACTGCATGCGTTTCACCCCCCCACCCCCCTTCCGTTATTCTTCCTCTCTGTCTATTTCTTTATTAATCTGTCATCCATGCATGATCCTTTTAGGAACAGCCTCCTCTGATTCGATTAGATGGGCTTTCATTATGGTAATGGTGGATTAGGCAACAGGGAGATCAGAGGGGATGTTTGTGCCTGATTCTGCTGCCTCCGCTACAATACAACACAAAGGGTGTATACATACACTGTATACTGTGTGTGTGTGTGTGTGTGTGTGTGTGTGTGGGTGCATGCTATATATTTTGGCGAAGTCTCTGCAAATGTCATCACTCGCTAATCTTTGGTGCACACGCTACATGCAGGACACATTTTAAATGGTATTACTGTAATGAAGACTATACACTCTCACATATAGAATATACATACACAGGCCTACATACTGCTTCCATTCATTCTGTATGACACACACACACAGCTGGGACTTTAGCTTCGCATTCAGTCAGGCTCTATGTGGCATGCTTACTCAGCTCTCTCCAGCTCTGTTATTGAGGTTCAATATGATTTTTTTTTTCATGTTTATTGGAAAAAAACACACTTTATGGCCCAGGTGGTATGTTTCATGTCACTTTCTCTTTTCTGTCTGAGTGAATAAACCATATACTCAAGTTTTGGTTTTGGTGTACTGGATGTATGTCAGTTATCCTACAGGAGAAATGTCAAGAAAGCGATTTTCAATATCATTATGCAAGGCTTGGTAACTATGGTAACGCATATGGACATCACCAGGTTGGCGTATGTGTTTACCCTGACACATTAGAAAATGAAAATGTGTTCAAGCAGACATGTGCTTTTTTCCTCTTCTGTATTAAAGGAGGATTTCATCATTTTTACAGGTCAGTTAATAAACAGTGTTTCACAGCGTGTGGAAATAGTTTTATAATATCTGGTGTGGATCTGGAGGCAGTCATAAACAAAAAAACAACAAAACAAAAATAACACAGTGATGTCATCAGGGTTATTTTCTCCGTCTGGCACCGATTGTGTTATAACCTGAAGTTATGGAAACTGAACATTTAACTGGATCAAGCTTTACAATACATAAGTTACATAATGAGAAATGTAGGATCCAGCTTGTCCCATTCCAAGGATTATAGGTCAGGCTATGTCATACTGCTGCTTTCATTTGGACCGTTTGTCTGTTATGGAAGCACAATGCTATTTTAAAATAGTATAGTATTTAAATAATAGAACATATTTTGGTCAATTTGAAATAAAGGACATAATGTATATCAAATTAAAGTTTGAAAGATCTTTAGCTGCTGTTCTGCTGCTTGCACTTGAAGTTGATCCATTCAAAAAAAAAAAAAAAACAACAGACTGTGTGAGCTGTGTGATCTAGGTGAAGTAGAAAGTGAGACCTGCTTGCTTTTGTACTGTCCACATTATGATGATTTCAGAGAGTTAATGTTCCAAAAAACGTCTCGACTGATCCCTCAAATATTTTGTCCTTCTGATGAGAAAATAATG